>NC_090653.1:298270916-298620082 GCF_040937935.1 Hyperolius riggenbachi | reverse complement strand
AAGGGGCTTGCGTATCACAATGAAGCAATGACCGGTGCCTAGATGAGTGTCTCGGGGGGCACACCCACGATAATAAGGTCGTTGCCTCATTGTGGTCAGACCAAATTTGATCAGCTGGACAGTCACTGTTCTGTCATTCAGCTACATCAGCCAGGCGACCATATGGGCTGTAAAGCCACCAAAACATGCACTCTCGCCATGGTGCGCACCAGTCCAGCACGGCCGTCACTACACAAACAGTTGTTTGCGGTGCGTTACACGGTGAGTTTGGTGTGTCAGTGTGAAGCAGTACCTTAATTACACTACCTGATTGATGTATACACATGCAAGATGTTTGAAAGCACTTTAGGCCTGTCATTTAGCATTCAATGTGATTTCTGCCCTTAAAACGCTGCTTTGCGTCAAATCCAGATTTTTCCCCGGGACTTTTGGCATGTATCCCACTCCGCCATGCCCCCCTCCAGGTGTTAGACCCCTTGAAACATCTTTTCCATCACTTTTGTGGCCAGCATAATTATTTTTTTTTTTCAAAGTTCGCATCCCCATTGAAGTCTATTGCGGTTCGCGAACTTTAACGCGAACCGAACCTTCCGCGGAAGTTCGCGAACCTAAAATCGGAGGTTCGGCCCAACGCAGTCGGCCGTCCTCCATTCTTCCTTATTCAGGACAGCAGTGCCTCCTCCTCCCTTCTGGTGTACAAGTCAAATGCCACACTACTGCTCTCCTGCCTCCCCCCTCCTCACTCACTGTCAGACGTCTCACACAGCACAACAAGCTGCTTTTCCCCAGTGATGCTCTCCTGCCTCCCCCCTCCTCACTCACTGTCAGACTCCTCACACAGCACAACAAGCTGCTTTTCCCCAATGATGCTCTTCTGCTTCCCCCTCCTCACTCACTGTCAGACTCCTCACAGCACAACCAGCTGCTTTACCCGATGCTGTTCTCCTGCCTCCCCCTCCTCACTCACTGTCAGACTGCTCACACAGCACAACAAGCTGCTTTTCCTCAATGCTGTTATCCTGCCTCCCCCCTCTTCACTCACTGCCGGACTCCTCACACAGCACAACTAGCTGCATTTCCCCAATGCTGCTCTCCTGCCCCCTACTCACTGTCACACTCCTCACAGCATAACAAGCTGCATTTCCCCAATGATGCTCTCCTGCCTCCCCCCTCCTCACTCACTGTCAGACTCCTCACACAGCACAACAAGCTGCTTTTCCCCAATGATGCTCTCCTGCCTCCCCCTCCTCACTCACTGTCAGACTCCTCACACAGCACAACAAGCTGCTTTTCCCCAATGGTGCTCTCCTGCCTCCCCCCTCCTCACTCACTGTCACTCCTCACACAGCACAACAAGCTGCTTTTCCCCAATGCTGGTCTCCTGCCTCCCCCTCCTCACGCACTGTCAGACTCCTCACACAGCACAACAAGCTGCTTTTCCCCAATGCTGCTCTCCTGCCTCCCCCTCCTCACTCACTGTCAGACTCCTCACACAGCACAACAAGCTGCTTTACCCAATGCTGTTCTCCTGCCTCCTCACTCACTGTCAGACTCCTCACTCAGCACAACAAGTTGCTTTTCCCCAATGATGATCTTCTGCCTCCCCCCCCCCCCCTCACTCACTGTCAGACTCCTCACTCAGCACAACAAGCTGCTTTTCCCCAATGATGATCTTCTGCCGCCCCCTCCTCACTCACTGTCAGACTCCTCACACAGCACAACAAGCTGCTTTACCCAATGCTGTTATCCTGCCTCCCCACTCCTCACTCACTGTCACACTCCTCACACAGCACAACAAGCTGCTTTTCCCCAATGCTGCTCTCCTGCCTCCCCCCTCCTCACTCACTTTCAGACTCCTCACTCAGCACAACAAGCTGCTTTCCCTAATGCTGCTCTCCTGCCTCCCCCTCCTCACTCACTGTTAGACTCCTCACACAGCACAGCAAGCTGCATTTCCCCAAATGCGGCTCTCCTGCCTCCCCCCTCCTCACTCACTGTCAGACTCCTCACACAGCACAACAAGCTGCTTTTCCCAATGCTGTTCTCCTGCCTCCTCACTCCTCGCTCACTGTCACTCCTCACACAGCACAACAAGCTGCTTTTCCCCAATGATGATCTTCTGCCTCCCCCCCCCCCCCCCCTCACTCACTGTCAGACTCCTCACACAGCACAACAAGCTGCTTTACCAAATGCTGTTATCCTGCCTCCTCACTCACTGTCAGATTGCTCACTCAGCACAACAAGTTGCTTTTCCCCAATGATGATCTTCTGCCTCCCCCCCTCACTCACTGTCAGACTCCTCACTCAGCACAACAAGCTGCTTTTCCCCAATGCTGCTCTCCTGCCTCCCCCCTCCTCACTCACTTTCAGACTCCTCACACAGCACAACAAGCTGCTTTTCCCCAATGCTGCTCTCCTGCCTCCCCCCTCCTCACTCACTTTCAGACTCCTCACAAAGCACAACAAGCTGCATTTCCCCAATGATGCTCTCCTGCTTCCCCCCTCCTCACTCACTGTCAGATTCCTCACACAGCACAACAAGCTGCTTTTCCCCAATGCTGCTCTCCTGCCTCCCCCCTCCTCACTCACTGTCAGACTCCTCACACAGCACAACAAGCTGCTTTTCCCCCACGCGTTTGCCGCATAAAGCACATGCTGCGTGTGTGCCCGGCGGCGAAGTAGCAAATGGGACAGCTGGAGCAGGCGAGATTTGATGCACGCGCACCTGGGGACAGCCGAGGGTTCCAATGCATTTGTTGGTTGTTGCAATATCGCACACTGTTGCCACTCCACACACGATCGGTCATGTCGGCCTTCCCAGCATGCTTGATCGGTCGAATTGTTGATTGGGCATGGTGTTGCGGCACTGATTTTCATCCAATTCAATAAAATTATCGAATTGGATGGTTGGTCAGGCTGCAAAATCAATAGATGTATGGCTATCTTATAGCTGCCCATCAATGATACAATCTTGATTGTACAATCTCACCAAATTTAGGTAGTAGAAAGAAAGGCTGAGTGAATATCCCTGAAGGTCGATGTTGGGTTGTCCCTCCTGTTACCTAGATGAGGTTAAATTGTACAATCAAGATTGTATCATTAACGTCACCTTTGCAATATCGTAGGAGGAGAAAAACTACATTTGCTGGGACTTAAATCTCAGGTTTGTGGTTTCTAACAAGACATGTGAAAAACCGGATGCAATTTCATATTCTTCGCAGTTCTAGTTCAAAAGCTGACATAGAGAACCGGGAAAACAGCGCCACCTTCTGTCACCTTACCCAAAGTGAATAGTGGGCGGGGCAACCTGAATGAGATTATTCAAAAGAAATGAGCATAAATGGGTCAAAAGCCACCTTCGTGTACAAGAGACTATGGATAGAAGAATTGTAACACAATATACCTAGTATAAAGTCATGAAATAGGAATCCGTAATTATTAGTTCACCACTTAAAGTGAACCAGAGACGAAGCACCCTTGTGTATTTTACCATAGAAATCAGTGGGAACATTAGAGAAAACATTTACCATGCTCTCTGTTCCATCCTCACTGCTAAAAGTGTCTGTTATCTAGCTGAGATAAGAATCCCGGACTAAGGGCCCTTTCACACCAGAGGACTTTTTCGGCGTTTTAACGCCACTGCCGAAGTTGGCGTTTTGCTAGGTAAAAGAAAGTCCATAGACTTTCATTTTACCTTTCACATCTAACTCGGCGTTTTGGAGCGTTGCGTTTCAACGCTCCCAGGAGCTTTTTCAGGGCTGTTAACAGCCGAAGTTGGCTGTTGGCGTTTCAATGATAGTCAATGGAAAACGCCAACTTCAGCCTTTTCAAAGCGTTTTCAAAGCGTTTTACAGCTATCTTGTTCACTTATTTTTATAGAAGAAAAAAAAAAGGACGTTTTCATATGGGCTGTTAAACTCTTTCAAAAGGCTTTGAAAACGCTTTGAAAACGCTATGTATTGGCGTTAAGCAAAAGGCTGACTTTCAGCCTTTTCTACTGCAGCCTCTAGTGTGAAAGAGCCCTAAGCATTGAGTCTGGCTTTGCTATAATGACTCAGCTATAATGATTCCTGAGCAAAGCCAGCAGGGGGCAGGCTTGGACTTGAAGACAGCAAAGAACACAGTCTCAGCTATAATTATTCTGTAGCAAAGCCAGACCGACTGCTTAGTCGGGATTCTTATCTTAGAGGTGATAACAGGCAAATTAAACAGAGAACAATGTAACAAAGAGCAGATTAGGTGTTTACTGTCATGTTCCCACTGATTTATAAGGTAAAATACATGAGGTTGCTTCATCTCTGGTTCTCTTTAAAATCATGAAAAGAAGTGGAACCTACTGCCATACAGACAGCTGCCATTCATCAATGCAGGGCGTTTAGTCAACATGGCTAAATGGATATACATCTACATTACTCTCTGGCCAGAGAATAAGTACACACTACAGCAGCGGATGCATCTGAAAATGGCGCCTGCGAATAATGGCACACGGTGTTGCCGCTAATCTATTTGTCGCTTATCTATATTTAGCGTTAACACTCAGAACCCTCTCTGTACCTATCCCTAACCCTTAGACCCCCCTGATGGTGCCTAACCCTAAGAACCCCTGGTGGTGCCTAACCCTAACCACCCCCCTGGTGGTGCCTAACCCTAAGACCCCCCTGGTGGTGCCTAACCCTAAGCACCCCCCTGGTGGTGCCTAACCCTAAGACCCCCCTGGTGGTGCCTAACCCTAAGACCCCCCTGGTGGTGCCTAACCCTAACCACCCCCTGGTGGTGCCTAACCCTAAGACCTCCCTGGTGGTGCCTAACCCTAAGACCCCCCTGGTGGTGCCTAACCCTAACCACCCCCCTGGTGGTGCCTAACCCTAACCACCCCCTGGTGGTGCCTAACCCTATGACCCCCCCTGGTGGTGCCTAACCCTAAGACCTCCCTGGTGGAGCCTAACCCTAAATCTCCCCTGGTGGTGCCTAACCTTGATAGAGATGGCCCGAACCATTGGCCGGGCGAATCTCTCTGGGCCCTGTACTACTTCCGGGTCGCTATGACCCAGAGTAGTACGCCTGCGCTGGCGTCCTATATCGTGCGCCTGTTGCTGGGCACTCTGCGCATGAGCGTTACGTCACTCATGACGTCACGTACATGCGCAGAAAGTGTCCGGCAACAGGAGCGCGATCTAGGACACCAGCGCAGGCGTACTACTCTGGGTCATAGCGACCCGGAAGTAGTACAGGGCCCAGAGATGCTGAGATATTCGCCGGCGAACGGTTCGGGAACCATTCGCAACATCTCTAAACCTTGACAGTGTTACATTAAATCCATTCACCGTTTTGCAGTTAAATAACTTCTGCAGTTTGGCTTATGTAGGGCGCTATTGATAAATAACGTTACTGTGCACAATAACGTCTGCTGTTTGGCATATGAACGGCGCTATTGATAAATAACGTTAGTGTGTGCCACTATTGATAAATAACGTTAGTGTGTGCCACTATTGATAAATAACGTTAGTGTGTGCCGTTTTTCTTCTTTTTTCCCCGTGCGCCATTATTATGCAGTACTAACGATAAATAGCGATAAGCGTATCTTTTTAATGCGGCGACCTTTTTATGCATAGGCGCTGTGCGCCATTATTCACTGATCCGACAGCAGCACACGTCTGCACATTCATGTCAACACGTTCACGTGCCAAAGTCTCAGTGTACCCCCCCTAAACTCTCTGAATACACACAGGGTGTATTTCTCCATGTTTTCCTTCTGTCCCGTGCAAGAGTTCAGGTCCACTTTAAGCAACTAGCTGAACAGTTAGGTCCATAGATTGCAGGTACCAGGATACATGAAGCAAGCAGCAGCGTCAAGCAAATATGTAGAGAAGCCAGCTTTCAAATCCGCTAAGCAGTTAGGGGGATCTCACCACAGGGATCCTGGTGGACTCAGAATCAGAATCAATTTATTTTGCCAAGTAAGTTTGCACTTACAAGGAATTTGACTTGGCAGTTGCTTAACAAACACAAACAAAAAATACGAGGACAGACTGTGGATATTACAAGTCAAGGACAGTATGTGAGTATAGTGGCAGTAAGCAAGGTGAGAAGAATTGTTCATTTTCAGTTCTGTGCTGATTACTTTCAAGTCCTAGCAGCTCTAACGTGGTTCAGCATTAAAGAGACTCTGTAACAACAAAAACCTCCCCTGGGGGGTACTCACCTCGGGTGGGGGAAGCCTCCGGATCCTAATGAGGCTTCCCACGCCGTCCTCTGTCCCACGGGGGTCTCGCCGCAGCCCTCCGAACAGCCGGCGACTGTGCCGACTGTCAGTTCAATATTTACCTTTGCTGGCTCCAGCGGGGGCGCTGTGGCGACTTTCGGCACGGAAATAGACGGAAATACCCGATCTCCGTCGGGTCCGCTCTACTGCGCAGGCGCCGGAAACTTGCGCCTGCGCAGTAGAGCAGACCCGACGGCGATCGGGTATTTCCGCCTACTTCGGCGCTGAGAGGCATCAGAGCGCCTGCGCAGGAGCCAGGAAGGTAAATATTGCGTCACGGCTGTACGGAGGGCTACAGCGAGACCCCCGAGGGACGCAGGACGGCGTGGGAAGCCTCATTAGGATCCTGAGGCTTCCCCCACCCAAGGTGAGTACCCCCCAGGGGCCGTTTTGTCGTTACAGTTCCTCTTTAAGTATGGCTACCGCTTGACAGGTACGGATCTAGACCAAGTTGCGCCTGGGGCAAGGTCAGGTTTTGGCGCCTAAAGGTCAGGTTTTGGCGCCTAAACTGCCATTAATTTTGCCGCCTTTTTAAGAATTCAACAAACTGCGCCTGGGGCAAGAGACCCACCTGCCCCCCCCCCCCCCCCCCCCCCCTAGATCCGTCCATGCCGCTTGAGGAAAAAAGCTGTTCTTGTGTCTAGAGGTTTTGGTAGCGATTGACCGGAAATATTACTCCTGAAGGCATGCGCTGGAAGATGAAGTGAGCAGGGTGAGAGGGTCAGAGGCAATCTTGGGAAGATGGAGTGGGCAGGGTGAGAGGGGTCAGAGGCAGTCTTGGGAAGATGGAGTGAGCTGAGTGAGAGGGGTCAGAGGCTATTTTGGTTGCTCTCTTTCTGCACCTGCTAGTGTAAAGATCCTGCAGGGAAGGTAAGCTACAGCCAATGATCCTTTCCGCAGGTCGGATGATGCGCTGCAGCCTCCCCTTTAGGGGCCGAACCATACAGTCATTGCTCTACCTCTGCATAGTCCACAAGGGGCTACAGCCACAACACATAAGCCGACATCCAAGCGGCCCTACAGTGGAAAGCTGCATCAATACAAGTTCCAAACACGGTGAGCTGGAGAACGCCAACACGGGTGGTACACTATGAAGGTCGTGACATCATGCCGCAGACAGGCAGACTGGTCCACCCACGTTTTGCATCCTGATTGGATGCTTCTTCAGGCTGTAGTTCAAAAGCTACCAGGTTGATAACACTCATGGGGAAAGGAGGACCAATAAACTCAGGTCCCAGCTTCTTGGAGGACCAGAATAACCTAAGAGTAGTGGTGGATAACCATACAGAATCACCAGGCTCAAATGGTGGGTGCTCTCTTCTCTGTTTGCTGGTCTCCTGAGGTTGGCTGAGTATATGGGTGAGGCTGTTACTGTTAGAAATCTAGAATGCTAGCCTATCCTGTACAGATGGCACTCATGAGTTAGGTATGACACTGGCTATAGAGGGTTGACGAAAACCATAATCCTAGAAGAATAGAGCCTGGTGGTGGTATGACACTGGCTGTAGAGGATGGACGAAAACCATAATCCATGAAGAATGGAGCCTGGTGGTACGACACTGGCTATAGAAGATGGGCAGAAAACATATTCCATATAGAATGGAGCCTGGTGGTACGACACTGGCTATAGAGGATGGATGAAAACCATAATCCATGAAGAATGGAGCCTGGTGGTATGACACTGGCTATAGAAAATGGGTGAAAACCATCATCCATGAAGAATAGAGCCTGGTGGTACGACTCCTGGCTTTAGAGGATCGGCAAAAACCATAATCCATGAAGACTGGAGCCTGGTGGTACGACACTGGCTATAGGGGATGGACGAAAACCATAATCCATGAAGACTGGAGCCTGGTGGTACGACACTGGCTATAGGGGATGGACGAAAACCATAATCCATGAAGACTGGAGCCTGGTGGTACAACACTGGCTATAGAAGAAAAGCAAAAACCATAATCCATGAAGAATGGAGCCTGGTGGTACGACACTGGCTATAGAGGATAGATGAAAACCATAATCCATGAAGAATGGAGTCTGGAGGTATGACACTGGCTATAGAGGATGGGTGAAAACCATAATCCATGAAGACTGGAGCCTGGTGGTACGACACTGGCTATAGAGGATCAGCAAAAACCATACTCCATGAAGAATGGAGCCTGGTGGTACGACACTGGCTATAGAGGATGGGTGAAAACCATAATCCATGAAGAATGGAGCCTGGTGGTATGACACTGGCTATAGAGGATGGATGAAAACCATAATCCATGAAGACTGGAGCCTGGTGGTACGACACTGGCTATAGAGGATCAGCAAAAACCATACTCCATGAAGAATGGAGCCTAGTGGTGGTAAGACACTGGCTATAGAGGATAAACCATAATCCATGAAGAATGGAGTCTGGAGGTACGACACTGGCTATAGAGGATGGGCGGAAACCATTACCATGAAGAATAGAGCCTGGTGGTATGACATTGGCTGTAGAGGATGGACGAAAACCATAATCCATGAAGAATGGAGCCTGGTGGTACGACACTGGCTATAGAAGATGGGCAGAAACCATATTCCATATAGAATGGAGCCTGGTGGTACGACACTGGCTATAGAGGATGGATGAAAACCATAATCCATGAAGAATGGAGCCTGGTGGTATGACACTGGCTATAGAAAATGGGTGAAAACCATAATCCATGAAGAATGGAGCCTGGTGGTATGACACTGGCTATAGAAAATGGGTGAAAACCATCATCCATGAAGAATAGAGCCTGGTGGTACGACTCCTGGCTTTAGAGGATCGGCAAAAACCATAATCCATGAAGACTGGAGCCTGGTGGTACGACACTGGCTATAGGGGATGGACGAAAACCATAATCCATGAAGAATGGAGCCTGGTGGTACGACACTGGCTATAGAGGATCAGCAAAAACCATAATCCATGAAGAATGGAGCCTGGTGGTACGACACTGGCTATAGGGGATGGACGAAAACCATAATCCATGAAGAATGGAGCCTGGTGGTACGACACTGGCTATAGAGGATGGGCGGAAACCATAATCCATGAAGAATGGAGCCTGGTGGTACGACACTGGCTATAGAGGATAAGCGAAAACCATAATCCATGAAGAATGGAGCCTGGAGGTATGACACTGGCTATAGAGGATGGATGAAAACCATAATCCATGAAGAATGGAGCCTGGTGGTACGACACTTGCTATAGAGGATGGACGAAAACCATAATCCATGAAGAATGGAGCCTGGTGGTATGACACTGGCTATAGAGGATAAGCGAAAACCATAATCCATGAAGAATGGAGCCTGGAGGTATGACACTGGCTATAGAGGATGGATGAAAACCATAATCCATGAAGAATGGAGCCTGGTGGTACAACACTTGCTATAGAGGATGGACGAAAACCATAATCCATGAAGAATGGAGCCTGGTGGTACGACACTGGCTATAGAGGATAAGCGAAAACCATAATCCATGAAGAATGGAGCCTGGTGGTATGACACTGGCTATAGAGGATAAGCGAAAACCATAATCCATGAAGAATGGAGCCTGGAGGTATGACACTGGCTATAGAGGATGGATGAAAACCATAATCCATGAAGAATGGAGCCTGGTGGTGGTAAAACACGGGCTATAGAGGATAGGCGAAAACCATAATCCATGAAGAATGGAGCCTGGAGGTATGACACTGGCTATAGAGGATGGATGAAAACCATAATCCATGAAGAATGGAGCCTGGTGGTACGACACTGGCTATAAAGAATCAGCAAAAACCATAATCCATGAAGAATGGAGCCTGGTGGTACGACACTGGCTATAGAGGATGGGTGAAAACCATAATCCATGAAGAATGGAGCCTGGTGGTACGACACTGGCTGTGGAGGATGGGCGAAAACCATAATCAATGAAGAATGGAGCCTGGTGGTATGACACTGGCTATAGAGGATGTATGAAAACCTTAATCCATGAAGAATGGAGCCTGGTGGTACAACACTGGCTATAGAGGATGGATGAAAACCATAATCCATGAAGAATGGAGCCTGGTGGTATGACACTGGCTATAGAGGATGGGGGAAACCATAATCCATGAAGAATGGAGCCTGGTGGTATGACACTGGCTATAGAGGATGGGGGAAACCATAATCCATGAAGAATGGAGCCTGGTGGTATGACACTGGCTATAGAGGATAAGCGAAAACCATAATCCATGAAGAATGGAGCCTGGTGGTACGACACTGGCTATAGAGGATGGATGAAAACCATAATCCATGAAGAAAGTAGCCTGTTGGTATGACACTGGCTATAGAGGATGGCAGAAAACCATAATCCATGAAGAATGGAGCCTGGTGGTACGACACTGGCTATAGAGGATGGGTGAAAACCATAATCCATGAAGAATGGAGCCTGGTGATACGACACTGGCTATAGAGGATCAGCAAAAACCATAATCCATGAAGAATGGAGCCTGGTGGTACGACACTGGCTATAGGGGATGGACGAAAACCATAATCCATGAAGAATGGAGCCTGGTGGTACGACACTGGCTATAGGGGATGGACGAAAACCATAATCCATGAAGAATGGAGCCTGGTGGTACGACACTGGCTATAGAGGATCAGCAAAAACCATAATCCATGAAGAATGGAGCCTGGTGGTACGACACTGGCTATAGGGGATGGACGAAAACCATAATCCATGAAGAATGGAGCCTGGTGGTACGACACTGGCTATAGAGGATGGGCGGAAACCATAATCCATGAAGAATGGAGCCTGGTGGTACGACACTGGATATAGAGGATAAGCGAAAACCATAATCCATGAAGAATGGAGCCTGGAGGTATGACACTGGCTATAGAGGATGGATGAAAACCATAATCCATGAAGAATGGAGCCTGGTGGTACGACACTTGCTATAGAGGATGGACGAAAACCATAATCCATGAAGAATGGAGCCTGGTGGTATGACACTGGCTATAGAGGATAAGCGAAAACCATAATCCATGAAGAATGGAGCCTGGAGGTATGACACTGGCTATAGAGGATGGATGAAAACCATAATCCATGAAGAATGGAGCCTGGTGGTACAACACTTGCTATAGAGGATGGACGAAAACCATAATCCATGAAGAATGGAGCCTGGTGGTACGACACTGGCTATAGAGGATAAGCGAAAACCATAATCCATGAAGAATGGAGCCTGGTGGTATGACACTGGCTATAGAGGATAAGCGAAAACCATAATCCATGAAGAATGGAGCCTGGAGGTAAGACACTGGCTATAGAGGATGGATGAAAACCATAATCCATGAAGAATGGAGCCTGGTGGTGGTAAAACACGGGCTATAGAGGATAGGCGAAAACCATAATCCATGAAGAATGGAGCCTGGAGGTATGACACTGGCTATAGAGGATGGATGAAAACCATAATCCATGAAGAATGGAGCCTGGTGGTACGACACTGGCTATAAAGGATCAGCAAAAACCATAATCCATGAAGAATGGAGCCTGGTGGTACGACACTGGCTATAGAGGATGGGTGAAAACCATAATCCATGAAGAATGGAGCCTGGTGGTATGACACTGGCTGTGGAGGATGGGCGAAAACCATAATCAATGAAGAATGGAGCCTGGTGGTATGACACTGGCTATAGAGGATGGATGAAAACCATAATCCATGAAGAATGGAGCCTGGAGGTATGACACTGGCTATAGAGGATGGATGAAAACCATAATCCATGAAGAATGGAGCCTGGTGGTATGACACTGGCTATAGAGGATGGACGAAAACCATAATCAATGAAGAATGGAGCCTGGTGGTATGACACTGGCTATAGAGGATGGGGGAAACCATAATCCATGAAGAATGGAGCCTGGTGGTATGACACTGGCTATAGAGGATGGGCGAAAACCATAATCCATGAAGAATAGAGCCTGGTGGTACGACACTGGCTATAGAGGATAAGCGAAAACCATAATCCATGAAGAATGGAGCCTGGTGGTACGACACTGGCTATAGAGGATGGATGAAAACCATAATCCATGAAGAAAGTAGCCTGTTGGTATGACACTGGCTATAGAGGATGGCAGAAAACCATAATCCATGAAGAATGGAGCCTGGTGGTACGACACTGGCTATAGAGGATGGATGAGTTCAATATTTACCTTTGCTGGCTCCAGCGGGGGCGCTGTGGCGACTTTCGGCACGGAAATAGACGGAAATACCCGATCTCCGTCGGGTCCGCTCTACTGCGCAGGCGCCGGAAACTTGCGCCTGCGCAGTAGAGCAGACCCGACGGCGATCGGGTATTTCCGCCTACTTCGGCGCCGAGAGGCATCAGAGCGCCTGCGCAGGAGCCAGGAAGGTAAATATTGCGTCACGGCTGTACGGAGGGCTACAGCGAGACCCCCGAGGGACGCAGGACGGCGTGGGAAGCCTCATTAGGATCCTGAGGCTTCCCCCACCCAAGGTGAGTACCCCCCAGGGGCCGTTTTGTCGTTACAGTTCCTCTTTAAGTATGGCTACCGCTTGACAGGTACGGATCTAGACCAAGTTGCGCCTGGGGCAAGGTCAGGTTTTGGCGCCTAAAGGTCAGGTTTTGGCGCCTAAACTGCCATTAATTTTGCCGCCTTTTTAAGAATTCAACAAACTGCGCCTGGGGCAAGAGACCCACCTGCCCCCCCCCCCCCCCCCCCCCCCCTAGATCCGTCCCTGCCGCTTGAGGAAAAAAGCTGTTCTTGTGTCTAGAGGTTTTGGTAGCGATTGACCGGAAATATTACTCCTGAAGGCATGCGCTGGAAGATGAAGTGAGCAGGGTGAGAGGGTCAGAGGCAATCTTGGGAAGATGGAGTGGGCAGGGTGAGAGGGGTCAGAGGCAGTCTTGGGAAGATGGAGTGAGCTGAGTGAGAGGGGTCAGAGGCTATTTTGGTTGCTCTCTTTCTGCACCTGCTAGTGTAAAGATCCTGCAGGGAAGGTAAGCTACAGCCAATGATCCTTTCCGCAGGTCGGATGATGCGCTGCAGCCTCCCCTTTAGGGGCCGAACCATACAGTCATTGCTCTACCTCTGCATAGTCCACAAGGGGCTACAGCCACAACACATAAGCCGACATCCAAGCGGCCCTACAGTGGAAAGCTGCATCAATACAAGTTCCAAACACGGTGAGCTGGAGAACGCCAACACGGGTGGTACACTATGAAGGTCGTGACATCATGCCGCAGACAGGCAGACTGGTCCACCCACGTTTTGCATCCTGATTGGATGCTTCTTCAGGCTGTAGTTCAAAAGCTACCAGGTTGATAACACTCATGGGGAAAGGAGGACCAATAAACTCAGGTCCCAGCTTCTTGGAGGACCAGAATAACCTAAGAGTAGTGGTGGATAACCATACAGAATCACCAGGCTCAAATGGTGGGTGCTCTCTTCTCTGTTTGCTGGTCTCCTGAGGTTGGCTGAGTATACGGGTGAGGCTGTTACTGTAAGAAATCTGGAATGATAGCCTATCCTGTACAGATGGCACTCATGAGTTAGGTATGACACTGGCTATAGAGGGTTGACGAAAACCATAATCCTAGAAGAATAGAGCCTGGTGGTGGTATGACACTGGCTGTAGAGGATGGACGAAAACCATAATCCATGAAGAATGGAGCCTGGTGGTACGACACTGGCTATAGAGGATGGATGAAAACCATAATCCATGAAGAATTGAGCCTGGTGGTATGACACTGGCTATAGAAAATGGGTGAAAACCATCATCCATGAAGAATAGAGCCTGGTGGTACGACTCCTGGCTTTAGAGGATCGGCAAAAACCATAATCCATGAAGACTGGAGCCTGGTGGTACGACACTGGCTATAGGGGATGGACGAAAACCATAATCCATGAAGACTGGAGCCTGGTGGTACGACACTGGCTATAGGGGATGGACGAAAACCATAATCCATGAAGACTGGAGCCTGGTGGTACAACACTGGCTATAGAAGAAAAGCAAAAACCATAATCCATGAAGAATGGAGCCTGGTGGTACGACACTGGCTATAGAGGATAGATGAAAACCATAATCCATGAAGAAAGGAGTCTGGAGGTATGACACTGGCTATAGAGGATGGGTGAAAACCATAATCCATGAAGACTGGAGCCTGGTGGTACGACACTGGCTATAGAGGATCAGCAAAAACCATACTCCATGAAGAATGGAGCCTGGTGGTACGACACTGGCTATAGAGGATGGGTGAAAACCATAATCCATGAAGAATGGAGCCTGGTGGTATGACACTGGCTATAGAGGATGGATGAAAACCATAATCCATGAAGACTGGAGCCTGGTGGTACGACACTGGCTATAGAGGATCAGCAAAAACCATACTCCATGAAGAATGGAGCCTAGTGGTGGTAAGACACTGGCTATAGAGGATAAACCATAATCCATGAAGAATGGAGTCTGGAGGTACGACACTGGCTATAGAGGATGGGCGGAAACCATAATCCATGAAGAATAGAGCCTGGTGGTATGACATTGGCTGTAGAGGATGGACGAAAACCATAATCCATGAAGAATGGAGCCTGGTGGTACGACACTGGCTATAGAAGATGGGCAGAAACCATATTCCATATAGAATGGAGCCTGGTGGTACGACACTGGCTATAGAGGATGGATGAAAACCATAATCCATGAAGAATGGAGCCTGGTGGTATGACACTGGCTATAGAAAATGGGTGAAAACCATAATCCATGAAGAATGGAGCCTGGTGGTATGACACTGGCTATAGAAAATGGGTGAAAACCATCATCCATGAAGAATAGAGCCTGGTGGTACGACTCCTGGCTTTAGAGGATCGGCAAAAACCATAATCCATGAAGACTGGAGCCTGGTGGTACGACACTGGCTATAGGGGATGGACGAAAACCATAATCCATGAAGAATGGAGCCTGGTGGTACGACACTGGCTATAGAGGATCAGCAAAAACCATAATCCATGAAGAATGGAGCCTGGTGGTACGACACTGGCTATAGGGGATGGACGAAAACCATAATCCATGAAGAATGGAGCCTGGTGGTACGACACTGGCTATAGAGGATGGGCGGAAACCATAATCCATGAAGAATGGAGCCTGGTGGTACGACACTGGCTATAGAGGATAAGCGAAAACCATAATCCATGAAGAATGGAGCCTGGAGGTATGACACTGGCTATAGAGGATGGATGAAAACCATAATCCATGAAGAATGGAGCCTGGTGGTACGACACTTGCTATAGAGGATGGACGAAAACCATAATCCATGAAGAATGGAGCCTGGTGGTATGACACTGGCTATAGAGGATAAGCGAAAACCATAATCCATGAAGAATGGAGCCTGGAGGTATGACACTGGCTATAGAGGATGGATGAAAACCATAATCCATGAAGAATGGAGCCTGGTGGTACAACACTTGCTATAGAGGATGGACGAAAACCATAATCCATGAAGAATGGAGCCTGGTGGTACGACACTGGCTATAGAGGATAAGCGAAAACCATAATCCATGAAGAATGGAGCCTGGTGGTATGACACTGGCTATAGAGGATAAGTGAAAACCATAATCCATGAAGAATGGAGCCTGGAGGTATGACACTGGCTATAGAGGATGGATGAAAACCATAATCCATGAAGAATGGAGCCTGGTGGTGGTAAAACACGGGCTATAGAGGATAGGCGAAAACCATAATCCATGAAGAATGGAGCCTGGAGGTATGACACTGGCTATAGAGGATGGATGAAAACCATAATCCATGAAGAATGGAGCCTGGTGGTACGACACTGGCTATAAAGGATCAGCAAAAACCATAATCCATGAAGAATGGAGCCTGGAGGTATGACACTGGCTATAGAGGATGGATGAAAACCATAATCCATGAAGAATGGAGCCTGGTGGTGGTAAAACACGGGCTATAGAGGATAGGCGAAAACCATAATCCATGAAGAATGGAGCCTGGAGGTACGACACTGGCTATAGAGGATGGGTGAAAACCATAATCCATGAAGAATGGAGCCTGGTGGTACGACACTGGCTGTGGAGGATGGGCGAAAACCATAATCAATGAAGAATGGAGCCTGGTGGTATGACACTGGCTATAGAGGATGTATGAAAACCATAATCCATGAAGAATGGAGCCTGGTGGTATAACACTGGCTATAGAGGATGGATGAAAACCATAATCCATGAAGAATGGAGCCTGGTGGTATGACACTGGCTATAGAGGATGGATGAAAACCATAATCCATGAAGAATGTAGCCTGGTGGTACGACACTGGCTATAGAGGATGGACGAAAACCATAATCAATGAAGAATGGAGCCTGGTGGTATGACACTGGCTATAGAGGATGGGGGAAACCATAATCCATGAAGAATGGAGCCTGGTGGTATGACACTGGCTATAGAGGATGGGCGAAAACCATAATCCATGAAGAATAGAGCCTGGTGGTACGACACTGGCTATAGAGGATAAGCGAAAACCATAATCCATGAAGAATGGAGCCTGGTGGTACGACACTGGCTATAGAGGATGGATGAAAACCATAATCCATGAAGAAAGTAGCCTGTTGGTATGACACTGGCTATAGAGGATGGCAGAAAACCATAATCCATGAAGAATGGAGCCTGGTGGTACGACACTGGCTATAGAGGATGGATGAGTTCAATATTTACCTTTGCTGGCTCCAGCGGGGGCGCTGTGGCGACTTTCGGCACGGAAATAGACGGAAATACCCGATCTCCGTCGGATCCGCTCTACTGCGCAGGCGCCGGAAACTTGCGCCTGCGCAGTAGAGCAGACCCGACGGCGATCGGGTATTTCCGCCTACTTCGGCGCCGAGAGGCATCAGAGCGCCTGCGCAGGAGCCAGGAAGGTAAATATTGCGTCACGGCTGTACGGAGGGCTACAGCGAGACCCCCGAGGGACGCAGGACGGCGTGGGAAGCCTCATTAGGATCCTGAGGCTTCCCCCACCCAAGGTGAGTACCCCCCAGGGGCCGTTTTGTCGTTACAGTTCCTCTTTAAGTATGGCTACCGCTTGACAGGTACGGATCTAGACCAAGTTGCGCCTGGGGCAAGGTCAGGTTTTAGCGCCTAAAGGTCAGGTTTTGGCGCCTAAACTGCCATTAATTTTGCCGCCTTTTTAAGAATTCAACAAACTGCGCCTGGGGCAAGAGACCCACCTGCCCCCCCCCCCCCCCTAGATCCGTCCCTGCCGCTTGAGGAAAAAAGCTGTTCTTGTGTCTAGAGGTTTTGGTAGCGATTGACCGGAAATATTACTCCTGAAGGCATGCGCTGGAAGATGAAGTGAGCAGGGTGAGAGGGTCAGAGGCAATCTTGGGAAGATGGAGTGGGCAGGGTGAGAGGGGTCAGAGGCAGTCTTGGGAAGATGGAGTGAGCTGAGTGAGAGGGGTCAGAGGCTATTTTGGTTGCTCTCTTTCTGCACCTGCTAGTGTAAAGATCCTGCAGGGAAGGTAAGCTACAGCCAATGATCCTTTCCGCAGGTCGGATGATGCGCTGCAGCCTCCCCTTTAGGGGCCGAACCATACAGTCATTGCTCTACCTCTGCATAGTCCACAAGGGGCTACAGCCACAACACATAAGCCGACATCCAAGCGGCCCTACAGTGGAAAGCTGCATCAATACAAGTTCCAAACACGGTGAGCTGGAGAACGCCAACACGGGTGGTACACTATGAAGGTCGTGACATCATGCCGCAGACAGGCAGACTGGTCCACCCACGTTTTGCATCCTGATTGGATGCTTCTTCAGGCTGTAGTTCAAAAGCTACCAGGTTGATAACACTCATGGGGAAAGGAGGACCAATAAACTCAGGTCCCAGCTTCTTGGAGGACCAGAATAACCTAAGAGTAGTGGTGGATAACCATACAGAATCACCAGGCTCAAATGGTGGGTGCTCTCTTCTCTGTTTGCTGGTCTCCTGAGGTTGGCTGAGTATACGGGTGAGGCTGTTACTGTAAGAAATCTGGAATGATAGCCTATCCTGTACAGATGGCACTCATGAGTTAGGTATGACACTGGCTATAGAGGGTTGACGAAAACCATAATCCTAGAAGAATAGAGCCTGGTGGTGGTATGACACTGGCTGTAGAGGATGGACGAAAACCATAATCCATGAAGAATGGAGCCTGGTGGTACGACACTGGCTATAGAAGATGGGCAGAAACCATATTCCATATAGAATGGAGCCTGGTGGTACGACACTGGCTATAGAGGATGGATGAAAACCATAATCCATGAAGAATGGAGCCTGGTGGTATGACACTGGCTATAGAAAATGGGTGAAAACCATCATCCATGAAGAATAGAGCCTGGTGGTACGACTCCTGGCTTTAGAGGATCGGCAAAAACCATAATCCATGAAGACTGGAGCCTGGTGGTACGACACTGGCTATAGGGGATGGACGAAAACCATAATCCATGAAGACTGGAGCCTGGTGGTACGACACTGGCTATAGGGGATGGACGAAAACCATAATCCATGAAGACTGGAGCCTGGTGGTACAACACTGGCTATAGAAGAAAAGCAAAAACCATAATCCATGAAGAATGGAGCCTGGTGGTACGACACTGGCTATAGAGGATAGATGAAAACCATAATCCATGAAGAATGGAGTCTGGAGGTATGACACTGGCTATAGAGGATGGGTGAAAACCATAATCCATGAAGACTGGAGCCTGGTGGTACGACACTGGCTATAGAGGATCAGCAAAAACCATACTCCATGAAGAATGGAGCCTGGTGGTACGACACTGGCTATAGAGGATGGGTGAAAACCATAATCCATGAAGAATGGAGCCTGGTGGTATGACACTGGCTATAGAGGATGGATGAAAACCATAATCCATGAAGACTGGAGCCTGGTGGTACGACACTGGCTATAGAGGATCAGCAAAAACCATACTCCATGAAGAATGGAGCCTAGTGGTGGTAAGACACTGGCTATAGAGGATAAACCATAATCCATGAAGAATGGAGTCTGGAGGTACGACACTGGCTATAGAGGATGGGCGGAAACCATAATCCATGAAGAATAGAGCCTGGTGGTATGACATTGGCTGTAGAGGATGGACGAAAACCATAATCCATGAAGAATGGAGCCTGGTGGTATGACACTGGCTATAGAAAATGGGTGAAAACCATAATCCATGAAGAATGGAGCCTGGTGGTATGACACTGGCTATAGAAAATGGGTGAAAACCATCATCCATGAAGAATAGAGCCTGGTGGTACGACTCCTGGCTTTAGAGGATCGGCAAAAACCATAATCCATGAAGACTGGAGCCTGGTGGTACGACACTGGCTATAGGGGATGGACGAAAACCATAATCCATGAAGAATGGAGCCTGGTGGTACGACACTGGCTATAGAGGATCAGCAAAAACCATAATCCATGAAGAATGGAGCCTGGTGGTACGACACTGGCTATAGGGGATGGATGAAAACCATAATCCATGAAGAATGGAGCCTGGTGGTACGACACTGGCTATAGAGGATGGGCGGAAACCATAATCCATGAAGAATGGAGCCTGGTGGTACGACACTGGCTATAGAGGATAAGCGAAAACCATAATCCATGAAGAATGGAGCCTGGAGGTATGACACTGGCTATAGAGGATGGATGAAAACCATAATCCATGAAGAATGGAGCCTGGTGGTACGACACTTGCTATAGAGGATGGACGAAAACCATAATCCATGAAGAATGGAGCCTGGTGGTATGACACTGGCTATAGAGGATAAGCGAAAACCATAATCCATGAAGAATGGAGCCTGGAGGTATGACACTGGCTATAGAGGATGGA
Source organism: Hyperolius riggenbachi (assembly GCF_040937935.1). Taxonomy (NCBI): domain Eukaryota; kingdom Metazoa; phylum Chordata; class Amphibia; order Anura; family Hyperoliidae; genus Hyperolius; species Hyperolius riggenbachi. The sequence goes on along the minus strand of NC_090653.1, from coordinate 298,599,973 downwards.
TGAAAACCATAATCCATGAAGAATGGAGCCTGGTGGTACAACACTTGCTATAGAGGATGGACGAAAACCATAATCCATGAAGAATGGAGCCTGGTGGTACGACACTGGCTATAGAGGATAAGCGAAAACCATAATCCATGAAGAATGGAGCCTGGTGGTATGACACTGGCTATAGAGGATAAGCGAAAACCATAATCCATGAAGAATGGAGCCTGGAGGTATGACACTGGCTATAGAGGATGGATGAAAACCATAATCCATGAAGAATGGAGCCTGGTGGTGGTAAAACACGGGCTATAGAGGATAGGCGAAAACCATAATCCATGAAGAATGGAGCCTGGAGGTATGACACTGGCTATAGAGGATGGATGAAAACCATAATCCATGAAGAATGGAGCCTGGTGGTACGACACTGGCTATAAAGGATCAGCAAAAACCATAATCCATGAAGAATGGAGCCTGGTGGTACGACACTGGCTATAGAGGATGGGTGAAAACCATAATCCATGAAGAATGGAGCCTGGTGGTACGACACTGGCTGTGGAGGATGGGCGAAAACCATAATCAATGAAGAATGGAGCCTGGTGGTATGACACTGGCTATAGAGGATGTATGAAAACCATAATCCATGAAGAATGGAGCCTGGTGGTACAACACTGGCTATAGAGGATGGATGAAAACCATATTCCATATAGAATGGAGCCTGGTGGTACGACACTGGCTATAGAGGATAAGCGAAAACCATAATCCATGAAGAATGTAGCCTGGTGGTATGACACTGGCTATAGAGGATGGACGAAAACCATAATCAATGAAGAATGGAGCCTGGTGGTATGACACTGGCTATAGAGGATGGGGGAAACCATAATCCATGAAGAATGGAGCCTGGTGGTATGACACTGGCTATAGAGGATGGGCGAAAACCATAATCCATGAAGAATAGAGCCTGGTGGTATGACACTGGCTATAGAGGATGGGGGAAACCATAATCCATGAAGAATGGAGCCTGGTGGTATGACACTGGCTATAGAGGATAAGCGAAAACCATAATCCATGAAGAATGGAGCCTGGTGGTACGACACTGGCTATAGAGGATGGATGAAAACCATAATCCATGAAGAAAGTAGCCTGTTGGTATGACACTGGCTATAGAGGATGGCAGAAAACCATAATCCATGAAGAATGGAGCCTGGTGGTACGACACTGGCTATAGAGGATGGATGAAAACCATAATCCATGAAGAAAGTAGCCTGTTGGTATGACACTGGCTATAGAGAATGGGGGGAAACCATAATCCATGAAGAATGGAGCCTGGTGGTACGACACTGGCTATAGAGGATAGGCGAAAACCATAATCCATGAAGAATGGAGCCTGGTGGTACGACACTGGCTATAGAGGATGGATGAAAACCATAATCGAAGAATGGAGCCTGGTGGTACGACACTGGCTATAGAGGATGAGCAAAAACCATAATCCATGAAGAATGGAGCCTGGTGGTACGACACTGGCTATAGAGGATGGATGAAAACCATAATCCATGAAGAATGGAGCCTGGTGGTACGACACTGGCTATAGAGGATAGGCGAATATATAATCCATGAAGACTGGAGCCTGGTGGTATGACACTGGCTATAGAGGATGGGAGAAAACCATAATCCATGAAGAATGGAGCCTGGTGGTGGTAAGACACTGGCTATAGAGGATGGATGAAAACCATAATCCATGAAGAATGGAGCCTGGTGGTACAACACTGGCTATAGAGGATGGGAGAAACCCATAATCTATGAAGAATGGAGCCTGGTGGTATGACACTGGCTATAGAGGATGGGAGAAAACCATAATCCATGAAGAATGGAGCCTGGTGGTACGACACTGGCTATAGAGGATGGAAGAAAACCATAATCCATGAAGAATGGAGCCTGGTGGTACGACACTGGCTATAGGGGATGGACGAAAACCATAATCCATGAAGAATGGAGCCTGGTGGTATGACACTGGCTATAGAGGATGGGAGAAAACCATAATCCATGAAGAATGGAGCATGGTGGTAGAGTGTGCTAAATTATTTTAGGCAAATTTGGCAGAAGAAAGAAGTGATACGCAGTGTTCTTGGGATGCATAAGAAAAACATCCTAAATAGAAAAGGTGTACTGTACTGATGCGTTCAGTTTGTCCATTACACTGAGGGATGATGATGACCAGGTGATACTGTACATGAAGGTTTAGGATTTAACAAAATTCCCTCCATAATTTAGCGATGAACTGAACCCCTCTGTTAGATGCAGTATCGTCAGGGAGACTATGGCATGTGATCATCTCTGTCCTGAATACATTAGCTGCCCCTGCAGAACATGAATCGATCAGCATAGGGAGAAAATGAATCATTTTGGTAAGTCTATCAACATAAACAAGAATCTCATTGTAGTCGTTGACGTAGGGAGTTCTACAATAAAAGTCATGGTAATCGTGTTCCAGGGGTGGGAGGGAATAGGTAAAGGCTAAACTGCATGGTCTGGCTCTAGAGGTCTTCTAGAATGACCACAAACTGCACATGTTGTAATATGGTGTTTGCAATCCTCCGCCATAGCAGGCCATCGAAAATTCTTTGTAATGGTCTTGGTAAAGCCAGAGTATCTTCCTCGTGTTAAGAGAAAGTTGTGGGGAGAGAAATGGAACACAATCTGGGGTGGTTTCTGAGTGCACGGGAGATAAAAACAAGGTGCCCACCTCGCTTGCCTTGCTCTAAGATTTTTGGCAGAACAGAGAGGTATTCTAGGTTTCAATGGTTAATAAAGATGAAAATTGAGTTGGCAGTTCCTTCAAATAAATAATGTCATTCGTCGAGGGCAGATTCACTCACTAGTAATCCCCTATCACCAGTGTCATAGCTTCTTTCAGTAGAAGAGAGTTTTGGGGAAAACAAGTCTACTGGTTGTAGGTAAGTTTTCGGGTCAGATCTTTGAGGGGGTACAGATCGAATGGCATTTTATGTGGAATCTACCTGATTGGTTGAGAAGCATCAGGGTTAACTAGCTCTGGGGTCGAGGTGAAGAATGTCTTCCAAATGCAAAGTGGGTGTATTAAGACCAGTAAAAATGACTGTTAAGGCCCATACATGCTAGATTAAAGTCAGCTGATAACAACCACCTCTGCTTATAATCCGGTGTGTGTACAGCAGCCCCCAACTCCTGATAGCTGCCTGGCCAGAGATCTGCCAGTATACAGCAGGGTATGGAGATCAGGAGATAGTACAATATGGAGGTCAGGAGACAGTACAATATGGAGGTCAGGAGACAGTACAATATGGAGGTCAGGAGACAGTAAGATATGGAGGTCAGGAGATAGTAAGATATGGAGGTCAGGACTCAGGAGACAGTAGTTTATGGAGGTCAGGAGACAATAGGACATGGAGGTCAGGAGACAGTAGGGTATGGTGGTCAGGAGAAATTGGGGCATGGAGGTCAGGAGATAGTAAGATATGGAGGTCAGGAGATAGTAAGATATGGTGGTCAGGAGAAATTGGGGCATGGAGGTCAGGAGATAGTAAGATATAGAGGTCAGGAGACACTAGTGTATGGTGGTCAGGAGAAATTAGGGTATGGAGGTCAGGAGACAGTAGGGTATGGTGGTCAGGAGAAATTGGGGCATGGAGGTCAGGAGATAGTAAGATATGGAGGTCAGGAGACACTAGTGTATGGTGGTCAGGAGAAATTAGGGTATGGTGGTCAGGAGAAATTAGGGTATGGAGGTCAGGAGAAATTGGGGCATGGAGGTCAGGAGATAGTAAGATATGGAGGTCAGGAGACACTAGTGTATGGTGGTCAGGAGAAATTAGGGTATGGAGGTCAGGAGACAGTAGGGTATGGTGGTCAGGAGAAATTGGGGCATGGAGGTCAGGAGATAGTAAGATATGGAGGTCAGGAGACACTAGTGTATGGTGGTCAGGAGAAATTAGGGTATGGAGGTCAGGAGACAGTAGGGTATGGTGGTCAGGAGAAATTGGGGCATGGAGGTCAGGAGATAGTAAGATATGGAGGTCAGGAGACAGTAGTGTATGTGGGTCAGGAGAAATTAGGGCATGGAGGTCAGGAGACAGTAGGGTATGGAGGTCAGGAAATATAAAGATATGGAGTTAAGGAGACAGCAGGGTATGGAGGTCAGGAGACAGTAGGGTATGGAGGTCAGGAGACAGTAGTGTATGGTGGTCAGGAGACAGTAGTGTATTGTGGTCAGGAGACAGTAGTGTATGGTGGTCAGGAGAAATTAGGGCATGGAGGTCAGGAGACAGTAGGGTATGGAGGTCAGGAGACAGTAGGGTATGGAGGTCAGGAGACAATAGGGCACGGAGGCCAGGAGATATAAAGATATGGAGGTCAGGAGACAGTAGGGTATGGAGGTCAGGAGACAATAGGGCATGGAGGCCAGGAGATATAAAGATATGGAGGTCAGGAGACAGTAGTGTATGGAGGTCAGGAGGTTAGTAAGACATGGTGGTCAGGAGGCAGTAATGTGTGGAGGTCAGGAGATATAAAGATATGGAGGTCAGGAGATATAAAGATATGGAGGTCAGGAGACAGTAGTGTATGGAGGTCAGGAGGTTAGTAAGACATGGTGGTCAGGAGGCAGTAATGTGTGGAGGTCAGGAGATATAAAGATATGGAGGTCAGGAGATATAAAGATATGGAGGTCAGGAGACAGTAGGGCATGGAGGTCAGAAGATAGTAGATTATGGAGGTCAGGAGATAGTAAGATATGGAGGTCAGGAGGCAGTACAGTATGTTGATCAGGAGAATTTGGGGTATGGAGGTAGGAGACAGTAAGATATGGAGGTCAGGTAATAGTAGGGTATGGAGGTCAAGAGATAGCAGGGTATGAAGGTCAGCAGTTAGTTAGATAAGGAGATTGGGAGACAGTAAGGTAAGAAGGCCAGGAAATTGGAGGGTATGGAGATCTGCAGACAGTAAGATATGGATAGCAGGATATAGTTAGAGAAGGTCAGTAGACAGAAGGTTATCGAGGTCAGCAGGTAGGAAAGTATGGAGGTCCAGTAACCAGTAGAGTTACGGAGTCTTGAACAGAGAGATACATCTCGAGGGCTTCTACAGGATCTTCTCAAAAAATTAGCATATTGTGATAAAGTTCATTATTTTTTGTAATGTACTGATAAACATTAGACTTTCATATATTTTAGATTCAAATACACACAACTGAAGTAGTTCAAGCCTTTTATTGTTTTAATATTGATGATTTTGGCATACAGCTCATGAAAACCCAAATTTCCTATCTCAAGAAATTAGCATATTTCATCTGACCAATAAAAGAAAAGTGTTTTTAAAACAAAAAAAGTCAACCTTCAAATAATTATGTTCAGTTATGCACTCAATACTTGGTCGGGAACCCTTTTGCATAAATGACTGCTTCAATGCGGTGTGGCATGGAGGCAATCAGCCTGTGGCACTGCTCAGGTGTTATGGAGGCCCAGGATGCTTCGATAGCGGCCTTAAGCTCATCCAGAGTGTTGCGTCTCTCAACTTTCTCTTCCCAATATCCCACAGATTCTCTATGGGGTTCAGGTCAGGAGAGTTGGCAGGCCAATTGAGCACAGTAATACCATGGTCAGTAAACCATTTACCAGTGGTTTTGGCACTGTGAGCAGGTGCCAGGTCGTGCTGAAAAATGAAATCTTCATCTCCACAAAGCTTTTCAGCAGATGGAAGCATGAAGTGCTCCAAAATCTCCTGATAGCTAGCTGCATTGACCCTGCCCTTGATAAAACACAGTGGACCAACACCAGCAGCTGACATGGCACCCCAGACCATCACTGACTGTGGGTACTTGACACTCGACTTCAGGCATTTTGGCATTTCCCTCTCCCCAGTCTTCCTCCAGACTCTGGCACCTTGATTTCTGATTGACATATAAAAGTTGCTTTCATCCGAAAAAAGTACTTTGGACCAATGAGCAACAGTCCAGTGCTGCGTCTCTGTAGCCCAGGTCAGGCGCTTCTGCCGCTGTTTATGGTTCAAAAGTGGGTTCATGCTTCCATCCGCTGAAATGCTTTATGGAGATGAAGATTTCATTTTTCAGCACAACCTGGCACCTGCTCACAGTGCCAAAACCACTGGTAAATGGTTTACTGACCATGGTATTACTGTGTTCAATTGGCCTGCCAACTCTCCTGACCTGAACCCCATAGAGAATCTGTGGGATATTGTGAAGAGAAAGTTGAGAGACGCAAGACCCAACACTCTGGATGAGCTTAAGGCCGCTATGGAAGCATCCTGGGCCTCCATAACACCTGAGCAGTGCCACAGGCTGATTGCCTACACGCCATGCCGCATTGAAGCAGTCATTTCTGCAAAAGGATTCCCGACCAAGTATTGAGTGCATAACTGAACATAATTATTTGAAGGTTGACTTTTTTTTGTTTTAAAAACACTTTTCTTTTATTGGTCGGATTAAATATGCTAATTTTTTGAGAAAGGAATTTGGGGTTTTCATGAGCTGTATGCCAAAATCATCAATATTAAAACAATAAAAGGCTTGAAGTACTTCAGTTGTGTGTATTTGAATCTAAAATATATGAAAGTCTAATGTTTATCACTACATTACAGAAAATAATGAACTTTATCACAATATGCTAGTTTTTTGAGAAGATCCTGTACATTTACTGAATGCCAAATGTCCATATTCATGGTCTTGGTCCATATTGATGCTTCGTCTATTTGTCCTGAAGTATCGAGCTTGCTCCTCATCTGGAAGTTGAGAAGACCAGCAGCATCACTGGACTGGTCACAAAACAACAGATCACAGCAGCTGATGTCACATCTGACTTGACACTCATTAGAGAAGAAGGAATCTGAAAGAGGAAATGAGAACTTCCAAGAAGTTAGGCAGTACACAGAAAAGTGTGGCAATCCTCACTAGAAATATTTTGTAATCTAAAAGTAACTTTAAAAAGCATACAGAACCATTCATCACCATGGCCACAGGTTCCTGTGTCTGAACAAATCTGGGCTGTGGGTAATTTCACCTCTTTTGTGGCACTCTGTTTCCTGTGTGCCACCCACCCTGCAACAACTGTGACCACACCTTGTCACCCTGACCCACTTCACGGTACACCAACCACCGCATCTCCACAAATCCATCGGTAACGGTTCTGAAGTTTGCAGATGATAGTAGTTGGCCTTATAGAAAATGGGGACAAGTCTGTAATATACCTCCCAACTTTTTGAGATGAGAAAGAGGGACACTTAAGCCACGCCCCTGCCACACCCCTAGTCTAGCACACCATAAAGATTTCATAAGGAAAATATGTTGTTTTATAATTCAAACCACACTGGTCCTTTCTATCCTGGTTCATTTTACTTCATATTCACATTTTAACATTAGTAATGTATCAATTTAAAGGATGGGAATAAAGTTTAGAATCAATCAAACATTCAGCTTCCGGTGATGTCAATGTTCTATGTCATAATGGACACTCCCAGCGAGATGACGAGCAGGTGCTTTGGCAACAGACACACAACCCAAGTAACCATCATCATGGAATCTATAGGTAGGATCCTACAGTTGTGGGCAGTCTAACTTATGTGTACGATGAGGAAGCATATGTGAAGAAAATTGTCCGTACACATACCTCCCAACTTTTTCAGTTCGGAAAGAGGGACACTTCAGCCACACCCCTAACCACACCCCCAACACACCCCTAGTCACACATACTATAATGATATCATAAGAAAAATACATTGTTTTAAACTTCAACCCACACCTGTCCTTTCTATCCTGATTAATTTTCCTTCATATAAACATTTGAAAATAAAGCAGCAAATAAAGAGACTCTGTAACAAACAGAAAATAATCCACTGGGGGGTACTCACCTCGGGAGGGGGAAGCCTCAGGGTCCCAATGTGGCTTCCCCCTCCGCTGTAGCTGCAGGCAGTCCAGCGCTTGCTCCCCCGAAGTGTCCTCCCTTGACAAGCCTGAGAAACGCTGATATACAGTGGGTTGCAAAAGTATTCGGCCCCCTTGAAGTTTTCCACATTTTGTCACATTACTGCCACAAACATGCATCAATTTTATTGGAATTCCATGTGAAAGACCAACACAAAGTGGTGTACACGTGAGAAGTGGATCGAAAATCATACATGATTCCAAACATTTTTTACAAATAAATAACTGCAAAGTAGTGTGTGCATAATTATTCGGCCCCCTTTTGATCTGAGTACAGTCAGTTGCCTATAGACATTGCCTGATGAGTGCTAATGACTAAATAGAGTGCACCTGTGTGTAATCTAATGTCAGTACAAATACAGCTGCTCTGTGATGGCCTCAGAGGTTGTCTAAGAGAATATTGGGAGCAACAACACCGTGAAGTCCAAAGAACACCAGACAGGTCAGGGATAAAGTTATTGAGAAATTTAAAGCAGGCTTAGGCTACAAAAAGATTTCCAAAGCCTTGAACATCCCACGGAGCACTGTTCAAGCGGTCATTCAGAAATGGAAGGAGTATGGCACAACTATAAACCTACCAAGACAGGGCCATCAACCTAAACTCACAGGCCGAACAAGGAGAGCGCTGATCAGAAATGCAGTCAAGAGGCCCATGGTGACTCTGGACGAGCTGCAGAGATCTACAGCTCAGGTGGGAGACTCTGTCCATAGGACAACTACCATATATACTCGGATACAAGTCGAGAAATTTAGGACTAACTCATAGTATAAAAGTGGGGGGGTGGACTTATACATGAGTAGTCCTAAATTTAACAACTTATACCCAAAATGAGAGGGCACCTTTCTCTCTCTCCTTTACTGTGGTGCACTAGTGTCCGGGTAATTAGTTCTTCCGTAATCACCGCAGAAGTGAAGTGGTTGCCGGAGACTTTTATCTCCCTCCCTCCATCACCCAAAGTGCAGCCGCCTCTCGCTAACCTCCTCGTGTGTAACTGAATGCAGAGAAACATCGCAGCAGAAGCGAACTCATTTTCCTTCCAGCGCCGGTTGCCATGCCCGCTCATCTTCCTCACTCGCACTGCGTCATGTGACTTCGGGTGCCGGCAGTACGATGCAGTGCTCGGGTGCTCGGAGTCCCTTTATTGAATCAAGCTCCATGAAACACATTTTTCAGTAGAAATATACTGTACATATATTTACATAGATCTGTACATGAGGCCTGAAAGAGGGACAAATGAGGAAGAAAGAGGGATTGGGTTCCCGAAGAGAGACTGTCCCTGTGAAAGAGGGACAGTGGGGAGCTGTATCTGTCCACGAAACCTGCCCAAGCTACATTTCCAATCCTACCCAGAGGTACACACCTAGCCGCTCACTCCGCTCCTCCAATGGACTTCGCCTGACCACCCCCCGCATCGTCCAATTCCATGCACACCTCCAGGACTTCTCAAGAGCTGCTCCAACACTATGGAACTCCCTACCTCCCCCATTACGGTTTCCCCTTCAACATCTTCAAGAAGGCCCTCAAAACTCACCTTTTCACTCTGGCCTAAAAAAATCCTTAATTAACACCAACTATTCAATTGAGAATCTCAAATTGGAGATAAATTTTGAGGTAATTACCTCACTTTTACCGCAAGAGGTAATTTAGGGAGAAAATGGAGATATTTTGGTCGGTGTTTATCACTACCTAAATTACCTCATGCGGTAACTCATTGTGAATCGAGCCCAATGTATCACATATAAAAGTGAAACATTGCAAAAACGTATCCTATGGATAGAGGCCTGACAGGGGCGTAGCAATAGGGGGTGCAGAGGTAGCGACCGCATCGGGGCCCTTGGGCCAGAGGGGCCCCGAAGGGTCCACCCTTCATCACAGTATTAGCTCTCTGTTGGTCCTGTGCTGGTTATAATCACTTTTATAGATGCTTTGAATAGTAGTAATCCTTAAAACACTGTTCCCCATCTCTTTCTTGCAACTCTGACTCTGTGGTTGTCTTTGGCAGGTTTTGGTGCGCCAAATCAATTGTTATGTATAGAGTGCTTGGGGGGGCCCCATGTAAAACTTGCATCGGGGCCCACAGCTCCTTAGCTACGCCACTGAGGCCTGATATCTGAGCTATACTCCCTAATTACCCACTCAACTTCTTCCACTAAACTTAAAGTTCAGTTGGATTGGGAACAAGACTGTAATATATCTATATCAGAAAGTAAATGGGCCCATTGTTGTTCAACTTTGACAAGAAACTCTCTGTTCTGTTCCTCCATCGAGACCTCTCTGAAGTTACTTCATAGAACTTACTATACTCCTGATAGGCTTAGCCTCTTTTACTCTTCCCAGTCGAACATGTGTCTTCGTAATTGCCTTCAGGTTGGAAATTTTTGGCATATCTGGTGGGAATGCCCCCAAGCGAAAGCTTTTTGGTCTGATATCTTGAACAAGATAAACTTTATGCTCAGTTTGAATCTTCCTTTAGATCCAACCATCATATTACTAGATAATAGACCCACGTCTCTTCCATATGCACCCCATAAATTAATACAATTCATTGGGCTCAAGCTAAAAGACACCTGGCCTCCCAATGGAAGAAACCTTTCCTCATGTCAGATGTGGTATTCCAGGATTTAAATAACACTATGCTTTCTGAAAATATCAGAGCCAAATGAATGGATAGGGTCGACAACTGTTTCAAGATCTGGGATGCTTGGATAACCTGGTAAAATAATCAGGGCCTTTCCTACCCCCTACACACATTTTATGCTGGGAATACACGGTTCGTTTTTGCCTTCGTTTAAACCTTCATTTCGATTGTGCCTTTTGTCCTTTTCGATCCCGAAATAATCGGTCATACGGTTAATATCACCACCCACGGTTTCGGTTTTTTTTTTCGGTTCTGATGGTTTCGTTTTTCCAATGATCGAAGGCTGCAAAGAAACGAAACGAAAATCCCTTTTTACAGGGACGGACTAGCATAAACGAATATATAATCGATCTGAACAGCCATCAAGCCTACCAATGGCTCGATTAGATGGATAAAGAGAGATAATATCAAACATGTTCGATCACTAGTCGTTCGTTTTTGGGGTCTATTAATCGAAACTATAATGAGATTATGACTATTTTCACATACGTTTTCAACACTCGATTCGTTTACCGAACGAATCGAAGGTTTAAACGAAGGCAAAAACGAACCGTGTATTCCCAGCATAAGTCCTCTGGTATTATCTAATATTGTTTTGTTCCACTATTAACCTCCCTGGCAGGTACAGATGCTGCGTCCGCTGGAGGATGTTCTTTAAATAAAATTTGATCTAAATGCTTAACCTCTTGAGGACCGCAGTGCTAAACCCCCCCTAGTGACCAGACCATTTTTAGTAAAATGAGCCACTGCAGCTTTAAGGCCAAGCTGCAGGGCCGCACAACACAGCACACAAGTTATCCCCTCCCCCTTTTCTCCCCACCAGCAGAGCTCTCTTTTGGTGGGGTCTGATCGCTCCCCCATGTTTACTTTTTTGTGTACAAATATTATTATTCGTGTTTTTAATTTAAAAAAAGTCTGTTTCTTTAACTATCTTCCCTCCCTCCCTCCTTCCCTCCCCACAGCCAGCCAATTATGGCGATCGGCTGTCATAGGCTTCTGCCTATGAGAGCCGATTGTTCTCCAGTATCCCAGGGGGACAGCCGTGTCACGCGGCTGTCCCCAGTACAGCGCTGCTGCTGATCGCAGCGCTGTACAATCGCCGTCTAACAGTCTCCCGAGCGGTGCTCGGAGACTGAAGGCCGGGGTGGAGCTCCGCCCCCCAAGCAGGAGATGCGCGCAGCCTGTGCGCGATCTCCTGCATTAGCTGGCCCCAGAACTTTGCGTCAATCGGTGTTAGGCGGTCCTGGGGCTGCTGCCGCGGCCACGCCCGCAGGAGGTTAAGCTAGCACTTTGCTAGCCAACCGTGGCCCCCAAGTCCCCGGCACCGCTCTGATTCCCCCAATCGCCACCGGCAATATTTACCTCTCCGCGATCCCATGAGAGCCGCAGCTTCACCGTTTAGCTTCAGTCGTCGCCATGGCAACGATCGGACATGATGTCATGGACTTCATGCGCAGCCCCGATCCTCCCCATAGCGAAGCTGTGTTTGAAATAACCATCAATGGCATTATCTTTTAATAAGCTATTGTTTGATTTATAGATGGTTGTTTACTTTTGCTTTCATATGATGTGCTACCTTTTGATACTTCCGGCAAGTGGGGAACATGTTTGTAGTCCTCTTTATTATTGTATATCATGTGGACCAATTTTTTTCAATAAACACCCTTGAAACATAAAAGTGAAACATCACAATGTGACTATAAAAACACATAGAAAAACTGCACCAGATATCATATACATCCAACTGAATACAAAAGTTAATAGAATTATGAACTGTGACAATCCAGCCCCGCGATCGCGTCGAATCTGCTCCCGTTAGCGTACGCAGGAAGTACGGTGAGCAGACGGACAACAAAGACCGGTTGTTGGATCGTCCGAGGAACAAGGTTAATGTGACAGAGCGTGCCAATCCCGTATAATCTGCTCCCGTTAGCATACGCAGGAAGTACGGTGAACAGACTGACAATAAAGATTGGTCGCGCAGCTGCCGACAATATGTAATGGGACAAACATCCACCAATCCCGTATTACTAGGCCACTGTTGCCATGCAGGTCTCATGCACTAGAGACTGCTGGAGGCAAATTCACTATGTGTGCGTAGTAAACGGTTAAGATTGGTTGGAGGTGCCCATACATGTACAATCACGATTGTATATGCAATCGGTAAACTAAAAATATCGATTTCGCGCTGGAAATCGGGTAAATTCACTGCCACCACTGTCTGGTTAAATGGACCAGACAGTCTCCAACCAGCTACTCCTAAATGGAAGAAACTGTTATTTACAACCTAGCTAGCAAATCAACAATTTATAAGTAAATAATAAAACAATACGGTAGTATGACTGACTCTTCAGAGGGCAGATTCGTTATAGCAGCAATCAGATGACCAGAAAAGGCACAAGACTGAACGATAAAATCGTTAGTTTTTATTCTAAAACTACATATACACAGCCTAATTTAGCCCACAGATAAATATACCTGTCCGGCAGAACAGATTGGTTTGATAGAAAGAGAATAGAGATGAAAAGAAACAGAATGTCTTAATATACAGTTCAAATACCATTATTGGTAGTCCATGCGGCAATCGCAAGTCTTTGGAGGAAGTCCAAAATGGAGGTTTTGTCCTGGCGGGCTGGTTGATTAATGTTAATTCGACGTCAGATTAAAGGTGAAGGACCCTGGACAAACTGGGCCCCGTTAAGTTATACCCCTCACTTCAGCAAGGAGGAGTTAGGGGCGTGGATCACACACCTCTTTGGAACAGGAGGTGTGCCCGCCCCTCCTCATGGACACAGGAATATACCTGAATCATGATAGGTGTGCTAATCTTCAAAACCGTACAGGTTATGTTAAATCTAATAACATTTTTAGGTCGATTAGAATTTATCGATAACAATGATATCAAACTTGAGGGGTCAGACCCCTGGGGTATTAGAGGGTTATTTTAAAACAGTCTTACGCTAGATCTGGGAGTCCGATTGTTAAGAAAACCTCTCGGAACCATCGTCCTGCGGAATCCCAGAACCTGTGCAGATTTGATGGGTATAGAGAGTTGCTATGCCATGAATTATGAAGAAAATGTAAAGGAAATATGGATATTGGGGATTCCTGGGTCACAGTAGGTCAGCTACTTCCAGAGATACCCTGATAACATCTGTGCATTTGCTTGTTCTGTGTGGAGGTGTGAAAGCTGAAGCCCGCTTGTCTCTCTTTGCTCAGTTTTATTAGATTCTGTCAGGCAAAAACTAGATTGATGGCAGATAAACTCTCTAGGGGGTCCCATGAGGCCAGGAAACCCGCTGTCACATATAGGTGAGAGAAGCTAGGTAATTAGAGGCAGTGTTTGCCACCAGAGCCAGAGAGTAAGAAAAAACAAAAGTGTTGATTTAAACCAAAAACATTTTGGTGGTTTTGCAGAGAAACTTGCGTTTGTGACTCCATGATGCATTCTATATGTCATATCGACGGCGTCACATGAACCACCTACCAGATCAGCAATAAAAATTTTATTATATCATACAATGTGTATGGATGTTCCTATTGGTTTCCACACAGCCCCTGGTTAGAATTAAGGGATCGAAGATCGAGTAGGAACCAAGGGGAAGGCCGCAGGCAACGACACACCAATTCATGTATCACAGAACATATTTAAGTCTAACTTTGAATTTAGCCCTGAAGTGGAACGCGTCCCCAATTTCCAAATCTCCAAAGTCTTATATAGGTCACCTCCCCTTAATCCTCCTGGCGGTATGAAAAATTCTGCCAGGAGGCAGCGCGGCAGGCTTTTTTTTGTTTTTTTTGTTTTTTAAATCATGTAGCGAGCCCAGGGCTCGCTACATGATAGCTGCTGCTCAGCGGCATCCCCCCGCCCTCTTCGATCGCCTTCGGCGATCTCCGATCAGGAAATCCCGTTCAAAGAACGGGATTTCCTGGAGGGCTTCCCCCGTCGCCATGGCGACGGGGCGGGATGACGTCACCGACGTCAGCGACGTCGTGACGTCATTGGGAGTCCCGATCCACCCCTCGGCGCAGCCTGGCACTGATTGGCCAGGCAGCGCACGGGGTCTGGGGGGGGGGCCGCGCGCCGCAACAGATATCGGCGATCGGGCGCAGGGCGGTGGCGATCAGTGTGCTGGCTCAGCTAGCAAAGTGCTAGCTGCGTCCAGCAAAAAAAAAGTAAGAAAATCGGCCGAGCAGGGCCGGAGAAAACCTCCTGCGCGGCTTACCCCGTTACCGCCAGGAAGGTTAAAGCACGTGATATCCTTTCTACACCCTGGAACCTGAAACCAGACATATTACCTGAATGAGTATACAGAAAATGTTTAGACACACTGGAAACGTGAGTAATGTAGGCACTGTTATTAATACATCTCCTCGCACCATTCTGATGTTCAGAGATTCTTTGGCGTAATGGTCGGGTGGTACAACCCACATATTGCATCCTACAGGTCACGCACGTGATCAAACAGACCACATTATTAGTTTGACAGTTGATATACTGTCTGATGTCATGGCTAGTATGTCTAGAAAAAGAATTGACCTCCCGTGTCTGACTATGAACATTGCAATAGCGAAGTATTGTAACCACACTTGTACGACCCTTTATACGTTAACCAGGTGAAGGTTTGTTTTTCTTTACTGCAAAATAAGCTAGGTGAAAGACTGGTGCCCAGAGCGAGGATAATGTAATAATCTAGTCGTATTCTAAGCTTTAGGAGATGACAAAACTTTGTTCTGTTGCCTGTTCCTGCTGGTTCCCTTGGCCTTCTCTATTGAGTCTCGCGAATAACCTCGATCTGTAAGTCTAGACTGGACTAGCTTAACCCATTCGTGTTCCGTCGTTTTCACTTGAGCAATGTTCACCTCCCATTGATTAGCCTATAACTTTATCACTACTTATCACAATGAACTGATCTATATCTTGTTTTTTCCGCCACCAATTAGGCTTTCTTTGGGGGGTACATTTTGACGCTAGTCAGCCAATCAGGTGCACTGTCATACACCCTTTGCCTGCTGTACCATACCTAGCAGGAATTACATAGATTAGCATTCAGGTGGGAGGCTTCGGTTGGACGCAATCGTGAATTGCGTCGTTTACAGGGACGCCCCATGTAGGCACATCTCCCACACGGTCCCCTCCCTAACCACTCACCTGTCAACCGCATCCTAGAAGCTGCAGAAAATAAATTTAAAATCACAAACACTGGTCCACATGACAGCCCAGGGGCCCCAGGTCTCTCTCACTCACTGGGGCCCCCAAACCACCATGCGACACCTAGAGGGAAGTGCGGGCAAGCCCTGGACCTCTCACCTCCAGGGAACTCACCCCACCACCTCTAAACTGAATGCCAACTGCAACAAACACAATTGCTAACTTCCAGTCAGAGCAATATCCTGCCTCTATCTGGCCAGCAGACGCTAGTCAGCCAATCAGGTGCACTGTCATACACCCTTTGCCTGCTGTACCATACCTAGCAGGAATTACATAGATTAGCATTCAGGTGGGAGGCTTCGGTTGGACGCAATCGTGAATTGCGTCGTTTACAGGGACGCCCCGTGTAGGCACATCTCCCACACGGTCCCCTCCCTAACCACTCACCTGTCAACCGCATCCTAGAAGCTGCAAAAAATAAATTTAAAATCACAAACACTGGTCCACATGACAGCCCAGGGGCCCCAGGTCTCTCTCACTCACTGGGGCCCCCAAACCACCATGCGACACCTAGAGGGAAGTGCGGGCAAGCCCTGGACCTCTCACCTCCAGGGAACTCACCCCACCACCTCTAAACTGAATGCCAACTGCAACAAACACAATTGCTAACTTCCAGTCAGAGCAATATCCTGCCTCTATCTGGCCAGCAGACGCTAGTCAACCAATCAGGTGCACTGTCATACACCCTTTGCCTGCTGTACCATACCTAGCAGGAATTACATAGATTAGCATTCAGGTGGGAGGCTTCGGTTGGACGCAATCGAGAGAGACCTGGGGCCCCTGGGCTGTCATGTGGACCAGTGTTTGTGATTTTAAATTTATTTTTTGCAGCTTCTAGGATGCGGTTGACAGGTGAGTGGTTAGGGAGGGGACCATGTGGGAGATGTGCCTACACGGGGCGTCCCTGTAAACGACGCAATTCACGATTGCGTCCAACCGAAGCCTCCCACCTGAATGCTAATCTATGTAATTCCTGCTAGGTATGGTACAGCAGGCAAAGGGTGTATGACAGTGCACCTGATTGGCTGACTAGCGTCTGCTGGCCAGATAGAGGCAGGATATTGCTCTGACTGGAAGTTAGCAATTGTGTTTGTTGCAGTTGGCATTCAGTTTAGAGGTGGTGGGGTGAGTTCCCTGGAGGTGAGAGGTCCAGGGCTTGCCCGCACTTCCCTCTAGGTGTCGCATGGTGGTTTGGGGGCCCCAGTGAGTGAGAGAGACCTGGGGCCCCTGGGCTGTCATGTGGACCAGTGTTTGTGGGGGTACATTTTGCTAAGAGCCACTTTACTCTGAATGCATTTTAACAGGAAGAATAAGAAAAAAACGGAAAAAATTGATTATCTCTCAGTATTCAGCCATTATATGTTTAAAATAATACATGCCTCCATAATTAAAACTCACGTATTGTATTTGCCCATATGTCCCGGTTATTACACCGTTAAAATTATGTCCCTATCACAATGTATGGCGACAATATTTCATTTGGAAATAAAGGTACATTTTTTCCGCTTTCCATCTATCACTATTTACAAGTTTAAAATAAAAAAAAGTATAGAAATATTTCATCTTTACATTGATATTTAAAAAGTTTAGACCCTTAGGTAAATATTTACATGTTTTTTTTTTTATTGTAATGTTTTTTTTTATTTTAACCACTTCACCACTGAGGGGTTTTACCCCCTGAGCACCAGAGCAATTTTCACCTTTCAGCGCTCCTTCCATTCATTCGTCTATAACTTTATCATTACTTATCGCAATGAAATGAACTATATCTTGTTTTTTCCGCCACCAATTAGGCTTTCTTTAGGTGGGACATTATGCCAAGAATTATTTTTTTCTAAATGTGTTTTAATGGGAAAATAGGAAAAATGTGGGGAAAAAAATAATTATTTTTCAGTTTTCGGCCATTATAGTTTTTAAATAATGCAGGCTACTGTAATTAAAACCCATGAAATGTATTTGCCCTTTTGTCCCGGTTATAAAACCATTTAAATTATGTCCCTATCACAATGTTTGGCGCCAATATTTTATTTGGAAATAAAGGTGCATTTTTTTCATTTTTGCGTCCATCCCTAATTACAAGCCCATAGTTTATAAAGTAACAGTGTTATACCCTCTTGACATAAATATTTAAAAAGTTCAGTCCCTAAGGTAACTATTTATGTATTTTTTTTAATTGTACATTTTTTATTTTTTTTTTTAATTACAAAAAAAAAAAAACTGGGGAGTGTGGGAGGTAATGAGTTAATTTTATGTGTAAAAGTCATTTATTTGTATGTGAAAAATGTGTAGGGTGTAGTTTACTATTTGGCCACAAGATGGCCACAGTAACTTTTTGTTTTAATGCGACCTCCAAGCTTCCTTCCGGAAGCTTGGAGGAAGTAGAAGGAGGCTGGACATGTGAGTTTTTTCTCACAATGATCGCGCTGCCCATAGGAGAGCAGCGGATCATTGTGGGGCTTAGATCAACGAACGGGAATGGATTTTCCCGTTCATTGATCTCTGGGCGAGCGGGCGGCGGCGTGTTTACTAGCGGCGGGCGGCGTGTTTACGAGCGGGAGCGCGGACAGCGTCAGGAACGCGGAAAGTACGTATTTCTCCGTCCCTGGTTGTTAAAGGATGGAAAAAGGGGCGGAGAAATACATACGCGCGGGGGTAAAGTGGTTAAACATATTTTATTTGGGTAGTTTTGGGAGGGTGGGAGGTAAACAATAGGTTTATAATGTAAATGTGTGTTGATTTTCATTTTTTTTTACTTTTAGTTGTAGTATTACTTTTTGGCTACAAGATGGCGGTCATGAGTTTGTTTACATGACGTCACTCTAAGCATAACATACGCTTAGAGGGACGCATGGGGGAGGTAACAGCCAGAAAAAGCGCAGCTTCCGAGAGAAGATGTCGCTTTTTCAGCGGGGGAGAGGAATCAGTGATCGGGCACCATAGCCCGATTTACTGATTGCCTGGCTGATGAATCCGGGCCGGGAGCGCACGTGCACGCGCGCGCATGGTTCCTGGACGTAGTTTCTACGTCCAGGAACCAAAATAGGTTAAGTTCGTTCTGCAGCATTTCAGGATCAGAGCAGTTTCTGGCTGCTCTAATCATCTCACCATATGGAATAGATCTTGATGTATGTTTGGGATTATTATTATTTAGTATTTATATAGTGCCAACATCTTCCGCAGCGATGTACAGAGTATATCGTCTTGTCACTAACTGTCCCTCAGAGGAGCTCACAATCTAATTCCCTACCATAGTCACATGTCTATATATGTATTGTGTAGTGTTGCAGTTTAGGGCCAATTTAGGGGGGAGCCAATTAACCTATCTGTATGTTTTTGGGACGTGGGAGGAAACCGGAGTACCCGGAGGAAACCCACACAGACACGAAGAGAACATACAAACTCCTTGTAGATGTTGACCTGGCTGGGATTCTAATCAGGGACCCAGCGCTGCAAGGCAAGAGCGCTAACCACTATGCCACCGTGCTGCCCGGATAACAGCTTGTTGCCAATAGCAACGAGTTGCTAGCACATGCTTTTCTGAAAGTTTTAGTAACAGTCTTTCCAGATGTCTCTCAGGCCTGGTGCAGCAGGATATTCCTTCATTTGCATGTATTCCTGTATTGTCGTACTGCTGTATGTCAGCCCTAAATATTGTCTGTAACCTAAACTAATGTCCAGCGCTGCGTAATATGTTGGCGATTTATAAATACAATAAATAAATAAATAATAGATGTACATGTTGATGGTGTGGTTATTTTTCAGGGTTGGGGAGTCACAAGTGTGTTTATGAAGGAGTTCCAGAGAAGGGGAGAGAATCTTGAGAAATCATGAATTAGGAGAATGTAAGGAGGTGATTTTAATAGAGAAAAAGAGAAGGATGTCGGCAGCAGCAGGACAAAGGTTAGATTTACTAGCATTGCTCTAGAAGCAGAACAAAGTGCCATTCCCATTAGGCCTCATTCACACTAACGCTTTTCTGCAGCGATCAGTAAAGCACTGTGTACAATGTATCCCTAGGGGACCGTTCTCACAGCAGCGTTCGCAATTCGTATAAATGGCGACCGCGCTGCATGTAGCATTGTTGGAGGGATTCTCGTTCCCTGAATGTGAATTGCAAGTGGCAAAAAATCGGTGCAAAGTTGTGACACAAAATCGATATCGCTCAGTGATTGTAATCGCAGGTGAGAACCGGCCCTTGTTGTCTGTAACGCGTGAACATGTATTGTGATGTAGTACTCCATTCCAGCCAGCAATCGTTCTTCCAGATTCCATTCCTTCCGCCCCTCTCTTCCGCTGTATAAATACATCTTATGATTAAAGTGACATTTGAGAACTACCCCCCCCCCATTGGCTTATAACTATAAATCACTGAGGGCAGATACCATGTTCTGGCACTGCTGGCAGCGCCCACGTATGTCGCTTGCTATTTTGGGTCGAGTTTCCGATTTATACTTGAATCCCACCGACCCCCCATGTTGAATGGATGCCCACAGCCAATCATCTCCTGTCATCAGCACATTTGAATCTTTACTTCCTTCTGATCGGTCTCGTTGGCTCCTGAGGAAGCGGCAGTTTTCAGCAACGAAACGCGTGTCAGGAACCACCGACAGTCGCTCGTCGTTTCGCTTTGTAAGCAAAGCTTAGAAATAATTAAACGTTAGATTATATTTTCCCCTCCCCCCACCTGTCCCATTTACTCTTTTGAATTATTTTATTTAGATTTTTCACATTTATTGGTGTCAGTATTTGCACTATCCTAAAGATACCCACTTTTTCTCGGGTCTTCCTTGCATGTAAATTGGCCAGACATAAATGTGTACAGGGAAAGCCCGGCCTGGGGGATTCCATAGCCGGATCCCACCCTCAGCAAGCAGTATAGGCATCAGCATCCTGTGCTGGGCATCCTATATTACACAACCCCCCCTCCCCCCCCCCTCCTCCTTAGTGCTGGGAATGTCCCTACAGAGAGCAGAACTCTCACTACTTCCCCTTCATCATCATATCTGCAGGAGGATGGAGCGACAGTCTGCACACTGACACTGCTCAGCAACACACCTCTCCAGCTGCATCCAGTGACTCTGCTCTAAATCCAGTGACACTGCTCAGCAACCCACCTCTCCAGCTGCATCCACTATATCCAGCGACACTGCTCTCCAACTACATCCAGCGACACTGCTCAGCAACACACCTCTCCAGCTGCATCCACTACATCCAGTGACACTGCTCAGCAACACACCTCTCCAGCTGCATCCACTACATCCAGTGACACTGCTCAGCAACACACCTCTCCAGCTGCATCCACTACATCCAGTGACACTGCTCAGCAACACACCTCTCCAGCTGCATCCACTACATCCAGCGACACTGCTCAGCAACACACCTCTCCAGCTGCATCCACTACATCCAGCGACACTGCTCAGCAACACACCTCTCCAGCTGCATCCACTACATCCAGTGACACTGCTCAGCAACACACCTCTCCAGCTGCATCCACTACATCCAGCGACACTGCTCAGCAACACACCTCTCCAGCTGCATCCACTACATCCAGCGACACTGCTCAGCAACACACCTCTCCAGCTGCATCCACTACATCCAGTGACACTGCTCAGCAACACACCTCTCCAGCTGCATCTACTACATCCAGTGACACTGCTCAGCAACACACCTCTCCAGCTGCATCCACTACATCCAGCGACACTGCTCAGCAACACACCTCTCCAGCTGCATCCACTACATCCAGTGACACTGCTCAGCAACACACCTCTCCAGCTGCATCTACTACATCCAGTGACAGTGCTCTCCTGCTGCATCCAGTGACTCTGCTCTACATCCAGTGACTCTGCTCTCCAACTACATCCAGTGCCACTGCTTCTCTCCTGCTGCATCCAGTGACACTGCTCAGCAACACACCTCTTCAGTTGCATCCACTACATCCAGTGACAGTGCTCTCCTGCTGCATCCAGTGACTCTGCTCTACATCCAGTGACTCTGCTCTACATCCAGTGACTCTGCTCTACATCCAGTGCCACTGCTCTCCTGTTGCATCCAGTGTCACTGCTCTCCTGTTGCATCCAGTGACACTGCTCTCTGGGTACACACTGCACTTTGGCTGTATCCAGTGACACTGCTCTCTGGCTGTATCCAGTGACACTGCTCTCTGGGTACACACTGCACTTTGGCTGTATCCAGTGTCACTGCTCTCCGGGTACACACTGCACTTTGGCTGTATCCAGTGACACTGCTCTCTGGGTACACACTGCACTTTGGCTGTATCCAGTGACACTGCTCTCTGGGTACACACTGCACTTTGGCTGTATCCAGTGACACTGCTCTCTGGCTGCACCATGGACACCAAACCGCTCCTAAACGGAGTAGTAAATAATAAGTTGTACGGTTGTGTGGAGGGCGAGCAGTCTGTGGAGATACCTGGGAAGCTGTCTGTGGGGAGAATTCTGAGAGATGAAGAGAAGAGATATATCAAGTAAGTGGGAAATATCCTGATTATCTATAGCTGTGCATATATAATTATACAGTTACTGCCTGAGGTGACGTATAGTGCCAAGCATACCAATAACTAGGCTGTGTTTCTTTTCTCACTGTAAGGGTTAAGAATTAAGGTATGTAAATGACAGTTTCTCTAGTCAGACCTAGTGGACTATAGGGTAGCAGTCGCATAAAACTCTTGCCTGTCAGAATATAACTTCTGAGTGCAGGGGATAGATAAAAAAAAGGTCAATAGTTCATGATTGAGGGGTTGGAACTCCACCCCCAGGGTGGTGACATCAGCAGATGAGAGATGATGGAAGAAGAAGTGGAGGCTACTGTTTGCACAGGTTCAACCAAAACTGGACAATGCAAGATACAGAATATGTTGCCTAGTCTGGTGAGTGCAACATACAGATCGAGGGGTCAGAATTTGGCGTAAACAACATGAAAGTATCCTTTCTAATGTCACTAGTTCAGGCTGGTGGGGGTGTAATGGTGGGAGGGGCATATTCTGGGCACACTTTGGCCCCTCAGTACCAGGTGAGTATTGTTTAAACAGCACAGAGTATTGTCGCTTAGCATGTCCACCCCTGTATGATGCCATATACCCGTCTTCCAGCAGGATAATGTCACACAGCTCAGCTCACTCTGATTCCCTGAACATGACACGGAGGTCCCTGCGCTACAATGGCCTCCGGTCTCCAGATCTCACCCAGTAGAGCAGCTCAGCTCACTCTGATTCCCTGAACATGACATGCAGGTTCCTGCGCTACAATGGCCTCCGGTCTCCAGATCTCATCCAGTAGAGCAGCTCAGCTCACTCTGATTCCCTGAACATGACACGGAGGTCCCTGCGCTACAATGGCCTCCGGTCTCCAGATCTCACCCAGTAGAGCAGCTCCGGGATGTGGTGGAACGGGAGATTTGAATCACGCATGTGCAGTCGACAAATCTGCAGCAGCCGACATGTCAGTATGGAGCGAAATCTCAGGAATATTTCCAACACCTTGCTGCATCCATGCCATGAAGAATTAGGGTGGTTCTGAAGACAAAACGGGGTCCAAACCAGCACTGCAAGGTGTACCTAATAAAGTCATGCAAAACAGAAGTGATGTCCAGGAGCAGAATGCTCAGAAACGCTGCCTAAAAACGTCCAACTTCTTAACAAAAACTTGTAAGGCCTTGTTCACATCATAAATCGCAAATCTGTCACCCGGAAATGTATAAATACAATGGGCTTGATTCACAAAGCGGTGCTAACCTACGTAGCACGTCTAAAGTCTTTAGACGTGCTAACCAGGGTGTTGAGTAGGTTAGCACCGGATTTCTCAATCAGATTGTGCGCAAAGTTTTACACGTGCAAAGTCCTATAGGCTTTAATGGGCACTTCGCACGGAGCGCCCTGCGCTCTGTGCAGTGTGCGCGTAAAGTTTTACACGCATAAAGTTTTGCGCGCGAAAAGCTGGTTTAGACGTGCTAAGGGGGTTTTCACAGGCGTGCTAACAGTTAGCACCGCTTTGTGAATCAAGCCCAATGTATTTATTCATGAAATTGCTGGGGAAATCGCTATACAAAACGCTTGATTGCGATTTCCCTATACCTGCCATTGAGGCAAAGCACCCTGAAAATGGTACAGGCAGCGCTTTGGTGAGCGGATCGCAATCGAACCGCTCATATGTGAACACTCTCATAGGGAATCATTGCACAAGCGCTTCTAGGGGGATTTTGAAAATCGCCAGCGCTTGAAAAAAGCCAGAAGCGCCCTTAGTGCGAATAGGCCCTAAGGCAATATAAAACAGCAGAGAGATAAAATACTTATCAGCACATGATCAGAAGCGATGGAGGTGCTCATAGTATTCACAATCGGTTAACCCTCATACTACGCCGGTGGTAACATTTGTCATTGATTGGCCAACCAAAAACGGATGTGTGTATGCAACCTAAAGCCTGGTACACACCTCCAATATGGATTGGCCAACAGATTTTGAATACTATGAACAGATTGTTTAGGTAAACCCTCATACTACATGGAGGTGGTAAAATTGGCCAATTCAAATTGGATGTGTGTATGCATTTAGTCTATCCAGCCTGCAACCCACCCCATCCCACTTTCACTGTGCACGGGGCACAATCTTACCGCAGGGTTGGTACCGCCCACCAGCGTTGGTTTAGCGACGCCCAGAAGATGAGCTGCGGTTTCTCATAGCGGGTAACCTGGACACACATCGCTGAATGTGAGTGAAAGGAAGGAATCCAGATGCTAATCGCTTCCTCTGACTCCGCACATTGTACAGCGGAGGGGAAGAATGTTCTGTGAGTGATGACTTTATCAGAGATACGATTGTTCCGGACACACACTGGAATCTGAAGCTCAACCAGTTATGACAAAGATTCTTACTAGTCAGGGCCTGTATTATGCCGGCTATGCTGCGATTTTACAATCACATGCGCAGGGGTATAACTAGAATTGACGAGCCCACCTGCCAAACTTTGGATGCCCCCCCCCCCCAATCGCTTTCTGCACAGGTAAACTGAGAATCAGTGTTATTCAGTTGGTTTAGTGCACACTAGAATGTGTTTTCCCCATGCAGATAAAACTGCAGGCATTTTCTCTATCAGTTACATTCGCTTCTGTGATAAAAGGTGCAGGATTTCACACATACTGACACACATGGGGCTTGATTCACTAAACTGTGATAACTCAAATATCACACCTTATTAACGATATCACACCTTGGGCTTGATTCACAAAGCGGTGCTAACCTACTTAGCACGTCTAAACTCTTTAGACGCGCTAACCAGGGTGCTAAGTAGGTTAGCACCGGATTTCTCAATCAGATCGCGCGCAAAGTTTGCGCGCGTAAAGTTTTACGCGCGCAAAGTTTTTACGCGCGCTAAGTCCCTTAGGCTTTAATGGGCATTTTGTGGGGTGCGCCCTGCGCTCTGTGCAGTACGCGCATAAAGTTTTGCGCGCGTAAAGTTTTATGCGCGAAAAGCTTGTTTAGACGTGCTAAGGGGGTTTTCACAGGCGTGCTAACAGTTAGCACTGCTTTGTGAATCAAGCCCCTTATCAAAAATATCACACCTTATCAGAGATATCACACCTTATCAGAGATATCACACCTTGGGCTCGATTCACCAAGCGGTGCAAAGTGTTAGCACCATGGTGAAAAGGCCCTTATCACGCCTAAAGTCACTTTAGGCATGATAAGAAGAAACTCGCGCGAAGTTACCGCGCGCAAAGTTTTGCGCGCGCAACCGCTCACGCGCGCGCGCAGCGGCCCCCGCTTCGCGCGAAGCTCCTATTAAGCCCTATGGGACTTTGCGCGCGCTCTCACGCGCGAACGCGCGTACGCGCGGTAACTTCGCGCGAAGAGCAGGAAAAATCGGTGATAACTCAGTGGTGAAAAGGTCATCACGCCTAAAGTCTTTTAGGCGTGATAACTGGGTTATCACCGCTTTGTGAATCAAGCCCCTTGGGCCTGATTCACAAAGCGGTGCTAACAGTTAGCACCCTGGTGAAAAGCCCTTTATCACGCCTAAACTCAGTTTAGGCATGATAAGTTTAGGGGCTCGATTCACCAAGCGGTGCTAACCCAGTTATCACGCCTAAAGGACTTTAGGCGTGATGACCTCTTCACCACTGAGTTAGCACCGTTTTTGCCTGCACTTCGCGCGAAGTTATCGCGCGTAAAGTTTTGCGCGCGCACCCGCACAGGCGCGCGCGCAAAGTCCCATAGGGTTTAATGGGCGCATCGCGCGAAGTGCGGGGCGCTTCGCGCGCACGCACGCGGGAGCGCGCGCAAAACTTTACGCGCGGAAACTTCGCGCGAAGCCCTTCTTATCATGCCTAAAGTGACTTTAGGCGTGAAGAGGGCCTTTTCACCACGGTGCTAACACTTTGCACCGCTTAGTAAATCGAGCCCTAGGGGCTCGATTCACAAAGCGGTGCTAACCCAGTTAGAGACTTTAGGCATGATAACCATTGCACCACACTGGTGAAAAGCCAGTTTAGGTGTGATAAGTTTAGACATGATAAGTTTAGGTGTGATAAGTTTAGGCATGCTAAGTTTCGATAAGTTTAGATCGCTTGCAAAGTCCCGCACGCAAAGCAGCACCATTAAACTTTATACGAAGTGCACCAGACTTTGCTAGCGTAAAACTTTTGATCAGCTGTGCACTGCGGTGCTAACGCAGTTGGCGCTTAAACTTATCATGCCTAAACTTATCACACCTAAACTTATCATGCCTAAACTTATCACACCTAAACTTATCACACCTAAACTTTTCATGCCTAAACTGAGTTTAGGCATGATAAAGGGCTTTTCACCAGGGTGCTAACTGTTAGCACCGCTTTGTGAATCAGGCCCTAGGGGCCTGATTCACAAAGCGGTGCTAACAGTTAGCACGCTGGTGAAAAGCCCTTTATCATGCCTAAACTCAGTTTAGGCATGATAAGTTTAGGTGTGATAAGTTTAGGTGTGATAAGTTTAGGTGTGATAAGTTTAGGTGTGATAAGTTTAGGCATGCTAAGTTTAAGCGCCAACTGCGTTAGCACCGCAGTGCACAGCTGATCAAAAGTTTTACGCTAGCAAAGACTGGTGCACTTTGTATAAAGTTTAATGGCGCTGCTTTGCGTGCGGGACTTTGCAAGCGATCTAAACTTATCTAAACTTAGCATGCCTAAACTTATCACACCTAAACTTATCACACCTAAACTTATCACGCCTAAACTGGCTTTTCACCAGCATGGTGCAATGGTTATCATGCCTAAAGTCTTTTAGGCATGCTAACTGGGTTAGCACCGCTTTGTGAATCGAGCCCTAGGTGTGATAAGTTTAGGTGTGATAAGTTTAGGCATGATAAGTTTAGGTGTGATGGGCTCGATTCACCAAGCGGTGATAACCCAGTTATCACGCCTAAAAGACTTTAGGCGTGATGACCTTTTCACCACTGAGTTATCACCGCTTTTTCCTGCTCTTCGCGCGAAGTTACCGCGCGAACGCGCGTTCGCGCGTTCGCGCGTGAGAGCGCGCGCAAAGTCCCATAGGGCTTAATGGGAGCTTCGCGCGAAGCGGGGACGCTGCGCGCGCACGCGCGCGGTTGCGCGCGCAAAACTTTGCGCGCGGCAACTTCGCGCGAGTTTCTTCTTATCATGCCTAAAGTGACTTTAGGCGTGATAAGGGCCTTTTCACCATGGTGCTAACACTTTGCACCGCTTGGTGAATCGAGCCCGATAAGTTTAAGGGCTCGATTCACAAAGCGGTGCTAACCCAGTTAGAGACTTTAGGCATGATAACCATTGCACCATGCTGGTGAAAAGCCAGTTTAGGCGTGATAAGTTTAGGGCCTCGATTCACAAAGCGGTGATAACCCAGTTATCACGCCTAAAAGACTTTAGGCGTGATGACCTTTTCACCACTGAGTTATCACCGATTTTTCCTGCTCTTCGCGCAAAGTCCCATAGGGCTTAATGGGAACTTCGCGCGAAGCGTCGGGTGTTGCGCGCGCACTTACGCGCGTACGCGCGTACGCGCGTACGCGCGGCAACTTCGCGCGAGTTTCTTCTTATCATGCCTAAAGTGACTTTAGGCGTGATAAGGACCTTTTCACCACGGTGCTAACACTTTGCACCGCTTGGTGAATCGAGCCCTAGGTGTGATAAGTTTAGGTGTGATAAGTTTAGGCATGCTAAGTTTAGATAAGTTTAGATCGCTTGCAAAGTCCCGCACGCAAAGCAGCGCCATTAAACTTTATACAAAGTGCACCAGTCTTTGCTAGCGTAAAACTTTTGATCAGCTGTGCACTGCGGTGCTAACGCAGTTGGTGCTTAAACTTAGCATGCCTAAACTTATCACACCTAAACTTATCACACCTAAACTTATCATGCCTAAACAGAGTTTAGGCATGATAAAGGGCTTTTCACCAGCGTGCTAACTGTTAGCACCGCTTTGTGAATCAAGCCCTAGGCGTGATAAGTTTAAGCACCAACTGGGTTAGCACTGCAGTGCACAGCTGATCAAAAGTTTTGCGCTAGCAAAGTCTGGTGCACTTCGCATAGAGTTTAATGGCGCTGCTTTGCGTGTGGGACTTTGCGCGCGATCTAAACTTATCTAAACTTATCTAAACTTAGCATGCCTAAACTTATCATGCCTAAACGTATCACGCCTAAACTGGCTTTTCACCAGCGTGGTGCAATGGTTATCACGCCTAATGGGCTCGATTCAGTAAACGGTGCTAAACCAGTTAGCACGCCTAAAGGCTTTGGGCATGCTAACTAGGGTGCTAAGTAGTTAGTACATACAAACTACTTAGCACCGTAGTTAGCACATGCAAACTTAGCACCGTAGTTAGCACATGCAAACTTAGCACCGTAGTTAGCACATGCAAACTTAGCACCGTAGTTAGCACATGCAAACTTAGCACCGTAGTTAGCACATGTAAACTACTACTTAGCA
The DNA here is from genome assembly GCF_040937935.1 of Hyperolius riggenbachi. Classification (NCBI taxonomy): domain Eukaryota; kingdom Metazoa; phylum Chordata; class Amphibia; order Anura; family Hyperoliidae; genus Hyperolius; species Hyperolius riggenbachi. Next base: position 298,571,221 of record NC_090653.1, on the reverse strand, counting down.
CCATGCTAACTAGGGTGCTAAGCTCCATGGTTAGATACCCCTGGCCTTGCTAATTATGATCTTGTAAAAGATAGAATATTTGGAAATGTAAATTCAATCTGAGCTCTATATATTATGTGACGATCATTATATTATTGTTAACAATACCTCTCATCTTCCACAGTGATAATTGATGCTGAAGCTACTGTTGGAAAAGTTAGGAGGCGCACTGCTACACGGCATATTCTGTCATATGTTCCTTTTCTTTGTTGAATAAACACTGATTTTTTTTAAAAAAAATAGGGTGCTAAGTAGTTTACATGTGCTAACTACGGTGCTAAGTAGTTTACATGTGCTAACTACGGTGCTAAGTAGTTTACATGTGCTAACTACGGTGCTAAGTAGTTTACATGTGCTAACTACGGTGCTAAGTAGTTTGCATGTGCTAACTACTTAGCACGTGCAAAGCATGTTAGCACATGCAAAGTGGCTTTTCACTGGCGTGCTAACACTTAGCACCTTTTTCTGAATCAAGCCCAAAGTTTTTTAACTGGGTTAGCACCGCTTTGTGAATCGAGCCCCTTATCAAAGTTATCACACCTTATCAACGATATCACACCTTATCAAAGATATCACACCTTATCAAAGTTATCATGCCTTATCAACAATATCACACCTTATCAACGATATCACACCTTATCAAAGATATCACACCTTATCAACGATATCACACCTTATCAAAGTTATCATGCCTTATCAACAATATCACACCTTATCAACGATATCACACCTTATCAAAGATATCACACCTTATCAACGATATCACACCTTATCAAAGTTATCATGCCTTATCAACAATATCACACCTTATCAACGATATCACACCTTATCAAAGATATCACACCTTATCAACGATATCACACCTCATCAAAGTTATCACACCTTATCAAAGATATCACACCTTATCAACGATATCACAACTTATCAAAGATATCACACCTCATCAAAGTTATCACCCCTTATCAAAGATATCACAACTTATCAACGACATCACACCTTATCAAAGATATCACACCTTATCAAAGATATCACACCTTATCAACGATATCACACCTTATCAAAGATATCACACCTCATCAAAGATGTCACACCTTATCAACGATATCACACCTTATCACAGTTATCACACCTTGGCCTCGATTCACAAAGCGGTGATAACCCAGTTATCACGCCTAAAAGACTTTAGGCGTGATGACCTTTTCACCACTGAGTTATCACCGATTTTTCCTGCTCTTCGCGCGAAGTTACCGCGCGTAAGCGCGTTCGCGCGTACGCGCGTAAGAGCGCGCGCAAAGTCCCATAGGGCTTAATGGGAGCTTCGCGCGAAGCGTCAGGTGTTGCGCGCGCACTTACGCGCGTACGCGCGTACGCGCGTACGCGCGGCAACTTCGCGCGAGTTTCTTCTTATCATGCCTAAAGTGACTTTAGGCGTGATAAGGGCCTTTTCACCATGGTGCTAACACTTTGCACCGCTTTGTGAATCGAGCCCCTTATCAAAGATATCACACCTTATCAACGATATCACACCTTATCAAAGTTATCATGCCTTATCAACAATATCACACCTTATCAACGATATCACACCTTATCAAAGATATCACACCTTATCAACGATATCACACCTCATCAAAGTTATCACACCTTATCAAAGATATCACACCTTATCAACGATATCACAACTTATCAAAGATATCACACCTCATCAAAGTTATCACCCCTTATCAAAGATATCACAACTTATCAACGACATCACACCTTATCAAAGATATCACACCTTATCAAAGATATCACACCTTATCAACGATATCACACCTTATCAAAGATATCACACCTCATCAAAGTTATCACACCTTATCAAAGATATCACAACTTATCAACAATATCACACCTTATCAAAGATATCACACCTTATCAAAGTTATCACACCTTGGGCCTGATTCACAAAGCGGTGCTAACAGTTAGCATGCTGGTAAAAAGCCCTTTATCATGCCTAAACTCAGTTTAGGCATGATAAGTTTAGGTGTGATAAGTTTAGGCATGTTAAGTTTAGGTGTGATAAGTATAGGCATGATGGGCTCGATTCACAAAGCGGTGCAAAGTGTTAGCACCGTGGTGAAAAGGCCCTTATCACGCCTAAACTCACTTTAGGCATGATAAGAAGAAACTCGCACGAAGTTGCCGCACGCGCAACACCCGACGCTTCGCGCGAAGCTCCCATTAAACCCTATGGGACTTTGCGCGCGCTCTCACGCGCGTACGCGCGAACGCGCTTACGCGCGGTAACTTCGCGCGAAGAGCAGGAAAAATCGGTGATAACTCAGTGGTGAAAAGGTCATCACGCCTAAAGTCTTTTAGGCGTGATAACTGGGTTATCACCGCTTTGTGAATCGAGCCCGATAAGTTTAAGCACCAACTGGGTTAGCACCGCAGTGCACAGCTGATCAAAAGTTTTGCGCTAGCAAAGTCTGGTGCACTTCGCATAGAGTTTAATGGTGCTGCTTTGCGTGCGGGACTTTGGGCTTGATTCACAAAACGGTGCTAACAGTTAGCACCCTGGTGAAAAGCCCTTTATCATGCCTAAACTCAGTTTAGGCATGATAAGTTTAGGAGTGATAAGTTTAGGTGTGATAAGTTTAGGCATGATAAGTTTAGGTGTGATAAGTTTAGGCATGCTAAGTTTAAGCGCCAACTGCGTTAGCACCGCAGTGCACAGCTGATCAAAAGTTTTACGCTAGCAAAGACTGGTGCACTTTGTATAAAGTTTAATGGCGCTGCTTTGCGTGCGGGACTTTGCAAGCGATCTAAACTTATCTAAACTTAGCATGCCTAAACTTATCACACCTAAACTTATCACACCTAAACTTATCACGCCTAAACTGGCTTTTCACCAGCATGGTGCAATGGTTATCACGCCTAAAGGGCTCGATTCACAAAGCGGTGCTAACCCAGTTAGCATGCCTAAAAGACTTTAGGCATGATAACCTTTGCACCACGCTGGTGAAAAGCCAGTTTAGGCATGATAAGTTTAGGTGTGATAAGTTTAGGTGTGATAAGTTTAGGCATGATAAGTTTAGGTGTGATAAGTTTAGGTGTGATAAGTTTAGGTGTGATAAGTTTAGGCATGATAAGTTTAGATAAGTTTAGATCGCTTGCAAAGTCCCGCATGCAAAGCAGCGCCATTAAACGTTATACGAATTGCACCAGACTTTGCTAGCGTAAAACTTTTGATCAGCTGTGCACTGCGGTGCTAACGTAGTTGGCGCTCAAACTTATCACGCCTAAACTTATCATGCCTAAACTTATCACGCCTAAACTTATCATGCCTAAACTTATCACACCTAAACTTATCACACCTAAACTTATCACACCTAGGGCTCGATTTACCAAGCGGTGCAAAGTGTTAGCACCGTGGTGAAAAGGCCCTCTTCACGCCTAAAGTCACTTTAGGCATGATAAGAAGGGCTTCGCGCGAAGTTTCCACGCGTAAAGTTTTGCGCGCGCTCCCGCGTGCGTGCGCGCGAAGCGCCCCTCACTTCGCGCGATGCGCCCATTAAACCCTATGGGACTTTGCGCGCGCGCCTGTGCGGGTGCGCGCGCAAAACTTTGCGCGCGATAACTTCGCGCGAAGTGCAGCCAAAAACGGTGCTAACTCAGTGGTGAAGAGGTCATCACGCCTAAAGTCCTTTAGGCGTGATAACTGGGTTAGCACCGCTTGGTGAATCGAGCCCCTAAACTTATCATGCCTAAACTGAGTTTAGGCATGATAAAGGGCTTTTCACCAGCGTGCTAACTGTTAGCACCGCTTTGTGAATCAGGCCCAAGGGCCTCGATTCACAAAGCGGTGATAACCCAGTTATCACGCCTAAAAGACTTTAGGCGTGATAACCTTTTCACCACTGAGTTATCACCGATTTTTCCTGCTCTTCGCGCGAAGTTACCGCGCGTACGCGCGTGAGAGCGCGCGCAAAGTCCCATAGGGCTTAATGGGAGCTTCGCGCGAAGCGGGGGCCGCTGCGCGCGCACGTGCGCGGTTGCGCGCGCAAAACTTTGCGCGCGGTAACTTCGCGCGAGTTTCTTCTTATCATGCCTAAAGTGACTTTAGGCGTGATAAGGGCCTTTTCACCACGGTGCTAACACTTTGCACCGCTTGGTGAATCGAGCCCAAAGTCTCTAACTGGGTTAGCACCGCTTTGTGAATCAAGCCCCTTATCAAAGATATCACACCTTATCAACGACATCACACCTTATCAACGACATCACACCTTATCAACGATATCACACCTTATCAAAGATATCACACCTCATCAAAGTTATCACACCTTATCAAAGATATCGGGCTCGATTCACCAAGCGGTGCTAACCCAGTTATCACGCCTAAAGGACTTTAGGCGTGATGACCTCTTCACCACTGAGTTAGCACCGTTTTTGCCTGCACTTCGCGCGAAGTTATCGCGCGTAAAGTTTTGCGCGCGCACCCGCACAGGCGCGCGCGCAAAGTCCCATAGGGTTTAATGGGCGCATCGCGCGAAGTGCGGGGCGCTTCGCGCGCACGCACGCGGGAGCGCGCGCAAAACTTTACGCGCGGAAACTTCGCGCGAAGCCCTTCTTATCATGCCTAAAGTGACTTTAGGCGTGAAGAGGGCCTTTTCACCACGGTGCTAACACTTTGCACCGCTTAGTAAATCGAGCCCATCACACCTTATCAACGATCTCACACCTTATCAACAATGTCACACCTTATCAAATATATCACACCTTATCAAAGTTAACACGCCTTATCAGAGTAGCATAGCGAGCGCTATGAACCCACAGGGGCTCGGGGCAGAACGAGAGCCATTGCCAATTAGCAGGCATAAGTTCGTAGCGCTTGCTATGCTACTCTAATAAGGCGCGCTAACTTTGATAAGGTGTGATATCTTTTCATAAGGTGTGATCTTTGAGTTATCACGGTTTAGTGAATCAAGTGCTTTATGTGTTTTTCGTGCCTAGAAAAAAAGCTGACATCCTGCAGGATAATTCTGCACATGCTGTCAGTTTTCTCTATGAATTACATTATCTGCTGTGAAAAATGTGGCTTTTTTTCTGCATGCAAACACACATGGGGCTTGATTCACTAAAGGGTGCTAACACAGTTATCACGCCTAAAAGCTTTGCATGTGCAAACTAGGGTGCTAAGTAGTTTGCACTGCAAAGCTGTTACTGTTTGCATGCTATTGTAGCGCGCGTAAAAAGTTTGCGCGCGTATGGTTTTACGCGCACGACTTCACATGCAAAACCAGCTGCTTCGCGTGCAAAGTATGCTTATAACACTACTTAGCACGCAAAGCAGCTGATTTTTCACACAAAGTAGTGCGCATAAAACTTTACGCGCGCAAAACATTATGCGCACTAAACTTTATTATTAAATCATTAGCGCGCGAAAAGGCAGTTTGTATGTGATAAGTGGCTTTTCACTGGCGTGCTAACAGTTAGTTTGTGAATCAAGCCCCTTATTAATGATATCACACCTCATCAAAAATATCACGCCTTATCAAAGTTAACACGCCTTATCAGAGTAGCACAGCGAGCGCTACGAACTTATACCTGCAGGTTTGTAGCTCTCGCTATGCTACTCAGATAAGGCGTGTTAACTTTGATAAGGTGTGATATCTTTGATTAGGTGTTATATTTGTTTTATCACACATAAAAAGAACACATAAAAAAACACTCTGTCCTGTTTTAGTGTCCATTAAAATTACAATGATGGTATAATCATGGAGCAATTAACATGTCACAGGACACATTCATAGAACAAACGTTAAACAACGAAAAACACGTGTTTTGCGCTTGCGCATTAAAATGAAAGGTTCTATGGAGATATAATGAAATGCGCATGGCAAGCCTACTACGAACGACCGTTTTCTATCGATGTACTAGTTTTGCAAACGATCGTCGTTTAAAAAAATCCGCCAAGGCAGATCTTTCATTTTTAACGATCTAGCTCGTCCATCGTTTAACTTAACGATCATCGTTTGAAATGATCGGGGAATGATCGTTTCAAACGACTATAGTCACATGTGTGTACGCACCTTTAGTGAATGGCAGTTGCTCTGTCCAACTGCCAAGAAACTGTGTAGCGAGCAGGGAAGCTGGTCAGCATCATTGTTTAAATCCTTTTTAGGGAATAACTTAAAAGCAGTAAAAAAAACCTGACATAATATTGAATAAAAACATGTTTTCCTACTTTTTATATTCCATACGGTTATCCTATTTGCATTTGTGCATAAGTATTATTATTCATTTAGAAATTACAAGTTCCCAAAAGTACAGTTTTTTGCTTTGAGAGCTGCCTTTGCATTTTATTTATAACTGGTTTTATTCATTATGTATTGAAGGCAGAAATGCTTTGAGGGTCTGTCTGTTTCAAGCTGCTTCTGCACAGTCAGAGAATGTGTCACATTTCTCACTTGATACAATTAAGTAAACACAAGATAACATTATCTACAGTTCGGATGCGTCCAGATTTCTCTGCACTGAACATTCAAGTCCTGTGTGTAACCCTTTAAATGCTGTTCTAGTAAAGAAAAAATTCTGGTTGTATATAATATGCTGTCAATAGTTTTTAGAGCGTAGAAGAAATACTGTGTTTCATTCTTTAAAAAGAATAAAAGCCTTGCTGAGAATCCCCTATGAAGAGATGGACTAGTCCAAAACCTGTCAGATTTATACTATTTTATACATATTTATATATTATACATATTTAAAAAAAAATTTGCCACAGTGCCCCTTTAAGTTGGCTGATGATTCCTTTAACAGGAAATAAATATGGCAGCCTCCATATTGCTCTCACTTCAGGTGTGCTTTTTATTGAGATGTGACAATATCCCCTAGGTGAAAACTGTGAGATAAAATGAACTAAATTAGGGCCTCTGAAAAACAGAAATTGACAACAGCATTTTTAATCCACGCTTTGTGATACAACACTACAAATAAAAGTAAATTGCTCTGGATAGAGACCATTGTTTTCGACATAAGCCGGTCACGACAGTTCCCCCTCCCATCCCCCACTGGTAACTTTTCCAGATGTCGTAACCTTGGCGAAGCAGAAGTAGCTCTGCGCTGTCTTGTCCTGCCAGAGTATTGGAATGTTAAGCAATGCGGGGGTTTTGTAACAAATGATTGTGATTTATTTATCTGTTTTGAAGACATTTATGTCACATTAAATAGAACATCAACTTTCAATCTAACTCAGTCCAATCTTCCTTATCAGCAGCATGTGAGCGGACTATCAGACGCTGCAACTTATTCATCCCTCCTGTAGGGGTCACTGTCCTGACTGCTCTCGCTACAAAGCCTATTAACTGAAGAACAGATATTCCCACATAGACGAGGAAAGCGGGGACCCCTATGGGGGAAGCACAGGACTGCAACTGAAGAACGCTGACTGTTGCATCCTGCAGATAGGATAGCACTCTTCTTACTGTGTTACAAACAGCGCCTTTAATTGAATGTACAATTTCAGGGAACAGGTGAAATCAGCCATTCTGCAGAGTTGTGAATTTTTCCTCCGTTGAGCTACAGGCTGTAATGCAGTACAGGAAGGAACTAGTCATAGCATGCTATAATATTGCCACGGAGCTCTGCTTTGTATGGAAGGGAGGGGGGAATGTCTGCCTCTTGCACACTACATGCAATTCCGATTCACAATTTCTAATCAATTTTCACGTGCGATTCAGATTTTTAATCGGTACTGCATGCTGCGTTTTTTCTGCGTTTTTCTTTTGATAGCATCCAGGGAAAATTGGAATCAAAATCGCAAATCGGATTTGCAGTGTGCAGGGGGCCTAACATTCATTAGTGAGAGGGATGTGGAGGCTGCTATATTTATTTCCTGTTAAACAATACCAGTTGCCTGGCAGTCCTGCTGATCTCTTTGGCTGCAGTAGTGTCTGAATCACACGACAAACAAGCATGCAGCTAATCCAGTCCGACTTCAGGCACCTGATCTGCTACAGGTTTGTTCAGGGTCTTTGACTAAAGGTGCGTACACACATGCGACTATAGTCGTTCCCCGATCATTTCAAACGAAGATCGTTTAAAAAAAAGCAGCCAACGACCATGAAGTCTAACGACGGATGAGCTAGATCGTTAAAAACGAACGATCTAGCTTGGCGGATTTTTTCCAATGACGATCGTTTGCAAGAGTAGTACATCGTTGGAAACGGACGTTCGTACTAGGCTTGCCATGCGCATTTCGCTATTTCTCCATGGAACTTCTCATTTTTATGCGCAGGCGCAATAGTTGCTTTATGTGATGTAACGTTCGTTCTAACGATCAGATCGTTACACACATTTAAAAGCTAACTTTACTTAAGTCGTCCTTTCGTCAATTAAAAGTTCATTCGTCGTTCTCAACGAACGATCGCTGTCGCATGTGTGTACGTAGCTTACGTAGTAAGTATTAGAGGCAGAGGATCTGCAGGGCTGCCAGGCAACTGGTATGGCTTAAAATGAAATAAATATGATAGCCTCCATATCCCTCTCACTACAGTTGTCTTTTAGGCTACCAGCAAGCAAGAGAATCCTTAGAATAATGATGCCAGGACTTTTTCACCTGTTTTTGGTTACTTTTTCAATTGCTCTACACAAATGAAAAATTTGGGGCCAGTATCCTAAAAACAAATGTTTGCAAATAAATGCTTATTTATTTATTATTTTTATTGGGGAGGGGGGGGGGGGCATTCCTGCTTCTGGTTTGGCTGGTATTTGTAGGTTTTGTGACTACAAGAGAGAGAGAGAGGCACTTCTTCTACTGCTTTAAATTTTTAAACTTTATAGGGGCCCATACACTGCTCGATTTCAGCCATCGATCGACCGATTTGCGACCGATTTCGATGGATTTGATCTATCTGACAGGATGGAAAATCTAGGATGATCGGCTGCTGGCAGCAGATTGATGGCCCATAGAGCTGCATTGGATCTAATGGTCCAATAATGCATTTAGATCAATTTGCAATAAATTTCATTCTGAAATCTATTGGAAATCTGTTCCTAGTGTGTGGCACACATCAGATAGATTCCTGTCAGATTCAACCTGACAGGCGTCTGATAGAAATCTATCTGATTGTCAAATCTGCTGCAAATTTATAAGTGTATGGCCACCTTAAAGCGGATCCGAGATGAAAAACTAACTATAACAAGTAACTTGTCTATATATCTTATCTAAAGTTTAGATAGTTTACACAGCAAATCTAGCTGCAACCAGCTTTAATAGAACATGATTATTTCTTCCTGTGATACAATGACAGCAGCCAGGTTGTTTGTAAACATTACACAGAGGCAGGCTTATCTGCATCTTGAGCACTCAGCCTGTGAAAAAAAACTAATTCTCCCTCCTCCTCCCTCCTCCCCTCTGCCTCTGAAATCAATGGCTAGTAATACCTCCCCCTCCTCCTGCCCAGACTGAGCTCCCATGAGCCCTTGCTACTGCCAAGGCTCTCTGAAAACCTGTGGGCGTGGTTTATTTAGTTTATAGGGAATCCGAGTATTAAAACAAAAACAAAAAAGTATTTGGCTTGAGGAATACCCTATAAACTATAGGAAAGGAACACAATTATGCAATGTGTAAAACATCTATGTGGGAGGGTACTCTTCCCTCTCCCAACCGACTGCGGTTTTCTGTAGCTTCCTGATTAAGGCCTCTTTCACAGTGTGACGTTAAAGTCGCACGTTAAAACAACATTTAATGCAGAATAACTCACTGCAATGAAAAATCAATGCCCTGTTCACAGTGCACACGTTGCGTTGGTGACTAACGCTGCACATTAAGTAAAAGTGCTGCATGCAGTGCGTTATACACGTTATTAGCTGCGTTGGACTGTTTGCACATGCTCAGTAATGACTTGGAGACATACTTTTCATTGCCTGTATGCTCTACTGTAGATGCTGTAACGCTGCGTTGCGACTTTTTGGGCGCATTGCGCTGTAAGTTTACGTTGCGACTTTAACGTCGCATCAAACCGCAACGTCCTACTGTGAAAAAGGCCTAAAGGTGCCCATTAATGGTGCAATTTTTCTTTCAAATTGTATCTTTCGACACAATTTTTATGATCAAATTCTATAGAAAACTGTGCTGTGTGTCGCGCAGATCGAGGTTAAACGATTCTTTGGTCAATTGGAAAAGGAAAAAATATAGATCCGAAAGTTGGATTTTATGATTGATTCGGAATGTAAAATCTAATGTCCCATTAACGGGAGCAATCGATAATTGCTCTCCAATTAGTTTCGATCATTCAAGATGCGTCGAAAGATCCAATTTGAAGGAAAAATTGTACTGTTAATGGGCACCTTGACCACTGAATGACAACTGGTGGTTTATAAACGTCCAGTGTAGTTGTGGCCGGTGCACCATCAGTTTGTTACTAAATGAGGCACATATGGTATCATTTTTAACCGAGACGAGTTGTCGAATTTTGGACACACATCACATAAAAAAATAGGTAGGGACAGACTCAATCCAACATAAAAAAGTCATTTTCTAAATTATGATCAAATTTGGGAAAGTTTACGCAAAACTACAAGAGACATATGCTGAAACATTTTAACCGTGATAAGTAGTAGAATAGAGTTCAGAGAGTTTTAGGGTTGAGGCCCGTGTGTTGTGTATTCTTTTTAGTTACAAACTGAATCAAAGACAATTACATTTTTGCATATTCTGTACCAAAATAAAAGACTTGTGAAATTAAAACAAAGTGACAGAATATGAAAGAAACAACATATATTGTTACCTTAGAAACTTGGCTTTTTAAATATGTATGCCATGAGGGTATATTACTATCATTTTTGCAAATAAGGTCTTATAATCATCAATAGTGTACAATGAGAAAACAAAAACAGAAAAAGACACCTTTATTTTCAAATACAATATTGTCACCATACTTTGTACTAGGAACATAATCTAAATGTTGTTATAACCAGGATGAATAAGCAAATAACATGAGTGGGTCTAACTTCTAGTTAGCACTGTTTATTGTAAAGCTATAATGGATGTCAATGGAGAAATAGTGTGTTTTTCAGTTTTTTTCTCTACTTTTCCCTTGCATTGAAAATAAGGTCATTACTAAACAAAATTATCACACACTAAAAGCCTAATTTGTCCTAAAAAAAACCCTATATATATATATATATATATATATATATATATATATATATATATATATATATATATATATAGTTCATTTAGGTGTGATTAGTAGTAATAAAGTTATTGGCGAATGAATGGGAGCAGCAATGATATGTGAAAGTTTATTTGGTCCTGAAGTGGTTAAAGAAAATAATACTTAAAATTCCTATATTTCCTACATTGATAATGAAATACAGGATATGTTTTGTGTAACGTTTGTTTCCCTCCCCGCAGAACGCTGGACAACCGGAAGATGTTCCTCGCCGCGTTCTCCGCTGTTCTCGGGAACTTCACGTTCGGTTACGCCCTGGTTTACCCATCCCCCGTCATTCCGGTGCTGGAGGGGGACACAGACCCCAGTATGCACATCACCGAGGTGGAGAAATCCTGGTTCGGGGTAATTCCCTTACTTCTCCTTTACAATAAAAGTTTGTTGAAAACTGAATTAATGATTATATTATTTAAAAAAAAAATAGGATGTTATTAAAGTGAACCAGATGTGACAATAAACTGATGAGATATTTATCCTCCTTCTAAAAATGACTTTTTAAAGTATCCCATGGTTTTCTTTTATATATACACACAAGCTGGACGCCCGGCGTTGCCCGGTTATGTATTTGGCTGGTTAGGCTCCGCCCACTTTTTCTAACCCTAACACACAATTACTTAATGACCAAGTTTGTGAGATTTGCGGTCTTTGGCATCAATAATTTGCATTGAAATGAAACAAATCTGATTGGCTGTGGCTCCACCTCTTTTTCCCAGTCACCCGATGACCAACTGTACCAGGTTTGAGGCTTCTGCCATTAACAGTGCAAGAATGGCAGCAATTACATATTCCCCTTGAAAATCAATAGGTGAATTTTGATTGGCTGCTGTACGCCCACTTTCCTGAATATTAATCCCAGTCACCCAGTGACCAACTGTGCCATGTTTGAGAACCCTGCCATTAACAGTGTAATAATGGCTGCAGTTTACATTTTCCCAGTGAAATGTGTATTTGTCTCCGCCCACTTTTTGGTTATGGGAATAAAAAGTCTCCTATACTTTATTCCAGGTAATGTACTATGTGTGTGCCAAATTTCATTCACATCCGTTCAGCCATTGTTGCGTGATCGAGTAACAAACATACACACTTTCACATTTATAATATTAGTAATATATTTATATATTTATGTATTTCCACTTTGTGTTCCCTGCACAGTCGGTGTTTGCACTCGGATGCTGTGTAAGGGATTGAGCTTGATCTTTCTATAAATATGTATTTATATATGATATGTTTCCCCTTTGTGTTCCCTGCACAGTCGGTGTTTGCACTCGGATGCTGTGTAAGGGATTGAGCTTGATCTTTCTATAAATATGTATTTATATATGATATGTTTCCCCTTTGTGTTCCCTGCACAGTCGGTGTTTGCACTGGGATGCTGCGTCGGTGGATTGAGCTCGATGTTCCTGAACGATTGGTTGGGGCGTAAGCTGAGTATTATGTTCTCCACAATCCCGGCAGTGATCGGCTTCCTTCTGATGGGCAGCGCTCAGCACATCTCCATGCTGCTCCTCGGCCGGATCCTGACAGGCATGGCAGGGGGGCTGACCTCGTCCTCTATACCGGTGAGTGGGGGGCTGACCTCATCCTCTATAGGACACTTCCTGTGCTGGGAGGACACTTCCTGTGCTGGAAGGACACTTCCTGTGCTGTGCTGGGAGGACACTTCCTGTGCTGGTAGGATACTTCCTGTGCTGGTAGGATACTTCCTGTGCTGGGAGGACACTTCTCATGTTCATAGCTTCCAACTGTCCATCTCTTTGGAAGCCCTGTCCCTCTGTCGCTCTTTCCTCCTCATTTGTCCCTCTTTCAGGACTGATGTACAGATCTGTGTAAATATATGTATTTTTCGACTGAAAAAAATGTGTTTTATTGACTATAAACTGTATTCCCATGATTTGAATGTATATATTTCTTACTTTCTAATGTTAATATGAAGAAAAATGAACAAGGATAATAAGGACCAGTGTGGCTGGAATTATAAAACAACATAATTTTCTTATGGAATGAGTGACTAAGGGGGTGTCGGGGGTGTGATTAGGGGTGTAGCTGGGGCGTGATTAGGGGTGTGGCAGGGGTGTGGCTTAAGTGTCCCTCTTTCTTATCTCAAAAAGTTGGGAGGTATGCTTATGTTGTGAGGTCACTTCCTGTGTTGGGATGAGGCTTACTGTGTCAGTAGGACACTTCCTGTGTTGGTAGGACACTTCCTGTGCTGGTAGGACACTTCCTGTGTCGGTAGGACACTTCCTGTGCTGGAAGGACACTTCCTCTGCTGGGAGGACACTTCCTGTGTTGGGAGGACACTTCCTGTGTTGGTAGGACACTTCCTGTGTTGGTAGGACACTTCCTGTGCTGGGAGGACACTTACTTGCTGTGCTGCGAGGACACTTGCTGTGCTGGGAGGACACTTCCTGTGCTGGGATAAGGCTTATGTGTAGCAGGACACTTCCTGTGCTAGGAGGACACTTCCTGTGCTAGGATGAGGCTTATGTGTAGGACACTTCCTGTGCTGGGAGGACACTTCCTGTGCTAGGATGAGGCTTATGTGTAGGACACTTCCTGTGCTGGGAGGACACTTCCTGTGTTGGTAGGACACTTCCTGTGCTGGGAGGACACTTCCTGTGCTGGGAGGACACTTGCTGTGCTGGGAGGACACTTACTTGCTGTGCTGCGAGGACACTTGCTGTGCTGCGAGGACACTTGCTGTGCTGGGAGGACACTTCCTGTGCTGGGATAAGGCTTATGTGTAGCAGGACACTTCCTGTGCTGGGAGGACACTTCCTGTGCTAGGATGAGGCTTATGTGTAGGACACTTCCTGTGCTGGTAGGACACTTCCTGTGTCGGTAGGACACTTCCTGTGCTGGGAGGACACTTCCTGTGCTGGGAGGACACTTCTTCTGCTGGAAGGACACTTCTTCTGCTGGAAGGACACTTCCTGTGCTGGGAGGACACTTCCTGTGCTGGGAGGACACTTCCTGTGCTGGGAGGACAGTACACTTCCTGTGCTGGGAGGACAGTACACTTCCTGTGCTGGGAGGACACTTCCTGTGCTGGGAGGACACTTCCTCTGCTGATAGGACACTTCTGTTCTGGGATGACACTTCCTGTGATGGGAGGACACTTCCTGTGCTGGGAGGACACTTCCTGTGCTGGGAGGACACTTCTTCTGCTGGAAGGACACTTCCTGTGCTGGGAGGACACTTCCTGTGCTGGGAGGACAGTACACTTCCTGTGCTGGGAGGACACTTCCTGTGCTGGGAGGACACTTCCTGTGCTGGGAGGACACTTCCTGTGCTGGGAGGACACTTCCTCTGCTGATAGGACACTTCCTGTGCTGGGATGACACTTCCTGTGATTGGAGGACACTTCCTGTGCTGGGAGGACACTTCCTGTGCTGGGAGGACACTTCCTGTGCTGGGAGGACACTTCCTGTGCTGGGAGGACACTTCCTCTGCTGATAGGACACTTCCTGTGCTGGGATGACACTTCCTGTGATTGGAGGACACTTCCTGTGCTGGGAGGACAATGGGCATGAGTGAGATTCTACTCCTGAAAACTGAAATGAGGCATTGGCTGCATTGAGTGATACAAGGCTGGAATATTTGCTGAGATTTGTACTGAAATATGATGGAATATCTTTTGGGGGTTATCCAGGGAAGTGATCAGTATGAATGCTTCATGTGATCTGGCAATAATGACAGACAGTGTGTGGACAGCTGTAGACTCGCTCCTCGCACACACGATCAATGCTCCTCAGCTGAGGCGGCCGATCTAGTGTGTGTACAGCAACCGGCTGCCAGTGCATTGTTCCCCTCTTTACTTTGCCTGCCTGGTGATTGCTGCAACCTAAAAGTGGCCACACACGGTACAATAAAATGATCCGATTTTACAGCAATTCGATAAAAATGATCGGATCTCCCGAAAAATCGAAAGCTTTTATTTTTATTCGTCTGAAAAATCCGATTGGGTTTCCCGTTTTCTTTGATTTTTATCGATCCGGAATGCCAGATATTTTTCTTCAATCCTTCTAAAGATTGTATGGTGTGTGTTAGATTGTCAATTTATTAATATACACACCCTAGCAATTTTGTCAGAGTTTCCAATCATTTTTATCATAACGGAGGAAAAATTGAACATAGGTGTGTGGTACATTGGTCAGATTTATGAAATGTTACAATCAGTCAGAAAAATTGATTGCAATTCTTAATTGAACAGATATTTAAAAAAAAAATGTATGGTGTGTGTGGCCACCTTTATCCCTCCATCCCGGGAGAGATCGTCCCAATCTCTACAGATGACAAGCATTGCGTGTGTGTATACGCACCTTAACCCAATGAGATAATCGTTACAGCTCATATCAGATCATAGTGAGAGCTGCTGGGAGGTGTGGGATTTAACGCTTGTGTGATTGTAGTTACGGAATCCACGGTTAGAATGCAGCCTGGGTAATATCAGATCACAGTGAGGGTTGCTGAAAATTACACTTGTGTGTTTGTGGTTCCAGCACCAACAGGAAGAGGGCAGCCTAGATCATATAAGATCATAGTGAGGGCTGCTGGGAGGTGTGTGAATTAATGCCTGTGTGATTGTAGTTGCAACATCCACGGTTAGAAGGCAGCTTGGGTCATATCAGATCACAGTGAGGGCTGCTGAGACGTATGTGAATTAATGCCTGTGTGATGGTAGATGCAGTATCCACAGGTAGAGGGCAGCCTGGATCACATCAGATCATAGTGAGGACTGCTGGGAAAAATGAATCAATGCCTGTGTGATTGTAGCTGCAGCATCCATAGTTAAAGGGCAGCCTGGGTCATATCAGATCACAGCGAGTTCTGTCCCCCGGGTAAAGCCTCATGCCTGAGGAAGATGGTTCCCACTCTGCCCAGAACTGGTTTGGATGCAGTTTGACAATAGAGGAGACATCAGATGACTGGCGTCCCCCCGCCAGAGCTGTGACCGTGTCATTGCAGCACGGTGGTGTAGAATGAGGACTTTGATGAGGCCGGGATCCGCGCACAGAGCAGTCACAGCACACTGCCGGACGCACACAGCGAGGTATGACTGCTATGCAGCCACTTCTGCCTCTTCTCACGCCCACACACTGCGGCCATTGTCCTGTAACACTGACCGCAATGTGTGACCAACCAGAGGGCTGTCATAATGCAGGGTGACCGGATTCTGCTGGAATGGTGTTACAGGAAGCATGAGAAGGGTGCAAACCACCCTCTCTGTATACTTAAAGGACCTCTGTCGCCAAAATCTTACCATTTAAAATACATGTAAACATATACAACTAAGAAGTACGTTTCTTCCAGAGTAAAATGAGCCATAAATTACTTTTCTCCTATGTTGCTGTCACTTACAGTAAGTAGTAGAAATCTAACAGCAGCAAACATAACACACCCTACTTCAGACCAATCCCTGCCTTATTGGACGTTTTTCCAGATCCGTCACTTCTTAGAGACACCTGCTCTTAAGCAGGGAGCAACCTACAATCTCACACAATTTGACCAAAGATGTGAATCAAAAACTGTGAAGCGTCACATGCTTTCATGGAACTACAATCTTTTGTTATATGCACAATCTCCATTGACTCCTATTTTCAGGAAAAAGTGGGACAAACTTCTAGGTTCACCCTTATCAGAAGATCAATGGATCACTATATATTCCAATACACATAAATCCTCTAGAAATACAAGAACTAGGGAACAGAACTACAAACTTCTCACCCTATGGTATAGAACCCCGGAAATTTTAAGCAAATTTATGCCCAATGTGCCTAACACTTGCTGGCGTTGTGAGAAAGGCCCTGGCAACTTACTCCACTTGATGTTTGACTGCCCTCTAATAAACAGATTCTGGAAGGACGTCCACAGGCTCACCCAACAAATCTCGAGTTGTACTATGCCTTATAGCCCAGATGTCTTTCTTCTACACAATTCAACCTATTCCCCTGCCCAGTATAAGAAATCTATAGTCCCTCACATGATCTCAGCAGCCAGAGCAACTATACCAGCACTCTGGAAAACAAAACTTGTTCCTACCCTGAAACAGTGGTTTTTCAGAATTGAAAAGGTGAGAGAGTTGGAAGAACAGATCTTCATAGCCCAGGAGCAGATTGACAAAATCTCCAAAATATGGGCCTGTTGGTACGAGTTCAAAGATTCTGATGAGTACAAAGGTATAATGTTATAACCTGACCTCAATCCCAGAGTCTTATCTCCGGAATACCTGTCGCATTTAAAGTACCACACTCCACTCTCCACCTTATAGCCTACTACACACCTACCTACTCACTACTTTTCTCTCTTTCTCTTTTTCTCTCTTCTCTTCCTCTCCTCTCTTTCCATTTTCCTCTTATCCCTATCTTTTCTTTCTTTTTTTTTTCTCTTTTCTCCTCTTCTCCTCATCGCTGTACTCTAACTCTAGCAGCTTGTTTTAAAAGAGGAGTGCCATCCTAACTAACAAAAATGGAACTTGTAAACGATCCCATTTGAATGGCTAACTAACTGTGTTATATATAAATAATTTTCCTGCTTTAACATGTACACTGTCGTAAACTGTTTGCAAGTCTTGTTCAATAAAATATATTGGAAAAGAAATCTAACAGCAGCAACAGGTTTTGGACTAACCCATCTTCTCATGGGGGGTTTGCAGGTTTTCTTAATTTTAAAAAGCACTTAGTGAATGGCAGCTCCGTCCACCTGCCAAAATAGTGTGCAGCGCGCGGGGAGGCCGGCCAGCATCACTGTATAAATCTTATTCAGGGAGTGTCTTTGTAAAGAATAAAGGCCATGCTGAGAATCCCCCATGAAGAGATGGATCCATAACGTGTCGGTAATGTCAGATTTCTACTACTGACAGAAAAGTGATTTATGGCTCATTTTACTCTGAAAGAAATGTACTTCTTATTTGTATGTGTTTTAAATTTTAAGATTTTCGCAACACTTCCTCTTTAAAGGTCAACTGCAGTGTGAGGGAGATGGAGGCTGCTATATTTATTTCCTGTTAAACAATACCAGTTGCCTGGCTTCCTGTTGATGTCTTTGGCTGCAGTAGTGTGTGAATCACACGTGAAACAAGCATGCAGCTAATCCAGTCACACTTCAGTCACCTGATCTGCTGCATGCTTGTTCAGGGGCTGTGGCTAAAAGTATTAGAGACAGAGGATCAGCATCATAGCCGGGTAGCCGGTATTGTTTATAAGTAAATAAATATGGCAGCCTCCACATATCTCTTCCCTCAGGTATCCTTTAACTCTTAGGGCCCATTTCCACTTGTGCGGTGCGAATTAGTCGCGGAAAACGCAAAACAAATTCGCACGCGTATGCAAATTTTACCGCAAATTCACGGGCGTTTTCGCATATGTTAGTAAGTATGCGAATTTAACCATGTCAGTGCCTGTGTACTTTTACATTGATTTTATGCGAAACCGCCTGCGAATTCGCAGCAAAATTTGCATACGAAAACGCATGCGAATTTCCTATTAAATACATTGTATGCGGATTGCATAGCGGTATGCGAATTCTGCGGGGTCTACCGAGCAGATTTTTTTCTGCACAGAAAAACGCTCAGAAATCCTGACAAGTGGAAACCGTCCCATCCACTTGTATTGTCTATGCGAATCTGCATGCAGGAAACGCAAGCAGATTCGCTCTAGTGGAAATGGGCCCTAACATATAGGGTAGTAACAGGGCGCTCTACAGCAGCTACATAAAAGTAATAATACAACAATGTCCCTTTACATAAAAACAGTTCCCAAAACGGTTTTACACTATGTTGGCCCTGTTTGAGTCTCAGGAACACTTTGGCTGGAGGAGGGAAGCTGATGATGGTACTTGCAGAGCGTTATTTGCTGGTCTGCGCTGGGTCAGCCATGCTGTTTGGTGAGAGGCTTTATTGATCATACGGTGAAAAAGCACTGGGTGCCACTGTAACCATTGGGAGCACTGGGTGCCACTGTAACCATTGGGAGCACTGGGTGCCACTGTAACCATTGGGAGCACTGGGTGCCACTGTAACCATTGGGAGCACTGGGTGCCACTGTAACCATTGGGAGCACTGGGTGCCACTGTAACCATTGGGAGCACTGGGTGCCACTGTAACCATTGGGAGCACTGGGTGCCACTGTAACCATTGGGAGCACTGGGTGCCACTGTAACCATTGGGAGCACTGGGTGCCACTGTAACCATTGGGAGCATTGGGTGCCACTGTAACCATTGGGAGCACTGGGTGCCACTGTAACCATTGGGAGCACTGGGTGCCACTGTAACCATTGGGAGCACTGGGTGCCACTGTAACCATTGGGAGCACTGGGTGCCACTGTAACCATTGGGAGCACTGGGTGCCACTGTAACCATTGGGAGCACTGGGTGCCACTGTAACCATTGGGAGCATTGGGTGCCACTGTAACCATTGGGAGCACTGGGTGCCACTGTAACCATTGGGAGCATTGGGTGCCACTGCAACCATTGGGAGCACTGGGTGCCACTGTAACCATTGGGAGCACTGGGTGCCACTGTAACCATTGGGAGCACTGGGTGCCACTGTAACCATTGGGAGCACTGGGTGCCACTGTAACCATTGGGAGCACTGGGTGCCACTGTAACCATTGGGAGCACTGGGTGCCACTGTAACCATTGGGAGCACTGGGTGCCACTGTAACCATTGGGAGCACTGGGTGCCACTGTAACCATTGGGAGCACTGGGTGCCACTGTAACCATTGGGAGCATTGGGTGCCACTGTAACCATTGGGAGCACTGGGTGCCACTGTAACCATTGGGAGCACTGGGTGCCACTGTAACCATTGGGAGCACTGGGTGCCACTGTAACCATTGGGAGCATTGGGTGCCACTGTAACCATCTGGAGCACTGGGTGCCACTGTAACCATTGGGAGCACTGGGTGCCACTGTAACCATTGGGAGCACTGGGTGCCACTGTAACCATTGGGAGCACTGGGTGCCACTGTAACCATTGGGAGCACTGGGTGCCACTGTAACCATTGGGAGCACTGGGTGCCACTGTAACCATTGGGAGCACTGGGTGCCACTGTAACCATTGGGAGCACTGGGTGCCACTGTAACCATTGGGAGCACTGGGTGCCACTGTAACCATTGGGAGCACTGGGTGCCACTGTAACCATTGGGAGCACTGGGTGCCACTGTAACCATTGGGAGCACTGGGTGCCACTGTAACCATTGGGAGCATTGGGTGCCACTGTAACCATTGGGAGCATTGGATGCCACTGTAACCATTGGGAGCACTGGGTGCCACTGTAACCATTGGGAGCACTGGGTGCCACTGTAACCATTGGGAGCACTGGGTGCCACTGTAACCATTGGGAGCACTGGGTGCCACTGTAACCATTGGGAGCACTGGGTGCCACTGTAACCATTGGGAGCACTGGGTGCCACTGTAACCATTGGGAGCACTGGGTGCCACTGTAACCATTGGGAGCACTGGGTGCCACTGTAACCATTGGGAGCACTGGGTGCCACTGTAACCATTGGGAGCACTGGGTGCCACTGTAACCATTGGGAGCACTGGGTGCCACTGTAACCATTGGGAGCACTGGGTGCCACTGTAACCATTGGGAGCATTGGGTGCCACTGTAACCATTGGGAGCACTGGGTGCCACTGTAACCATTGGGAGCACTGGGTGCCACTGTAACCATTGGGAGCACTGGGTGCCACTGTAACCATTGGGAGCACTGGGTGCCACTGTAACCATTGGGAGCACTGGGTGCCACTGTAACCATTGGGAGCATTGGGTGCCACTGTAACCATTGGGAGCACTGGGTGCCACTGTAACCATTGGGAGCATTGGGTGCCACTGCAACCATTGGGAGCACTGGGTGCCACTGTAACCATTGGGAGCACTGGGTGCCACTGTAACCATTGGGAGCACTGGGTGCCACTGTAACCATTGGGAGCACTGGGTGCCACTGTAACCATTGGGAGCACTGGGTGCCACTGTAACCATTGGGAGCACTGGGTGCCACTGTAACCATTGGGAGCACTGGGTGCCACTGTAACCATTGGGAGCACTGGGTGCCACTGTAACCATTGGGAGCACTGGGTGCCACTGTAACCATTGGGAGCATTGGGTGCCACTGTAACCATTGGGAGCACTGGGTGCCACTGTAACCATTGGGAGCACTGGGTGCCACTGTAACCATTGGGAGCACTGGGTGCCACTGTAACCATTGGGAGCATTGGGTGCCACTGTAACCATCTGGAGCACTGGGTGCCACTGTAACCATTGGGAGCACTGGGTGCCACTGTAACCATTGGGAGCACTGGGTGCCACTGTAACCATTGGGAGCACTGGGTGCCACTGTAACCATTGGGAGCACTGGGTGCCACTGTAACCATTGGGAGCACTGGGTGCCACTGTAACCATTGGGAGCACTGGGTGCCACTGTAACCATTGGGAGCACTGGGTGCCACTGTAACCATTGGGAGCACTGGGTGCCACTGTAACCATTGGGAGCACTGGGTGCCACTGTAACCATTGGGAGCACTGGGTGCCACTGTAACCATTGGGAGCATTGGGTGCCACTGTAACCATTGGGAGCATTGGATGCCACTGTAACCATTGGGAGCACTGGGTGCCACTGTAACCATTGGGAGCACTGGGTGCCACTGTAACCATTGGGAGCACTGGGTGCCACTGTAACCATTGGGAGCACTGGGTGCCACTGTAACCATTGGGAGCACTGGGTGCCACTGTAACCATTGGGAGCACTGGGTGCCACTGTAACCATTGGGAGCACTGGGTGCCACTGTAACCATTGGGAGCACTGGGTGCCACTGTAACCATTGGGAGCATTGGGTGCCACTGTAACCATTGGGAGCATTGGATGCCACTGTAACCATTGGGAGCACTGGGTGCCACTGTAACCATCTGGAGCACTGGTAGATTGATATTTCATCTGCTATACAGTGTTACACTATTGCAGTGCTTTTCTGTTTTCCATGTGTGGAGCATTGGGGAAGAGAGAGAGCACTCAAAGACGCTGAATACTGGCTGGGCCAGAAGCGACGCTTGCTGATCCTGAAAAGGGCAGCTTAAAGAAGAACTCCAGTGAAAATAATGTAATAAAAAAAGTGCTTCATTTTTACAATAATTAAGTATAAATGATTTAGTCAGTGTTTGCCCATTGTAATATCTTTCCTCTCCCTGATTTACATTCTGACATTTATTACATGGTGACATTTTTACTGCTGGCAGGTGATGTAGCTGCAGTTGTAAACAGCTGTAAACGACTATTTCCCACAATGCAACAAGGTTCCCAGACAGGAAACTGCCAGGAGTACCACGGTCCTCAGAGTTTCCTGTGGGAGGTGAGAAAAAGAGAGAACACCAAGAGCCCAATATAGTGTAGTATGTACTGGTAAGGTATAATTGATAGAGTAATAATATTAATTTAATACTCACAAACCAGGGTTACCAAGTAGGCAACCACTGTCAAAGCAGGTGGGGAGATTGTCAAGCACAGAGGCGCTCAGTGTTGATGATACTGGCAGATGCTGTTTACTCCTGTCTGTTATTGCCTGATGAAGCGGGTTTGTATCCCGTGAAACGCGTTGCACTTTATTTGGAGTATCCAATAAAATTGTTTTGACTGAAAATCCACAGTCGTGTGTTCTGCTTGGAGGGGGTAAGTCCACCACTGCCTCCTCTATTACCAAGATGGGTTTTTAAAGAGAACCAGAGATGAAGCACCCTCTTGTATTTTACCTTATAAATCAGTGGGAACATGACAGTAAACACCTAATCTGCCCTTTGTTTCATTGTTCTCTGTGTAATCTGACTGTTATCACCTCTGATAAGAATCCCGACTGAGAAGTCAGGCTGCTCAGTCTAGCTTTGCTACAGAAAGATTATAGCTAAGTCTGTCTTCTGTGGTGTTATTTCAAGCCCAAGCCTGCCCCCTTGTGGCTTTGCTATAATGACTCAGCAATAATCATTCCCAGCAAAGCCAGATTTAATTGCTCAGTCTGGGATTCTTGTGACTAGTGATAACAGACACTTTTAGCAGTGAGGATGAAACAGAGAGCATGGTAAGTGTTTTCTCTAATGTTCTTACTGATATACATGGTAAAATACATGAGGGGGCTTCGTCTCTGGTTCCCTTTAAGTTCTTTTAGTGTTTTTTATCCTATTGGCGCCTCTGTTATCCTATTATCTTCCTGTGGGAGGTGTTTCACTACAATATCAGTCATACAGCGCCCCCTGATGGTCCGTTTGTGAAAAGGAATGGATTTCTCATGTAAAAGGGGGTATCAGCTACTGATTGGGATAAAGTTCAATTCTTGGTCGGAGTTTCTCTTTAAATATCTAGTGAGAGTATACTGTAACTGTATATGACAGGCAGATTGTGAAGATTTCAGTTACCTCCAAGGATCTGGGAAGGAACTTTTATGTGGACTTTGGGAACTGTGTTTATGCAAAGGGACATTGTTGTATTATTACTTTTATGTAGCTACTGTAGAGCGCCCTGTTACTACCCTATATGTGATATTTAAAGTGATACACACATTTGAAATACATGAGTGAACCAAGTTGAAACAAATGAAACAATCTAATAACCTAGAAAGGCGACTATTTGAGGAGCGCACATTGAAGGTCTCGGTTTATTTTAATCCTTTAACGCTTCCTGGCTTCATCATGTGACTTCCTCTTCCTGTAGGCATACAGAGGAAGTTGAAGTTCAGGAACAACATATTATAGTCGGGGCAGAAGGGAGGAACTGATGTTTGAAATAATAATAAAGAAATCTGTCTTGTAATGATTGGTGTGTGTTTATTTTTCAGGTGTATATTTCGGAGATCTCCCACGCGGGGGTGAGGGGCATGCTGGGGGCGTGTCCGCAGCTGATGGCGGTGTGTGGCGCCCTGGTCCTGTACGCTATCAGTACGTATGACTCAGATTGTGGTTTCTCAATAACACATAGTTTACAGACAGGAATCGTAAGACTATTTCTGAGCCCTCGAGTTTCTCTGCACCGAATTGTCTGGCAAGTTTTTACAAGAACTCAGCAATTTAGCAGCATTTGATGAAATAGGCCGAGAGGAACTGATGAGTCCTCTACTAAAAATTCTGCAAAGTATAATATAACCTTCTTAAAGCAGGATTGTCACCATAAAAATCAAATTTCAACAGCAACTGGTCTGAGTGTATTAAGTGATAAAGATGCTAATCCTGCATTCAAAACTTGCAAAACTTTTTCTGCTATTATGGTTTGGAGTTATCACATACTTTAGGAGCACTGGCCCTTTAGTAGTCAGTGCCATACAGTTGAATGCTGGGGATTCTTTTTATCTATAATATATTCCTCCTCTTCCATTTATTTCCCTGTCTAGCTGCTTATCAGAAACACCCTCTGATTACTTGTGTTTACAATCAAGGCTGAGGTGACTCAGTGATTGGAGGATAAGACAGTGCAGTTGTTAGTATACACCTCAGTGGGAGTGTCTGAAGACTCTGGGAGGAGGGCAGCTAATGAATACACAATGAGCAAGAGAAGGGAGGGGGAGGGGAAACAAGAGTCAGGGAGGATATGATGTCAGCATTAGCTTGGCAAGATGGCCACTGCCTAGAATAGGATGTTCTGCTTTTCCTTTATACAATTTACAGGAATCATTGCATGGATAGCACAATACATCTGTTATGTAAGTTGAACTAGTATTTATCTACGTATACATGTGCTTTTTATTTCTAGGTTAGCATGGGTGTCACTTGTAAAGGGTACCTGAAGTGAGTGAAAAAAAGTTGAATACATCCTTTCCCGCGTCTTTCTGCCTCCCGGCGTTCCAGCGCACGGTCTTGCTATAGCTAGTCGAGGCAGCTCAAGTAAAAAAAAAAATTCTTGTGGCTGCGCTCCCAGCGGTGATGAGTGCATCCAGAGTGAGCATGTGCAAGTAAGGTCTACGCAAGTCCAGTAGAATGAAGCACTTGTGCACAGTGGAAGAATGCGCAGCTTCTTTCTGCTGGTAATGCGCAGACATGCATGCCCGGTGCGAATGCCCTCGAGACTGTTGGTTATAGGAAGACTGGGGAAACTTCGGCAGGGGTGTAACCAGAGGGGGGGAGGGGCAGAGCTGTGGGAGGTCCAGAGGTGTGTGTTTGTGGGGGCAACTAGTACCCTTCTCTTCCTCTGATACAGGGGACTATACTTCAGTGTTTTTTTTTGTGGCTACACTTGTTATGGGTGGGAAGATTATAATGGTCATACTTGAGCACTTCGAGCCTTTTTGTCACTCCAGGCAAACCCATCCACCCACACACTAGAAAATATAAACCATGTGGTGTATAAGGTGGATGCATAATACAGGGAGTCCCTGAGATACAAACAACTTGCCGATCCTGTCGCATTTCATTGCACACCCCCTTTCTACACTACTCCAGCATAGTGTGTAAATGCAGAGCATAGTGCAGCAGAAGCTGTGCTCCCACCTCTCTGCTGGAGTCCAGTGCTGTGCCTGTGCGACCATCCTGTCTGTCCCCATCCCCTTCCTGCACTCCCCCAGCTTAGTGTGTAAATGCAGAGTATAGTGCAGCAGAAGCTGTGCTCTCACCTCTCTGCTGGAGTCCAGTGCTGTGCATGTGGGACCATCCTGTCTGTCCCCATCCCCTTCCTGCACTCCCCCAGCCTAGTGTGTAATGCAGGGTATAGTGCAGCAGAAGCTGTGCTCTCACCTCCCTGCTGGAGTCCAGTGCTGTGCATGTGGGACCATCCTGTCTGTCCCCATCCCCTTCCTGCACTCCCCCAGCCTAGTGTGTAATGCAGAGTATAGTGCAGCAGAAGCTGTGCTCTCACCTCTCTGCTGGAGTCCAGTGCTGTGCTTCTGCCTGTCCGCTCATCACTCGCCCTAGTGCCCAGCATCTCCTACCACATGTAGCATAATTACACGCTACATGAGGAGAGCCAGCACTAGAAGGAGCAGAAAACAGGCACAGCACTGGACTCCAGCGGAGAGGTGGGAGCACAGCTTCTGCTGCACTATACTCTGCATTTACACACTAAGCTGGAGTATTGCAGGAGGGGATGGGGACAGACAGACTGGTCGCACAGGCACAGCACTGGACTCCAGCAGGGAGGTGAGAGCACAGCTTCTGCTGCACTATACTCTGCATTACACAGTAAGCTGGGGTAGTGCGGGAAGGGGATTGGGACAGACAGGATGGTCTCACAGGCACAGCACTGGACTCCAGCAGAGAGGTGAGAGCACAGCTTCTGCTGCACTATACTCTGCATTTACACACTAAGCTGGGGTAGTGCAGGAAGGGGATGGGGACAGACTGGTCCCCTACCTTTCGTGTCCCCACCTCTACCTCTAGATTGTAAGCCTTTGGGCAGAGTCCTCCTCCTTTTGTGTCCTACCTGATCTTGCACCTCCATTACTGTAAACCCATGCTATGCATTTGAGTGAACCTAACTTGCCTAATCTCCATGCTCCATCCAGTGACTGACTAAGCATTACCTTGTACTCATACTGTGCTGTGTGATCTCCATGCTCCCATCCAGTGACTAAGCATTACCTTGTACTCATACTGTCCTGTGTGATCTCCATGCTCCATCCAGTGACTAAGCATTACCTTGTACTCATACTGTCCTGTGTGATCTCCATGCTCCATCCAGTGACTAAGCATTACCTTGTACTCATACTGTCCTATGTGATCTCCATGCTCCATCCAGTGACTAAGCATTACCTTGTACTCATACTGTGCTGTGTGATCTCCATGCTCCCATCCAGTGACTAAGCATTACCTTGTACTCATACTGTGCTGTGTGATCTCCATGCTCCCATCCAGTGACTAAGCATTACCTTGTACTCATACTGTGCTGTGTGATCTCCATGCCCCCCTCCAGTGACTAAGCATTACCTTGTACTCATACTGTGCTGTGTAATCTCCATGCTCCATCCAGTGACTAAGCATTACCTTGTACTCATACTGTGCTGTGTGATCTCCATGCTCCATCCAGTGACTAAGCATTACCTTGTACTCATACTGTGCTGTGTGATCTCCATGCTTCATCCAGTGACTGACTAAGCATTACCTTGTACTCATACTGTGCTGTGCGATCTCCATGCTTCCATCCAGTGACTAAGCATTACCTTGTACTCATACTGTGCTGTGTGATCTCCATGCTCCCATCCAGTGACTAAGCATTACCTTGTACTCATACTGTGCTGTGTGATCTCCATGCTCCATCCAGTGACTAAGCATTACCTGGTACTCATACTGTGCTGTGTGATCTCCATGCTCCATCCAGTGACTAAGCATTACCTGGTACTCATACTGTGCTGTGTAATCTCCATGCTCCCATCCAGTGACTAAGCATTACCTTGTACTCATACTGTGCTGTGTGATCTCCATGCTCCATCCAGTGACTAAGCATTACCTTGTACTCATACTGTGCTGTGTGATCTCCATGCTCCCATCCAGTGACTAAGCATTACCTTGTACTCATACTGTGCTGTGTGATCTCCATGCTCCATCCAGTGACTAAGCATTACCTTGTACTCATACTGTGCTGTGTGATCTCCATGCTCCCATCCAGTGACTAAGCATTACCTTGTACTCATACTGTGCTGTGTGATCTCCATGCTCCATCCAGTGACTAAGCATTACCTTGTACTAATACTGTGCTGTGTGATCTCCATGCTCCCCTCCAGTGACTAAGCATTACCTTGTACTCATACTGTGCTGTGTGATCTCCATGCTCCCATCCAGTGACTAAGCATTACCTTGTACTCATACTGTGCTGTGTGATCTCCATGCTCCATCCAGTGACTAAGCATTACCTTGTACTCATACTGTGCTGTGTGATCTCCATGCCCCCCTCCAGTGACTAAGCATTACCTTGTACTTAGGGATGAGCGTAATGAACTAATTACGAATTTCCGAAATTTCGCGAAATTACTACAATTACGATTTTAGCAGTAATCGAAATTTCGTAATTTTCGCAAATTACGCAAATTTTCGTAATTACGATTACAAAATTTAGTATTTTAAAGTTTGCAAAGGTTTCTATCCCTCTAGATGCCTAAAATGAATAACCAACCAACCAACCTTCTCTCTCTCTCTCTCTCTCTCTCTCTCCAGAGATTTGTAGTATTTCAAAACCATACTCACATTCATGACATGTCCAGGGATCAAACCCAGGCCAACCACATGGAAGACAGCTATGCTCACCACCATACCACCAAACACACACTAAATAGACTGCTAACCTAAATCTTACTTGTAGACAGTCATATGAGACACATGCTGGGTGCAGGGCTTTGTGATTGGACCATGCGATAGAGTGAGGTGCAAAAATGAAATCATGCCTAGCAGAGGATGGTTTCACAGTGCTAAATGCTAGGCTGGCTGTGGTGCAATTGGTTAGTGTGTCTGGCTGGTAACAGCAAGGTTACAGGTTCAATTCCATCCAGGCATGTCTTTTCCTTTTGCGTTCAACAGTTGTCCAAACAGAGCCAACAGAGCCCCAGATAGCCATGTAGAGTTAGGTCACAGCTAGCCTGGCTGTGGTGCAATTGGTTAGTGTGTCTGGCTGGTAACAGCAAGGTTACAGGTTCGATTCCATCCAGGCATGTCTTTTCCTTTTGCGTTCAACAGTTGTCCAAACAGAGCCCCAGATAGCCATGTAGAGTTAGGTCACAGCTAGCCTGGCTGTGGTGCAATTGGTTAGTGTGTCTGGCTGGTAACAGCAAGGTTACAGGTTTGATTCCATCCAGGCATGTCTTTTCCTTTTGCGTGCGCGCGCTGCGCCATTGAACCCCATGGGGTATTTTGCGTGCGTAAAACTTTACGCATGCAAAACTTTGTGCTCGGTGTTTGGACAACTGTTGAACTCAAAAGGAAAAGACATGCCTGGATGGAATCGAACCTGTAACCTTGCTGTTACCAGCCAGACACACTAACCAATTGCACCACAGCCAGGCTAGCTGTGACCTAACTCTACATGGCTATCTGGGGCTCTGTTGGCTCTGTTTGGACAACTGTTGAACGCAAAAGGAAAAGACATGCCTGGATGGAATCGAACCTGTAACCTTGCTGTTACCAGCCAGACGCACTAACCAATTGCACCACAGCCAGCCTAGCATTTAGCATTGTGAAACCATCCTCTGCTAGGCATGATTTCATTTTTGCACCTCACTCTATCGCATGGTCCATGGTCCAATCACAAAGCCCTGCACCCAGCATGTGTCTCATATGACTGTCTACAAGTAAGATTTAGGTTAGCAGTCTATTTAGTGTGTGTTTGGTGGTATGGTGGTGAGCATAGCTGTCTTCCATGTGGTTGGCCTGGGTTTGATCCCTGGACATGTCATGAATGTGAGTATGGTTTTGAAATACTACAAATCTCTGGAGAGAGAGAGAGAGAGAGAGAGAGAGAGAGAGAGAGAGAGAGAGAGAGAGAGAGAGAGAGAGAGAGAGAGAGAGGAGGACGACGGCTGTGCTATTCATTTTAGGCATCTAGAGGGATAGAAACCCTTACAAACCTGAAAAAGTAAAATTTCGGTTGGAGACACGAAATTCGTCATTACGGGAGTGAAATTTCGATTACGAAATTGTAAATTACGATTTGAAAATTAATTACGAAATTACGAATTTGGGTCGTAATGTTAAATTTCGCATTCGTAATAAAAGCAGTTCGAAATTTCGAAAATTTCGGCTCATCTCTACTTGTACTAATACTGTGCTGTGTGATCTCCATGCTCCCCTCCAGTGACTCAGCATTACCTTGTACTCATACTGTGCTGTGTGATCTCCATGCTCCCCTCCAGTGACTAAGCATTACCTTGTACTCATACTGTGCTGTGTGATCTCCATGCTCCATCCAGTGACTAAGCATTACCTTGTACTCATACTGTGCTGTGTGATCTCCATGCTCCATCCAGTGACTAAGCATTACCTTGTACTCATACTGTGCTGTGTGATCTCCATGCTCCCCTCCAGTGACTAAGCATTACCTTGTACTCATACTGTGCTGTGTGATCTCCATGCTCCATCCAGTGACTAAGCATTACCTTGTACTCATACTGTGCTGTGTGATCTCCATGCTCCCATCCAGTGACTAAGCATTACCTTGTACTCATACTGTGCTGTGTGATCTCCATGCTCCATCCAGTGACTAAGCATTACCTTGTACTCATACTGTGCTGTGTGATCTCCATGCTCCCATCCAGTGACTAAGCATTACCTTGTACTCATACTGTGCTGTGTGATCTCCATGCTCCATCCAGTGACTAAGCATTACCTTGTACTAATACTGTGCTGTGTGATCTCCATGCTCCCCTCCAGTGACTAAGCATTACCTTGTACTCATACTGTGCTGTGTGATCTCCATGCTCCCATCCAGTGACTAAGCATTACCTTGTACTCATACTGTGCTGTGTGATCTCCATGCTCCATCCAGTGACTAAGCATTACCTTGTACTCATACTGTGCTGTGTGATCTCCATGCCCCCCTCCAGTGACTAAGCATTACCTTGTACTAATACTGTGCTGTGTGATCTCCATGCTCCCCTCCAGTGACTAAGCATTACCTTGTACTCATACTGTGCTGTGTGATCTCCATGCTCCATCCAGTGACTAAGCATTACCTTGTACTCATACTGTGCTGTGTGATCTCCATGCTCCCCTCCAGTGACTAAGCATTACCTTGTACTCATACTGTGCTGTGTGATCTCCATGCTCCCCTCCAGTGACTAAGCATTACCTTGTACTCATACTGTGCTGCGTGATCTCCATGCTCCATCCAGTGACTAAGCATTACCTTGTACTCATACTGTGCTGTGTGATCTCCATGCTCCCATCCAGTGACTAAGCATTACCTTGTACTCATACTGTGCTGTGTGATCTCCATGCTCCCATCCAGTGACTAAGCATTACCTTGTACTCATACTGTGCTGTGTGATCTCCATGCTCCCCTCCAGTGACTAAGCATTACCTTGTACTCATACTGTGCTGTGTGATCTCCATGCTGCATCCAGTGACTAAGCATTACCTTGTACTCATACTGTGCTGTGTGATCTCCATGCTCCCCTCCAGTGACTAAGCATTACCTTGTACTCATACTGTGCTGTGTGATCTCCATGCTCCATCCAGTGACTAAGCATTACCTGGTACTCATACTGTGCTGTGTGATCTCCATGCTCCATCCAGTGACTAAGCATTACCTTGTACTCATACTGTGCTGTGTGATCTCCATGCTCCCATCCAGTGACTAAGCATTACCTGTTACTCATACTGTGCTGTGTGATCTCCATGCTCCCCTCCAGTGACTAAGCATTACCTTGTACTCATACTGTGCTGTGTGATCTCCATGCTCCCCTCCAGTGACTAAGCATTACCTTGTACTCATACTGTGCTGTGTGACCTCCATGCTCCATCCAGTGACTAAGCATTACCTTGTACTCATACTGTGCTGTGTGATCTCCATGCTCCATCCAGTGACTAAGCATTACCTTGTACTCATACTGTGCTGTGTGATCTCCATGCTCCCCTCCAGTGACTAAGCATTACCTTGTACTCATACTGTGCTGTGTAATCTCCATGCTCCATCCAGTGACTAAGCATTACCTTGTACTCATACTGTGCTGTGTGATCTCCATGCTCCCCTCCAGTGACTAAGCATTACCTTGTACTCATACTGTCCTGCGTGATCTCCATGCTCCCATCCAGTGACTAAGCATTACCTTGTACTCATACTGTGCTGTGTGATCTCCATGCTCCATCCAGTGACTAAGCATTAGCTTGTACTCATACTGTGCTGTGTGATCTCCATGCTCCATCCAGTGACTAAGCATTACCTTGTACTCATACTGTGCTGTGTGATCTCCATGCTCCATCCAGTGACTAAGCATTACCTGGTACTCATACTGTGCTGTGTTATCTCCATGCCCCATCCAGTGACTAAGCATTACCTTGTACTCGTACTGTGTTGTGTGATCTCCATGCTCCATCCAGTGACTAAGCATTACCTTGTACTCATACTGTGCTGCATGATCTGGTTTGCATGTATTCCTGTATTGTCATATTGCTGTATGTCACCCCTAAATATTGTCTGTAACCTAAACTAATGTCCAGCGCTGCGTAATATGTTGGCGCTTTATAAATACAATAAATAAATATGGCTTATCTGGCTATAGAGCAGAAGCAGGCGGGATCTGTAGTGAGGTTCCCTAAATTCCTGGCAATGTATAGAAATGACTCAGTAAATATTGTTCTCTATATTATACACCAGGGGCAGGTTCTCTTCCTGTTTCACAGCCGGGGAAACATTTTTCACTGAAACATGAAATATTTAATGAAACCCAGAACTGGACGGAGCATATTCCAATAGTGATAAGAGAATATAAACCATCTATAGAAGCAACGTACAATGCAGGATACATTTCACTGGCCCAAACCTACTTGTCACTGCAGTGCAGCTTCCTTCCTCTCCTCTCTGAACTTAGCTGATGGGCGGGGCAATTGGGAGTGACCATGTGACACCCAAAGTGGAAAGAGCAATAAATGACAGATGATATTTCCCAGCATTCCTGCATTACACTGTCATGTGCGTTTTTAGTGCGTTTTTAGTGCGTTTGCGTTTTTTCCCTCGCACATGCGTTTTTCTTGCGTTTTGCTTTTGTTTTAATGCGTTTGCGGTTCGCATATACAAAATGCATATGTGTTTATGATATGCGTTTTATGCAAATCACTAGGAAGTCAATAAGAAGTGGAAATACATCATCAATTTTTTTTATTTTTTTTTTAAACGCATGCAAAACGCAATACCTCTGTGTCACCATTGACTTGATGTGTGTTTTTGATGCGTTTTTGCAAAATATTCAACAAAACCAGCGTTTTTCAAAACACACATTGCAAGTGTGTGCGTTTTTACATACGGTCCATTGACTTGCATTATGTGCGTTTTCAGCAAAGCTAGCATTTCTGCTTAGTGTGTTCCCTGCCTCAGTCTTTCTACATAAACCACTCCCAGTGCTAAGCCTGCACGCAGGCCCGGATTTCTGGGAAGGTCATAGAGGCCATGGCCTAGGGCGATAAAAATTAGCAGGGTGCAGGACTTGGAGAGATAAGAGGTCACATGTCAAAGTAAATCACCTCTCCTGCTTTGCTCTGGTCTGCCTGAATTCCAGAGATCCCTGCATCTCTCTTACTTGTGCAAAGTGTGTGTTATGGCAGTCAGCATCTGCTGTCACCTGTATGATGAGAGGGGACAAACAATCTGCTGTTAGGCCTAGTGCACACCAGAGCGGTTCTGCTGCGGTTTGCGATCCGCTTGCGGGTGAGGATCCGCTTGGGTAATGTATCTCAATGGGCTAGTGCACACCAGAGCAGGAGGCGTTTTGCAGAACCGCATACTCCCGGGCTGCTGCAGATTTTGGATTGCGGATGCGTTTATGCCTCAATGTTAAGTATAGGAAAAACGCAAACCGCTCTGAAATACGGCAGTTCAGAGCGGTTTGCCAGGCGGTTTTTGTTACAGAAGCTGTTCAGTAACAGCTTTACCGTAACAATATATGAAATCTGCTACACCAAAACCACTACACAAAACCGCAAAATGCTAGCTGAAACGCTACAGAAAAATAAGAAAAAGCGTTTCAAAATCTACTAGCATTTTGCGGATCTGCTAGCGGTTTTTGGTGTGCACCAGGCCTGAGAAGAAAAATATATTGGGTCAAGTAGCAGAACTCCGAGTAGTTTTTTTCATGCAGCACGCATTCACGGGCTGGAATTAGCAGCTCTCCCCCTCCCTGACTGATGTTAGTTTATTACTAGTAGGTCAGTGCTGTTAAAGAGACTCCGTAACAAAAATTGCATCCTGTTTTTATCATCCTACAAGTTCAAAAAGCTATTCTAATGTGTTCTGGCTTACTGCAGCACTTTATACTATCACAGTCTCTGTAATAAATCAATGTATCTTTCCCCTGTCAGACTTGTCGGCCTGTGTCTGGAAGGCTGCCAAGTTCTTCAGTGTTGTGGTTCTGCTATGAACTCCCCCTTCCTGGCCCCTCTCTGCACACTGCCTGTGTGTTATTTAGGATTAGAGCAGCTTCTCTCATCTCTCTTATCTTTTACAAGCTGGATAAATCGTCCTCTGAGCTGGCTGGGCTTTCACATACTGAGGAATTACAGACAAGGGCAAAGCTGTTTGCAGGAAGAAACGAGCAGCCTGAAACTTCAGTGCATGAGAACAGGGGGAAAGAAACACACAAATGATCTCTTGAGATTCAAAAGGAAGGGTGTATACAGCCTGCTTGTGTATGATTGTATTTTCTATGTGTGGACATACTGTACATCAACCTACTTCCTGTTTTGGTGGCCATTTTGTTTGTTTATAAACAAACTTTTTAACACTGTTTTTAACCACTTTTAATGCGGCGAGGAGCGGCGAAATTGTGACAGAGGGTAATAGGAGATGTCCCCTAACGCACTGGTATGTTTACTTTTGTGCGATTTTAACAATACAGATTCTCTTTAAAGACCTCAGATCTGTAAAATTTATGGCTTTTTTTTTCCTCCTAGAGAATGACAACAACATTCTTTGTGCTACAGTTTAACTCTTTCCTGGCTTTTTTTGCCAGCAAAGTACTGTGTTGACCATCAGTGAAAGCACGATGTTTTGAAACAGAATGACAACTGTGTTACATTTATTTATATTTAGAAAACAATTAATGCATCTCCTGCTGACTGTATATATAGCTGTGTGCCTAACAACTTGTATACAGTAACAAAGTCTGAAGGCTCATTAACCATTGGCTCACTGTTTTTCTTTTGGTTAGCCAATAAAAAGTGTTATTCTGTTACAAAACTTCCTGCTGACTGATTTTAAAATCTGTCTTAGTGCTAAATTGTCACTGTGTAAAGTACAGCTGAGCTTATGCTGGATACACACAATGCAATTTTCTCACAGATTTACTGTCAGATCGACTATTTCCAACATGTCCGATCTGCTTTCCAATCAATTTTCTGAATGATTTTTCATAGAAGTGAACAGCAAATTGATCGAAAAATTGAAATTAGATCAGACATGATGGAAATAATCGACCTGACAGTAAATCTGTCAGAAAATTGCATCATGTGTACATAGCATTACACTACATCTATGCCAGTGTGTGTAGTGTCGGATCCTTCTACTTACCTGTTCTCTGGTTTGGATGGGCTTCTCTGCATTGTACTGCTCTGTCCCCTATTTGTGGCTCTGACGGCAGCAAGTAGCACAGAGGACAAAGAAGCAGCGCTGTCCACTGGGGCTCCTTGTGATTTTGCACTCCTGTATGCATGTGCACAGGAGCCGAGGGAGTGTTATGGGTATGTGTACTTGACAAGAGCTGCTGAGTGCTCATACATGAGCATCATTTCTGAAGTATGTAAGCCCAGAACACTATCGCCTGCTGTGCATGCAGACAGGAGCGCAAAATTACAGGGAGTGGACAGAGCATGCACTGCTTCTTTGTTGAACAGGGCAAAGCAGCAAAACAGAGGGGGGCCCATTCAAAATAGTCAGAGTTGGAAAGAATGGGGGGGGGGCAGTTGGTGACAGCCAGCCTAGGGCGCTGGAAAGTACAAATCCGGCCCTGCCTGCACGGATAGGTGCACAGCTAGGGGAAAACACAGATCTATAATGGACATGACTATTGAACTTGAAGGGTTTGGTATGAAAGGCAATACTTATAATGTGCAGTAATACGGATGATTGCTTTGAATATCTGCCTTCAGTGTTGGGCTCTTTCGGGCTGAAGGGGTTTCTGTGTATTTGGTGTTCCGGTAAATGGTGTTTTTTGTCCCGGCAGGTATAGTTGTGCCGTGGCGCTGGCTGGCAATAGCGGGCGAGTTACCGGTAATCACCATGCTTATCCTCCTCTGCTTCATGCCGGACTCCCCCCGATTCCTCATTTCCAAAGGGAAAGAAGAGAGGGCGCTGCAGGCCCTGGTGTGGCTCCGGGGCCCCAACACCGAGTACCAAGCCGAGTTCACCAGGATTAAAGACAGCATCATGAATAAGGTAGGATGAGGCCAACTGACACTGAGGGGGACAGAACAATGTCACACTGACCCTAACCTCAGCCCCCCCCCTACCCCCGCGCAAAAACTTCCTGATACCTAACCCCTCCCGCACAATCTACCTACCTGATGCCAAACCCTAACTTCCCCCTGCACAAACTCCCTACCTAATCCTAACCACCGCCGCACAAACTTTCCTAACCCTAACCCCCCCCCCCCCCCAAACTATCTACCTAACCCTAACACCCCCCAAACTGTCTACCTAATGCCTAACAGTAACCACCCCCCCTCCCTGCACAGACTACCTACCTGAACCCTAATGTCCCACATCTGCACAAACTTCCCACCTGATGCCTAACTCTAATCCCCCCCCCCCCCCTAACCTTAAACTCCACCACAAGAAAATAAAACGTGATTTCCCAAAGTTTCGCCGTCGGCGGGAGCCCAAATTGCCTGCTTCAGGAGGTCACAGGACAATGACACGCTGACACTGGGGGTACCAGGACAATTATGAGAATAGATGTAACATGATTTCTTTGTTCCTCACATTCACTCCCTAACCAGCTCCTGTCATTTTCCAACTATAAAACATATCTATCTGACCTTTTCTCACTCAGGACACAACTAAAATGTTAACACATGCTCTTATAATATCTCGTCTGGACTATTGTAGAATAATACTTTGTGGATTACCTTCTGACAGACTTCATTGGCTACCGATTACCCAGAGGATCCAGTTCAAACTCTTAACCCTAACCTACAAAGCTCTCCACAATCTCTCTTCCCGGTACATCTCCTCACTGGTTTCCAGATACAAACCCAATCGCAATTTCAGATCTGCACATGACTTCCTGCTGTCCTCCTCTAGAATCTCCTCCTCACATTCACGTATACAAGACTTCTCATGTGCCTCACCCCTCCTCTGGAATGCCCTTCCACATCACATCCATCACTCTCCCACCTTTGACAAAAAACTCCCTCAAAACTCACTTTTTCCGTCAAGCATACGCTCTAACTTAGGCCAGTTCTCGTTGATCAAGTTGTACTTTCTACCACATAACCTAAAGCACACACTGCCTCTAGGTATGAATATTGTACACTACCCTACCTCTTGTTCTCTTCTCCCCCACGGCCCACCCCCTGTTCCTTTAGATTGTAAGCTCACAAGGGCAGGGCTTTCTCTCCTGTTTGTGTCTTGGATTTTGTTACACATTTATTCATATTATGTCACTGTTATTATAAATTCTGTACTTTGTACTGACTTCTGTCTGTATTATTATGTACCCCATGTTTGTTTCTTACTTTGCACAGGGCCACTGAATATGTTGGTGCTTCATAAATCCGTAATAATAAATATAATGTCACTTCCTGTCCACAGAATAGTTCTCTGACGTGTGCGGAGCTGTCAGAACGTCATTACTACAAGCCTATCCTGACCGCCGTCCTCATGAGGTTCCTGCAGCAGATGTCCGGCATTAACCCCATACTGACCTACCTGGAGCCCATCTTCCAGAGGACCAAAGTCATTCTTGTGAGTCGCCACTGTCATGTGACCTTGTCATGCAGAGAGCAGAGGCGGGACTTCCTGTGACGGCTGGAAGCGGGAGAGCCGCTCAGCCAATCAGCAACGAGTACTCCCGCCTCCACACACTGATACAGCTAATCCATGAGATGCTCCTTTCTGACCTGACGCAAATTTTGTAGCAAATTATATGCAGCTCGGAGTCTCACCAATCAAATGCACGTGCTGCTAATTTGCATACAATTTGCAACAAAATGTCAAAGTTGTGAAAATTTGTTATTCCCTGATGATCTCTACGCCGCGTTTTAACCGCATGGTTGCCGTAACAACTGCATGGTGTGCAATGGCTGTAGTTATGCCTTTCTGGCCGGCTTCTAATGGTGTTCATACATGAAACGTTTGATTTTCCTGTTTATTTGACCAAAACGATCGAATAGAGTGAAAATCGAAAAAAAATGAACAATTATGTTTTTT
This sequence comes from Hyperolius riggenbachi, assembly GCF_040937935.1. Taxonomy (NCBI): domain Eukaryota; kingdom Metazoa; phylum Chordata; class Amphibia; order Anura; family Hyperoliidae; genus Hyperolius; species Hyperolius riggenbachi. Next base: position 298,532,942 of record NC_090653.1, on the reverse strand, counting down.
TGATAAAAATCTGATCGGACGTGTTGGAAAAAGCTGGGTGATTGTTTGTGAAATTGTATAGTATATGGTAAGTCGTATAAGAAAATAGTATTGGATAAACCAACTTTGTCTTCAAATTCGATTGTTTTTCTCAGATTTTTGGAAGAATCTAAGCTTCGTGTACCTCGAAAAGAATTTTAAAAATGAGTCAACAAAATGGAATAATCAATCAAATGTCTCTGATGACAAAATTGTACCGTGTATGGGCAGTATAAGGCTCCCTGCACACTGCATGTGATTCTGATTCCGATTTTTAATCGGTTTTTACATCCGTTTCCGATTCCGATTTTTAATCGTTACTGCATGCTGCGTTTTTTCCTCCATCTTTCTGTTGATTGCATTCAGGGAAAATCGGAATTGCAAATCGGAAACGGAATCGGAATAGCAAAACGTATTTGCAGTGTGCAGGGAGCCCAAGAAAGATTTCCAATCCGGAGACGTTTAAATCATTATCCTCAATTTAGCGGAGATTACCGGCAATCCGCAAACCCAGAATTAATTTTTATAAAAATGTTTGATATTAGGCAGAAAGGGGTCATATCAGAACATAGAAATGATTGCTAAAGGGTTAATAGAAGGCAAGATATGTGACTGCAGCTTTAGCAACTGATTACTCAGGCAGGAAGAGGAAAATACCCGGGATATCTGTAAACTAGTGCAACACGGAGTGCAGAATCCAGAGTAAAGAGGGGGCAACTAGAGCTTGGAGCTGGGCTGTTTGTGTGCCAGTTGGTGCCCTAGACATAATGACTGGACAGTCTTCCCCACATATTCACTCTACGGGGGGGGGGGGGGGGGATTATTGGGGTAGCACTGGCCAAGAATTACATTACAAAGTTACAAAGAACACTGAGAATCTTCAAGACATCACAGGGGTGCTGCAGAAGGTGGAACAGACTGCCTGAAACTGAATTTTCTTACAAATACGGATTCTGTGTTATACTTTGTAGACTAAAGGGGGCGCTAGAGCTTTGCCTAGATGGCCTGTACCCAGAAACTGCCCCGGCTTACAGTAATTTCTGGAACTTCACAGCAATCTGCTACATGGAACACAAAAGTCATTTTTTAATAATAACAGATTGCAGAACGCATGTAGCACTGATGTACTATTAAAGCTATCAGAGAATAATGTATTTAGAAGCCATAGGGGTAGAAATAGAACATCCCCAGAGTAGAGGGGGAGGGGATGGGGAGGGGTTTGTGACTCTCAGAGCGTAGCATAGGAGATGCCTGCAGCAGTTTTCAGGCAGTAATTGCAGATCTGATGAAAAAGCCTGGATGCAGATGAACAAGCTGCTGAATTTTAGGTGTACGGACTCTGTACGCAGGGCCGGATTTAGGCCAAGGCCTCCTAGGCCATGGCCTAGGGCACCACAGTAGGAAGGGCACCAAAGCAGCAGGCTGAACTTATGCAGCATTTGCAAGCTTGCAAATGCTACAATGCAGGAAGATCAGGCGAGCGCCTGACTGCGGTACTCTGCTGCTAGCCGACTGTACAGCAGCCACCTTGCTCTCTGTGCACGTTTGCATTGTGGCCGGCGGCTATGGACTTGGGCAGCATTGGAGACAGAGGGGGAAGAGGAAGCTTCTGCACTGGAGACGAGCAGAGAAATGAGTGACACTGATGGCTGCTGCGGTGTGGAGGCGAGCTGGCTACCTATACTGACAGGGGGGAGTGGGAAAGGGAGGGATTAAGGGAGTCATCTGGCTACCTATACTGGAGGGAAAGGGGGAGGGGTCATCTTGCTATCTATACTGGAGGGAAAGGGGGAGGGATCATCTGGCTACCTATACTGGGGGGAAGGGAGGAGGGATCATCTGGCTACCTATACTGGAGGGGAGGAGGGGTCATCTGACTACCTATACTGGAGGGAAGGGGGGGAAGGGTCATCTGGCTACCTATACTGGAGGGGGGGAGGGGTCATCTGACTACCTATACTGGAGGGAAGGGGGAGGGGTAATCTCGCTACCTATACTGAAGGGGGGCGGCTGGTGACAGTGGCCTAGGGCGGTAAAGATTACAAATCCGGCCCTGTGTTCTCATGTCTGCGAGTGGAAATTTATTTCACAGCAATATGGTAGCCGAGTCATTTCCAGCGAGCGATTTACTGATGGAGAGATATCCGGTGACAATCTCCATTCTGATAATCAGGGAATCAGAGATAACCGTGTTCTGTGACAAGACAATGGCGGCTCTTATCTGTCCGATAACACTTATCAGTTCCCAGTGACACCTCGTCACAGCGGCGCCGCTGGCAGGAATCTGAGTCCGCCCCGCCCTGGCGTAATGCTGGGGATACACGGCTCGTTTTTGAGGTGATTAGATGGTTCGATAGATCATTTCCGCCATGTCCGATTTCCCTTTCGATTCTTTCGCCGCTCGATTTCTGAGAGAAGTGAATGGAAAAAGATAAGACAAACGAGCGGAAGATAAGAGAATCTGCAGAATCAAGCGGCGAAAACGATCGAGAGGAGAATGGAGCGGCAGAAACGCATCGTGTATTCCCAGCGTTAGGCTCTGTCCCCACTTGTTGCTGGACCATGTGTGGCCAGCAGGAACAGACAGTGTAGTATCCGCTCCAATAATCTGTCTGGAGCCCAGGTTGGGGGGGGGGGGGGGGGGTGGTTCCCCATAGGCTATATATCCTATTGGCCCTAGATTATCGCTGACGGCACAGAAGTGCAGCCCGCTTACTGCAGCAGATCCACTGTGGAGTGGCAAGTGTGACCGGCTCCTTTACATAAAATAGAAGCCATTCAATGTCCGATTATCGGGCTAAAATGTCCATTCTTCGCTCCAGTGGGAACGCAGCCTTCGCTGAGAGGCAAAATTAGAGCCCATACACACGCATGATCAAAGTCGTCTGAGGTGGCCAATATCGACCGTCTCAGCTGGCAGTCATGTGTATACAGCCCACCCCCCTCCAGCCACCAATCTGCCCAGCAGATCAACTTACCCAAGGGACAACCAACTCCATTGTCCTCGCATTCCCCCCCCCCCCTGCGACATCAGCCAGCAGTGTGCAAGGGACATCCGAGGCGAAAGATAAATGATGTGATAAGCAATTGTATCTATCCTCCTACTAAAAATGACCTTTTTTTAGTTATTCCACAGTTTTATTTTATATTTCAATATCATTTTTAAGTTTTTACTGTTTCATGGCCTCTTCTCAATAACACATTCATTAAGTGTGCCAGAGCTAAATATCTATGAACTATTGACCCTTTTTATCTCTTTCCTGCTCACAGAAGCCATTTACTGACAGGAAAGTGTTTTATAGTTGTAATGACTTATCAGTGGGGGTTATGCTATAATCTGACCCAACCCCTACCCAAACAGAAACTGCCACTTACATACCTGATATTTAACTCTTTCAGACAGAGAAAGAAAAAAAGGAACACAGCCTAGTTATTTGTGTGCTAGGCACTGTACATACACATGTCTATCTCCTCATGTCACATGTCACCTCGGGTATCCTTTAAGGTGGCCACTAACGATATAATTTGCTGAACAATCGATCACAAATTATTCTTCATATGAATGATCGCAAATGTTCGCTTGGGACCACTAATGGACAACAATCTCCCAACCAATCCAATCAGACTGATGAAATGTACCCAAATTTTGGTTCAATCTGATCGGATTGGTTAGGGGATTTTTGTCCATTAGTGGACCTAAATGGTCATTTACAATCGTTCATACAAAGAATCGTTCATAGTGGATCTTCAGCAAATTGTATCATTAGTGGCCACCGTTAGGGCTCCTTCACACTAGGATCTGATGTGCGCATTTTGATGGAGGCGGTAAGAGGGGTAACATGGAAGTCTATTACCTTTCACATTAGACAGAGCGCTCCAGAGCGTTACGTTGTAACACATCTGGGAAAGTTTAATCGTCTGGCCGCTGCGTTTTCCTGTCGGGGAATTAGAACGATCGTCGCTGATCAGCGTCGCGCCACATCTTCCCGACATCACGCCGCAGGTCACAAAGCACTCAAAATCGATTCATGCACTCGTTAGCAGGGATGCTCATCATGAGGTCGTGATCATGAATTTTTTTGAAATCACGAGGTCATAATCGGCATTAGTGATTGGCTCTCGATCACGAATACCGATCAGGAATGCACTCGTGATCACTAGTCGGTATTCGTGATTAAAAACCCGCCGACTTTAGCTGTTAATCTGCTGAGCGGTCTGGACGAGCTCAGCTCGTCCAACACCGCCAGAGGCTGCCGCTCAGGCCCTGCTGGGCCAATTTTTGTCAAATAAAAAGCAGCACACGCAGCCGGCACTTTGCCAGCCGCGTGTGCTGCCTGATCGCCGCCGCTCTGCGGCGATCCGCCGCGAGCAGCGGCGAAAGAGGGTCCCCCCAGCCGCCTGAGCCCAGCGTAGCCGGAACAAAAAGTTCCGGCCAGCGCTAAGGGCTGGATCGGAGGCGGCTGACGTCGGCTGACGTCGATGACGTCACTCCGCTCGTCGCTATGGCGACGATATAAGCAAAACAAGGAAGGCCGCTCATTGCGCCCTTCCTTGTTTATTCTGGGCGCCGGAGGCGATCGGAAGATCGCCTCCGGAGCGCCCTCTAGTGGGCTTTCATGCAGCCAACTTTCAGTTGGCTGCATGAAATAGTTTTTTTTTTATTTAAAAAAAACCCTCCCGCAGCCACCCTGGCGATTTAATCAGAACGCCAGGGTGGTTAATATAGCAAAGCCCCCTTACATGCCAGAAACACCAAATTTGACAGAAGAACGGGGAACAAAAGGAAACTTTTTTTTTTTCAAAAAAACGTATAGTTTTTGAGAAAATCAATTTTAAAGTTTCAAAGGAAAATATGGTTAATTATTAATTTGCATATATTCAGCAGTGATGCATTGTGGGAGACATCTCAAGCTCACTCCAACCTGAATTATCGCAAATTCTTTCTGTTTTAGGAAAGCAAACTTTTGTTTTCCAAAGAAAAATAGTATACATTTAAATGACAGTTAATGTATTTACCGCACTTAAATGTATCATTTTTTTCCTTTAAAACTTTAAAATCGATTTTCTCAAAAACTATAAGGTCTTTTTTTTTTCTCTTGTTCCCACTGTTCCGGATCCGAGATGAAAAACTAAGTATAACAAGTAACTTGTCTATATATCTTACCTAAAGTTTAGATAATTTACACAGCAAATCTAGCTGCAAACAGCTTTAATAGAATATGATTATTTCTTCCTGTGATACGACAGCAGCCATGTTATTTGTAAACATTACACAAAAGCAGGCTTATCTGCATCTTCAGCACTCAGACTGAAAAAAACTAATCCCCCCTCCTCCTCCTTCCCCCTCCCCTCTGCCTCTGAAATCTCTGGCTAGGGTCTGGATAGGATGGCTATATTGGGCACATACATGGCAGATGAAATTCAATGTTGACAAATGTAAAGTCATGCATTTTGGTCGTACCAATGGTCTAGCACCATACAAAATAAATGGGATACAGTTGGGGACATCAAACTTGGAGAAGGACTTAGGAGTACTCATCGACAACAAGTTAAATAATCGTACTCAATGCCAAGCCGCTGCAGCTAAAGCGAACAAAATTTTGGGATGCATTAAAAGGGAAATAAAAACTCGAGATGCTAGCATAATATTGCCCCTGTTTAACTCTCTAGTAAGGCCACATCTGGAATATGGAATTCAGTTCTGGGCACCACATTACAGGAAAGATATTGCAGTTTTAGAGCAGGTGCAGAGACGAGCTACAAAATTGATACGTGGGATGGAAGGTCTCACTTATCGAGAAAGGTTAGATAAACTGGGTTTATTTAGTCTAGAGAAAAGACGCCTTAGAGGAGATCTAATTAACATGTATAAATACATCAGAGGGCAATATAATACCTTGGCGGATAAGCTTTTTGTCCCTAGGCCTTCTCAAAGGACTAGAGGACATGATCTGCGCATGGAGGAAAAACGTTTTAGCCATTTATTTAGGAAAGGGTTCTTTACAGTAAGAGTGATTAAGATGTGGAATGCATTGCCACAGGAAGTCGTTATGGCAAACTCTATACCTGCATTTAAAGGGGGCTTAGATGCTTTCCTTGCGTTGAAAGACATCCATGGCTACAATTACTAGGATATGCCTAATGATGTTGATCCAGGGATTTTATCTGATTGCCATCTGGAGTCGGGAAGGAATTTTTCCCTTTTGGGGCTAATTGGACCATGCCTTGTGGGGGTTTTTTCGCCTTCCTCTGGATCAACAGGGGTATGTGGGAGACGGGCTGGAGTTATACTTTGTACTGGTTGAACTCGATGGACGCATGTCTTTTTTCAACCAAAATAACTATGTAACTATGTAATACCTCCCCCTCCTCCTGCCCAGACTGAGCTCCCATAAGCCCTTGCTACTGTCTGAAAGTGCCTTGGCTCTCTGAAAACCTGTGGGCGTGGCTTGTTTAGTTTATAAGGAATTAGAGTATTAAAACAAAAACAAAAAAGTATTTGGCTTGAGGAATGCCCTATAAACAATAGGAAAGAAACACAATTATGCAATGTGTAAAAGTTCATCTCGGATCCACTTTTTAACATATCTGGCAAATTTGGTGCTTCTAACATGTAAGGGGCCTTTGCTATTAACCGACTTGTGACTCGTATTTACATGCGGTTATTGGACTCAAAACCGAACTCGAGTCAGATATCCCTTTCTACTTGTGATCACGAGTCAATTTGTAAGAGGGCAGAGTCGAATTCGCGATCACTCAAATTCATGATTGGGGTATCCAAGCCCCGCTGTTCGTTAGCTAATGTGAAAGAGCGCTTAGCGGCAGGTCTCTCCCATTGTATCTCTACATACAGTCCATTCACCTTACTGAGCTCATTTTTGATACAGGGAATTAGCAGCACAGTCCACCAGAGAAGATTGCGCTATATAAATCAATAAGAATAGCATTGCTTTCCTGTGAGATGCTGGGAGGCCTGTGACTTTCATGACCAGAGTCTCTCTTCCTCCTGCAGCCGGGGAATTACGATGCCGCCCTCGTTGGATTGGTCAGGCTGGTGTCGGTGCTGATTTCTGCCCTCGTTATGGATAAAGCCGGACGCAAGATCCTCCTCTTCACCTCCAGTAAGTGTCTGTTGGAGTAGATCACGGTAATGCTTAGCCTAGGCTGGTTAGCTATGTGCAATTCTCCTCCCATTAGTTTCACTGGCTTTGGAACTCTCAGTAAAGAAACCTTCTGCAGAGATCACCTGACAGGACTAGATATGTTGCCACCTGTGATACATTTCAGATAGTAAATCAGGGAGAGGAAAGATTATACAATGGGCTAAATAGACCATAAATGAATATTACAAAAAAATAAGCAATTTCATACATTGTTATTTTCAATACAGTTCCTTAAAGTGAACCAGAGACGAAGCACCCTCATGTATGTTACCATATAGATCAGTGGGAACATTAGAGAAATGTTTTTAGAGAACCCTGCTCTCTGTTTCATCCTTTACTGCTCAGCCTGCCTGTTATCACCTCTGATAAGAATCCCCGACTGAGCACTCAGTCTGCCTTTGCTACGGAGAGATTATAGCTGAGTCTGTCTTCTCTGGTATCTTTTCAAGCCCAAGCCTGCCCCCTTGTGGCTCTGATTTCCTGCTAAGAAGATACATAGCAGGAAATCAAAGCCACAAGGGGGCAGGCTTGGGCTTGAAAAGATACCAGAGAAGACAGACTCAGCTATAATCTTTCCGTAGCAAAGCTAGACTGAGTGCTCAGTCGGGGATTCTTATCAGAGGTGATAACAGGCAGGCTGAGCAGTGAAGAATGAAACAAAGAGCAGATTAGGGGCTTGATTCACAAAGCGGTGCTAACCTACTTAGCACGTCTAAAGTCTTGAGACGTGCTAACCAGGGTGCTAAGTAGGTTAGCACCAGATTTCTCAATCAGATCGCGCACAAGTTTTGTGCGCAAAGTTTTGCGTGCGCAAAGTCCTATGCGCGTGCTAAGTCCCATAGGCTTTAATGGACACTTCGCGCGGAGCGCCCTGTGCTCTGTGCAGTGCACGCGTAAAGTTTTACGCGCGAAAAGCTCGTTTAGACGTGCTAAGGGGGTTTTCACAGGCGTGCTAACAGTTAGCATCGCTTTGTGAATCAAGCCCCAGGTGTTCACTGTCATGTTCCCATTGATATATATGGTAAAATACATGAGGGTGCTTCATCTCTGGTTTAGTTTTAACTTGTTACGCGCTGTAGATGACACTTTGCCGAGGCGACTGTTATGGACAATCTCTTCTGAGTATCTGGCGTGCGTTCTGGTGTCCCCAGCATCACATAAACATCAGGCACACTGAATATTTAACAACAGCGACACCCGACTGACCCCCACTCCAGTTCAATTCCAAAATTAATCAATTCTCTGATTGATTGTAACATTTTAAATATCTGATAAATTTACCACACACCTGTGTTCAATTTTTCCCCAATTATGAAAAAAATTATTAAACTCTGTAATGATTGCTCAGGTCCATACACTAAGAAATCGACAATCTACCCGACACCATTCAATCTTCATAAAAACTGATCAGAAAATACACTACTCTCGATCAAGTTATATAAAAATCGGAATTCCGATCAGATTTCTCAAACACATTTTCTGTACAAATGATCATTTTTATTTCATTGTAATGTATGGTGTGTGGCCATCTTTAGATGACGTATTTCGGTGCTTGATTAACACAGACAATAGAAGACAGCGGAGTGACTGGGGTGTGACTGGGAGAAATAGCTTACAATACTGACACCCTCTCCAGGGATATGTCACAATGCAGGGTCGTTACGGTTGTCAGAAGGGCCATTCTTATCCATAGTCCCAATCAGGCTGCAAGTATAGAGGCTAATAGATCTCACCCATGCCTAGTGCTAAACCTGCCCCTGGGGAGGAGCCTGAGGTGGAGATACCTCCCCACACCCACCCTGGAAGTATAAGACCCGCCCACAAGCTTAGCTCTGGTATACAGGTCACATGACCAGCATTTTGGGGTCCTGTGCATTATTTATATCTGTAGATCTCGTTTATGTAATTTGTGTGGTTGCTGATGTGTATAAAGCTTACCAGACTGTCGGCGTGCATATATATCTGATGATAGTTAATGACCCCCCTTTCTCCTTCCTCCAGGCTCCCTGATGCTGGTCTCCTCGCTGGGGATGGGTTTCTATGTACGCTTCACTGTAGATGCCAAACACAACTCCACCATCCAGAACCTGACCCTCCACGGAGCCACCGACCACGCAGAGGCCACTAACTACATCACTATCATCCCCCTCATCTGCATCTGCGTCTATGTACTGGGTAGGTGAATGCACAGTATGACTTCCCTTGTCCTGTATGCCGGGTGTAATTCTCAGTATCTGCTCTTACTCTGTATGTATGGAGACTGCACAGTATGACTTCTCTTGTCCTCTATGCCGGGTGTAATTCTCAGTATCTGCTCTTATTCTGTATGTATGGAGGCTGCACAGTATGACTTCTCTTGTCCTGTATGCTGGGTGTAATTCTCAGTATCTGCTCTTATTCTGTATGTATGGAGACTGCACAGTATGGCTTCTCTTGTCCTGTATGCCGGGTGTAATTCTCAGTATCTGCTCTTATTCTGTATGTATGGAGGCTGCACAGTATGGCTTCTCTTGTCCTGTATGCCGGGTGTAATTCTCAGTATCTGCTCTTATTCTGTATGTATGGAGGCTGCACAGTATGGCTTCTCTTGTCCTGTATGCCGGGTGTAATTCTCAGTATCTGCTCTTATTCTGTATGTATGGAGGCTGCACAGTATGACTTCTCTTGTCCTGTATGTCGGGTGTAATTCTCAGTATCTGCTCTTATTCTGTATGGATGGAGGCTGCACAGTATGACTTCTCTTGTGCTGTATGCCGGGTGTAATTCCCAGTATCTGCTCTTATTCTGTATGGATGGAGGCTGCACAGTATGGCTTCTCTTGTCCTGTATGCCGGGTGTAATTCCCAGTATCTGCTCTTATTCTGTATGTGTGGAGGCTGCACAGTATGACTTCTCTTGTCCTGTATGCCGGGTGTAATTCTCAGTATCTGCTCTTATTCTGTATGTATGGAGGCTGCACAGTATGGCTTCTCTTGTCCTGTATGCCGGGTGTAATTCCCAGTATCTGCTCTTATTCTGTATGGATGGAGGCTGCACAGTATGGCTTCTCTTGTCCTGTATGCCGGGTGTAATTCCCAGTATCTGCTCTTATTCTGTATGTATGGAGGCTGCACAGTATGGCTTCTCTTGTGCTGTATGCCGGGTGTAATTCCCAGTATCTGCTCTTATTCTGTATGGATGGAGGCTGCACAGTATGGCTTCTCTTGTCCTGTATGCCGGGTGTAATTCCCAGTATCTGCTCTTATTCTGTATGGATGGAGGCTGCACAGTATGGCTTCTCTTGTCCTGTATGCCGGGTGTAATTCCCAGTATCTGCTCTTATTCTGTATGTATGGAGGCTGCACAGTATGGCTTCTCTTGTCCTGTATGCCGGGTGTAACTCTCAGTATCTGCTCTTATTCTGTATGCATGGAGGCTGCACAGTATGACTTCTCTTGTCCTGTATGCCGGGTGTAATTCTCAGTATCTGCTCTTATTCTGTATGTCTGGGGGCTGCACAGTATGACTTCTCTTGTCCTGTATGCCGGGTGTAATTCTCAGTATCTGCTCTTATTCTGTATGTATGGAGGCTGCACAGTATGGCTTCTCTTGTCCTGTATGCCGGGTGTAATTCTCAGTATCTGCTCTTATTCTGTATGAATGGAGGCTGCACAGTATGGCTTCTCTTGTGCTGTATGCCGGGTGTAATTCTCAGTATCTGCTCTTATTCTGTATGTATGGAGGCTGCACAGTATGGCTTCTCTTGTCCTGTATGCCGGGTGTAACTCTCAGTATCTGCTCTTATTCTGTATGCATGGAGGCTGCACAGTATGACTTCTCTTGTCCTGTATGCCGGGTGTAATTCTCAGTATCTGCTCTTATTCTGTATGTCTGGGGGCTGCACAGTATGGCTTCTCTTGCCCTGTATGCCGGGTGTAATTCTCAGTATCTGCTCTTATTCTGTGTGTATGGTGGCTGCACAGTATGGCTTCTCTTGTCCTGTATGCCGGGTGTAATTCTCAGTATCTGCTCTTATTCTGTATGTCTGGGGGCTGCACAGTATGACTTCTCTTGTCCTGTATGCCGGGTGTAATTCTCAGTATCTGCTCTTATTCTGTATGTATGGAGGCTGCACAGTATGGCTTCTCTTGTCCTGTATGCTGGGTGTAATTCTCAGTATCTGCTCTTATCCTGCATGTATGGAGGCTGCACAGTATGGCTTCTCTTGTCTTGTATGCCGGGTGTAATTCTCCGTATCTGCTCTTATTCTGTATGTCTGGGGGCTGCACAGTATGGCTTCTCTTGCCCTGTATGCCGGGTGTAATTCTCAGTATCTGCTCTTATTCTGTATGTCTGGGGGCTGCACAGTATGGCTTCTCTTGCCCTGTATGCCGGGTGTAATTCTCAGTATCTGCTCTTATTCTGTGTGTATGGTGGCTGCACAGTATGGCTTCTCTTGTCCTGTATGCCGGGTGTAATTCTCAGTATCTGCTCTTATTCTGTATGTCTGGGGGCTGCACAGTATGACTTCTCTTGTCCTGTATGCCGGGTGTAATTCTCAGTATCTGCTCTTATTCTGTATGTATGGAGGCTGCACAGTATGACTTCTCTTGTCCTCTATGCCGGGTGTAACTCTCAGTATCTGCTCTTATTCTGTATGCATGGAGGCTGCACAGTATGACTTCTCTTGTCCTGTATGCTGGGTGTAATTCTCAGTATCTGCTCTTATTCTGTATGTCTGGGGGCTGCACAGTATGACTTCTCTTGTCCTGTATGCCGGGTGTAATTCTCAGTATCTGCTCTTATTCTGTATGTATGGGGGCTGCACAGTATGACTTCTCTTGTTCTGTATGCCGGGTGTAATTATCAGTATCTGCTCTTATTCTGTATGTATGGGGGCTGCACAGTATGACTTCTCTTGTTCTGTATGCCGGGTGTAATTCTCAGTATCTGCTCTTATTCTGTATGCATGGAGGCTGCACAGTATGACTTCTCTTGTTCTGTATGCCGGGTGTAATTCTCAGTATTTGCTCTTATTGTATATGTATGGAGGCTGCACAGTATGACTTCTCTTGTCCTGTATGCCGGGTGTAATTCTCAGTATCTGCTCTTATTCTGTATGTATGGAGGCTGCACAGTATGGCTTCTCTTGTCCTGTATGCTGGGTGTAATTCTCAGTATCTGCTCCTATTCTGTATGTATGGATGCTGCACAGTATGACTTCTCTTGTCCTGTATGCTGGGTGTAATTCTCAGTATCTGCTCTTATTCTGTATGTATGGAGGCTGCACAGTATGGCTTCTCTTGTCCTGTATCCCAAGTGTAATTCTCAGTATCTGCTCTTATTCTGTATGTATGGAGGCTGCACAGTATGGCTTCTCTTGTCCTGTATGCCGGGTGTAATTCTCAGTATCTGCTCTTATTCTGTATGTATGGGGGCTGCACAGTATGACTTCTCTTGTCCTGTATGCCGTGTGTACTTCTCAGTATCTGCTCTTATTCTGTATGTATGGAGGCTGCACAGTATGACTTCTCTTGTCCTGTATGCCGGGTGTAATTCTCAGTATCTGCTCTTATTCTGTATATATGGAGGCTGCACAGTATGGCTTCTCTTGTCCTGTATGCCGGGTGTAATTCTCAGTATCTGCTCTTATTCTGTATGTATGGGGGCTGCACAGTATGACTTCTCTTGTCCTGTATGCCGGGTGTAATTCTCAGTATCTGCTCTTATTCTGTATATATGGAGGCTGCACAGTATGGCTTCTCTTGTCCTGTATGCCGGGTGTAATTCTCAGTATCTGCTCTTATTCTGTATGTATGGAGGCTGCACAGTATGACTTCTCTTGTCCTGTATGCCAGGTGTAATTCTCAGTATCTGCTCTTATTCTGTATGTATGGAGGCTGCACAGTATGGCTTCTCTTGTCCTGTATGCCGGGTGTAATTCTCAGTATCTGCTCTTATTCTGTATGTATGGAGACTGCACAGTATGACTTCTCTTGTCCTGTATGTCGGGTGTAATTCTCAGTATCTGCTCTTATTCTGTATGTATGGGGGCTGCACAGTATGGCTTCTCTTCTCCTGTATGCCAGGTGTAATTCTCAGTATCTGCTCTTATTCTGTGTGTATGGGGGCTGCACAGTATGACTTCTCTTGTCCTGTATGCTGGGTGTAATTCTCAGTATCTGCTCTTATTCTGTATGTATGGGGGCTGCACAGTATGGCTTCTCTTGTCCTGCATGCCGGGTGTAATTCTCAGTATCTGCTCTTATTCTGTATGTATGGAGGCTGCACAGTATGGCTTCTCTTGTCCTGTATGCCGGGTGTAATTCTCAGTATCTGCTCTTATTCTGTATGTATGGAGGCTGCACAGTATGGCTTCTCTTGTCCTGTATGCCGGGTGTAATTCTCAGTATCTGCTCTTATTCTGTATGTATGGAGGCTGCACAGTATGACTTCTCTTGTCCTGTATGCCGGGTGTAATTCTCAGTATCTGCTCTTATTCTGTATGTATGGGGGCTGCACAGTATGGCTTCTCTTGTCCTGTATGCCGGATGTAATTCTCAGTATCTGCTCTTATTCTGTATGTATGGAGGCTGCACAGTATCGCTTCTTTTGTCCTGTATGCAGGGTGTAACTCTTAGTATCTGTGTGCCCCTTCTGCAGGTTACGCCCTAGGCTGGGGCCCGATCACCTGGCTGCTGATGTCGGAGATATTACCGCTGAAGACTCGTGGGATGGCGTCTGGTCTTTGTGTTGTGGTCAGCTGGCTTACCGGATTTATCCTTACTGAAGCGTTCTTCCCAGTCGTGGTAAGACCTCTGGAAACCTCAACTGATAGCAGTGCTGATTGTAATGGTGGATTTCGCTTGCATTCATTTTTGCATACATTTTGCAATCTCGAATCTGATTGTAATTAATTAAACAGGTAATCTAAATTACTAGTAATGTTCACACGTTACTTAATATTATATTCAAGGAGTCCTTTTTAGGAATGCTGAAGTGTGACCAAATTAGCTGTATGCTTATTTCAGGTGTGTGATTTAGAAACTATGGCAGCTTTTTTTCCCTTTTAAACAATACCAGTTGCCTGGCAGTCCTGCTGGTCTATTTGGCTGCAGTAGTGTCTGAATCACACGCCAGAAAGAAGCATGCAGCTAATCTTGTCAGATCTGACAATAATGTGAGAAACACCTGCTGCATGCTTGTTCAGGGGGCTATTGCTAAAAGTATTAGAGGATCAGCAGGATAGCCAGTGCCAGGCAACTGGTATTGCTTAACAGGAAATTGATATGGCAGCTTCCATACCCCTCTCGCTTCAGTTGTCCTTAAAGGGGAACTGAAGTAAGAGGTATACGGAGGCTGCCATATTTATTTCCTTTTAATTAATACCAGTTCCCTGGCAGCCCTGCTGGTCTATTTCTCTGCAGTAGTATCTGAATAACACCAGAAACAAGCATGCAGCTAGTCTTGTCAGATCTGATCTTAACGACGTCACGTCATCGATGACGTCATCCCGCCCGTTGCCATGGCGATGGGGGAAGCCCTAATGAAAATCCCATTCAGAACGGGATATCTGGACGGAAGAGGGCTGGGGGGATGCCGCTGCACAGCGGCTATCATGTAGCTAGCGCTAGGCTAGCTACATGATTTTTAAAAAAAAAAAAGTGCTGCGCTGCCCCCTGGCGGTTTTAATTGACCGCCAGGAGGGTTAAAGTCTTAAACATCTGATCTGCTGCATGCTTGTTCAGGGGCTATGGCTAATAGTATTAGAGGAAGAGGATCAGCAGGGCAGCCAGGCAACTCGTATTGCTTCAAAGGAAATAAACATGGCAGCCTCCATATACCTCTCTCTTCAGTTCCCCTTTAAAAGGAATACCGAGGCAGAAAAACAGGGGAAACAGAGGGCATATACACCCTACAGCAGGTGTCGGCAGGTTTGCAAACACCAGTAAGTCGCCCCAGTGTAGGCTGCAAGCGGAGTAAGTCTGTGACCTTTGAACTGGATCTAGTTGTGCTGCGTGTGCGCAGCGTCTCAGTGCGTCTGCGGTCCTTGCGCTCGTGGCCCATGCACGTGGCTCATTCAGCTTTTTAGGTGAAGTCACTGAGACATAGCGCATGCGCAGCACAACTACGTCCGGTTCAAAGGTCGCCGACTTAGGCCTCTGTTCCATGGGCAGCTGAAGGTAAAGATGGGACATTCACCGCCTGTCAGCTGCTCCTGGGCATCGGTCCGGCGCTTGCTCGCACTCAGCACTGGCGATGGACAGGCGTTCCTTCCTACCATGTAGTTGCGTCTGCCATGCTTAGGCACAACATGCGAAAGTGTTTTTGCTGCCAAGTAATGCCGCCGTGTGCCAAACGTAACACACGGCATTACCAACCGCTACCATTCGGCTGTATGTGGCTGGGGAGCTGATCTGGTTAGTAAATGAGCAGTTCAGCCGTCCATGAGAAAAAGGCCTCACTGGTATTGGGGATCCGCTCCCTGGTTCTGTGCCCGGCGTCGCTGCATTGCGCTCTCATGAAATTATAACGTTATCTATTCTCTTGGATCCGACGATAAAGTCTGAACGTTTGTTTCCACAGAACGCCTTCAATCTGGAGACGCCATTCTTCTTCTTCACCATCATCTGCATGTGCGGCCTGCTCTTCACGCACTGCTGTGTCCCGGAGACCAAGGGCCGGACGCTGGAACAGATCGATATGTACTTCCGCACGGGTCGCAAGTCTTTCATGAGGTAGTCCGAGGAGCGCCCTCCGGTGGTGAGACAGATGAACTGCTCTGTGTACCGCGTCCTGGTACACAACATGTGCCGTACTGAACTACGTCACTTACAGATCTCCGCCCTCTCTCAGCTGGACTCTGGGATATTCCGGGACTCGGCGATTGTTCCGCTGCCTTGAATTGTATTTGACCTGCAAAATACTTTCATAATCTCCTCAACTGCCGTGTAGAGCAGAACATACAGCTAGCTACATACATGACAGAAACATATGTGTGAGACGGTCTTGTGAGTCCAACACCCCTGCCAGACTGCACAGCCGATATCACTGCATACTCCTCCCATCACTGACGTATGAAAGACTCCGCCCCTTCCTCTGCTGTCTTCTCCTGTAATTTGCCTAAACACGCCCCCAGAGCCTGCAGCATGTCGGGGTGACCGCAGTGATCTAGCTGACAATGTTTGATTGGCTCATGCAGGGAACTGAGAGACCTTAATTAATGCAGAAAATGATTTTAGGTTGTTTTAGTTGGTTTAATAATTGAATGCCTTCCTTGTTCATTTTGGTTTTAGTAGGTTTAAAAAAAATTTACTACGGAATTTTGGTCGTTTGGAATTTTAACTCTGACTTTGTGTAGATTAAACTTTCTAGTGTATAGTTTGTGTACAGCTGTTGTGTACTTTGCATCACCACTGAAGTAAAGGTGTGTGGACACACTATTTGGGGCCGAGTGCTGTACAGACATGTTGCTAGTCTACAGCCTGATGGCAGCACCTTCTGTTGCCATGGAGTGGACTTCCAGGCAGGTAAAGGATCTGAAACTCTGTAACTTTCAGTGATGCATTGCGGTAGCCATACTCCCCAAATTAGAAATAATTAGACTCTCCCATGAGGAGCTGGACTAGTACAAGACCTGTCAAATTTTTGCTGCCTACCGTAAGTGACAAAGTAACAATACTGTACTTTAGATACTGGAGGTAGCAGATATCAGCACACACTGCAGCTAGTTTACTATCAGTACAGGAACAGATCAATGGCTTATACAGATTTGCTTGAGTTTGGTCTCCTGTGTCAGCATAAGGCTGGGAAGAGTTTGCACAATACAATGAACCGCATTAGCAGCACTATAGAACCCACAGAATGGGGCAAGGCGTACTATGGGGAAATAGTGTAACAGCATAACTCAGCAATATGACCTCAGTTCCCAGACATGAACTCATTCAGGCAGCCGCTAGAAATGACATTTAGTAAGAGGAAACTCCGGGCAGAGCTGATATTCCTGTTATAGGTGGACTTTGGTGGGCTGAGCTGCTCATCAGAATATTATATACAGTAGAATCTCCTTATAATAAGCTCCAAGGGACTGGGCAGAGTGGTTTTACTATATCAGAAATGGCCATACTCCGTGCATAAAGCATACTACAGTACTGGATCCTAATTCAGTCAGTAATTGGGAGTTGCTGAGACCTCCCGCAGATCTGCTTGTCGGCAGCTGTCAGTGTGCAGCATGCGCAGTACCGCCTGTCTGCTCGGGCTCCTGCCGAGTCTGATCGGGTCCCCTCTCTGGTTACCATCGCTGGATCGGGCTGGCAAAGGAAGACGGTGAAATCTCATTAGGATCCAGAATCTTCCCCCTGCTAAAATCTGTACTGATAGTGTGCTCCTCTGTCCACATTTCTGTGCAGCCTGGATGATACTGGAGCGTTGCAGCCATGCACAAGCAAGTCACAGATGACAGGAAATTCCCTCAGTAATCAGGGAGCAGCTTACACAGGAAGGCCTCACCAGGTAATGCAGGTACAGTACTGATAGTGTGCTCCTCTGTCCATATGTCTGTGCAGCCTGGATGATGCTGTAGTGTTGCAGCCATGCACAAGCAAGTCACAGATGATAGGCAATTCCCTCAGTGATCAGGCAGCAGCTGGCACCGGAAGCATAGGTCTCATCTGCTGGTGCATTTGAGGTGATCCACACAGGCCCAGAGTCGTGTGCAGAGAGCGAGACAGCTACAAGTGGCTGCCAGCCTGCCCACCGACCACGGCTCCTGGGTCTCTGACTGACGTATTAACACATGCCCCACCCACTTTCCACTATAGCAGAATACAGAATCCCACAGGGGCCAAAAGACAGGTTTTCTATTACAGACTGGACACTCAGTATACTATAATGTGTGCTATATCAGAGTTTATTAGAACAAAAGCGTATACATGTTCAGCTTTTGGACTGAGTGTTACGAGCTGTGAGCAGGTTTTATGCCAGGAATGCACGGTTTGTACCGCTCGATAATGCCACCGGATCGATTCCCGCTCGTCCCCGCGGCCGTTTCTCTTATCTTCTGCTCGTTTTTCTTATCTTTTTCCATTGTCCCGCCCACGGTATCGAGCGCGGAATCAATCCGGCAGGTGATTGGACATGTCGGAAATTTTCAATCGAGCCATCTAATGGCTAAGGGCCCGTTTCCACTTGTGCGGCGCAATTTCGATGGGAAAATCGCAGCAACAAATCCGCATGCGGTTTCGTTGCCGTTTCTATGCGGGTTTTCACACGGAATCGCTTGCGATTTTCACAACGCGATTTTAACCATGTCAATGACGACATGCATTGACATGGGTTCTTAAAGAGAACCAGAGATGAAGCACCCTCTTGTATTTTACCTTATAAATCAGTGGGAACATGACAGTAAACACCTAATCTGCCCTTTGTTTCATTGTTCTCTGTGTAATCTGACTGTTATCACCTCTGATAAGAATCCCCGACTGAGAAGTCAGGCTGCTCCGTCTAGCTTTGCTACAGAAAGATTATAGCTAAGTCTGTCTTCTGTGGTGTTATTTCAAGCCCAAGCCTGCCCCCTTGTGGCTTTGCTATAATGACTCAGCAATAATCATTCCCAGCAAAGCCAGATTTAATTGCTCAGTCTGGAATTCTTGTGACAGCTGATAACAGACACTTTTAGCAGTGAGGGTGAAACAGAGAGCATGGTAAGTGTTTTCTCTAATGTTCTTACTGATATACATGGTAAAATACACAAGAATGCTTCGTCTCTGGTTCCCTTTAAACAAAAACGCACGCGGCGGATCCTTTATCAGGCCCATCAGAATCATTCCTGAACCTTCACAGATGTGACCTGTATAGCCGGTTCTGTCATGCGGACACACCAGGGATCGCAGCTGCACTTTGCAATTACACAGAGATTTTTTTTTTTTTTTACAGCGGTATCACCGATGACACGAGGCAGACACGGTACAGCGGGAGGTAGAAAGGCATCGTCTTTATTCACTGCATAGACAGAAACATATCAAACCTCAGAATGTAGAGAACAGTAAATCCAACACTACATCATACAGAAATGTACAAAATGTATTAGTGTTTTATATCTGCTCCTATTAATGGGTGATTAGTAGCATTCCAGAAATACAAAGAGGGGGGGGGGAGGGGTTGTGCTGGTCAGATCCACCTCCTCCTACATATTAAGTCTAATTTTCATGGTCAATGCAATGCGAATAATGCTGACTTGCATGCAGATGTAATGCAATTTGTATGCAGGTAGCATCTAAGCCAATCCAAATGGTTTAATTCTCAAGTAGCAACATAAGGAGTGAGGAGCAGGATGCAAAGTAACCCCACACAGCATCCCTGCAGAGGGGATTTCTGATTGGTTGCTGGGATTAAGGAATAAGCCACTGTGCGCTCGCTGCAAGTCACAAACTAACACGACTAACATTTCCTCACTACGTTTTTCACAGTTCCTGGCAGGATAGAAAAGTAGGCGTGGCTTATGGGAAGGACTTCAGATCCCACATTTCCCTGCCATAGTCACATGATGTTAAGCCCCGCCCTCTGCTTGTGATGTTACCATCTTACCCCTCCCAGCAGTAGAGGCATTCTATTATACAGACATTATGCATTAGAGGGCGGAGTGACATGGTGACATCATTAGGATGGGTGGGGAATAGTGATTCATATCACATGACTGCCACAAAGGATTATGGGGTGTGAAGCTCCCCACCTTTTAGTGCATAAATGGACGGTAGTGTTGCCAGCTCATTCCATTAATCACTGACATATGAATTATACAGGGGTTGTGGGTTGTTAGGTACAGTTTAGGCACAGATTTAGTGTAAGTAGCCCCGGAACCTGCATAACTTAGATGTGTCAGTATTTAATGGGAGGATTTTAGCAATGCTGATGGACGGAATTGAGGGAAACGGAATGGCCGGAAGGATGCAGCAGAGTAAGGCGGACAGAAAGTCCCACACACAGCAAGATGTATTGATTGCTCTGATCCAATCACTGGCAGCAGCTGCATATTTTTTTTTTAATAAAATCAGCATAACATTTGCATCAACTCAGAATGATTAGCATCTTATTAACCAATGGCCACCTCTGCATTACAGCCAGCCGTAACACACACACCGAAATGATCCTGCGGACGCCCCAAATACCGGAACAGAGGCTTCAGGCATTGCCCTGCCCCTTTCCTGCAGTCACCCAGCCAATCAGATCCCCTCAGCTAAGGTGGCAGCTTGCAACTGGGCACTTCCTGACCATTCTGATTGGCCCTTTTCCACACTGCATACATTTTACATTATATTTGCATGCAAGCTGGAAAGACCACCGCTGATGACAACCTATATGCATGTGACAAATGTTAAAGAACCTGACAGGTCCACTTGGATAGACCAGCCAGAGAGAGAAGACTGCCGATCACTGAAGCGAATGAGCCCTGCTGGTGGGAGGAGACTACACTGCTGGAGGAGGAGTCTGGGGTGGTGAAACCACAAGTTGGAGAGCTGGGATTTGTAGTTCATCCTCACTGAGAATCCCACATTCACAGCATTAAAAAAGTGCAAAATGTTTATCAAATATTCCCTTTTCTGTGCAACTTGAAGAGGCTCTGTAGTGACATATAGCAGAATGCAGTAAAGAGGCCCTGTAGTGACATATAGCAGAATGCAGTAAAGAGGCCCTGTAGTGACATATAGCAGAATGCAGTAAAGAGGCCCTGTATGTAGCCACACCCTCGCAGTGATGTCATAACCTAGTCTATTTAGCTATGCAGAATTTTGCTCCTAGAGCATTCTGGGAAACCAAGCGTTATTTTCACTGGATTTGGAATTCTCAGAAACAAACATTCCACAGAGATTACCTGACAGAACTAAAGCTGTCACCACCAGTGATACATTTCAGAATGTAAATCAGGGAGAGGAAAGCTCTTACAATGATCAAACACTGACTAAATAATCCATAAATTAATATTATAAATTAAATAAATAAGCAATGTTATTCAATATGTTATTTTCACTACAGTTCCTGTAAGTCATCCCCAGTGAATGTAGGGCCCGGTACACACCATCAAATTTCCCATCAGATCGAAAAAATCATTTCCGACATCTCCAATCTGCTCCCGATCGATAACTGGATCGATTTTGTGCAATAGTGATCTGATAATCGATCGGTAGCAGATCGAACGTGTGGAAAATTATCGACTGAACAGGAAATTGCATGGTGTGTACCTAGCTTAAAAACCGACTCCACTAGAAAATGACATTTCAGTGTTTGCTGGAGGCGGCAGAGATAATCCCCTAACAATGTTCTCTCTTATGGGGATTCTGTTGGTGATATCTCTGCCCTCCTGAGTTCCCTGCTCTGCCCAGCTGCCGCTGAAGTAGCACTTTACATAGATTGATCCTTCTAACAATAATAACCACTTTATTCATCAACCGCAGCTGCTGCAATACGCTGAAATCTGATTGGCTGTCATGAATTACTAGACTATACCACTGTAAGCTCCACCCCCCAACTTATTGGCCAATCCTAACCCTGACAGTGAGCCCAGCCAATCCGCTCGCCTGGACGCTATGACATCATCATGAGGGTGAATATTCGCTCAGTTCCTCCCCCCTCCCCCCCCCCCCCCAGATTTTAACTAACAAAGTTAATTTACAGAAACAACTGGAAAGATACTAAAAATCTGAGAAATCAGCTCTAAACGGTCAGAAGTAAAAACATTCATCAAAATCTTCAGAAATCGCATTATTATCATTCTTTCTTCCAATATTCCTTAATCTTCAAAGTGAAATAAATTATTAGAGAACTACAGGAAATAATAATTTGATTTAACAAGTGATGACTACACATAAAACAGCTAGTCTGTATCAAGTAAGAGTAACGTCGTGTCTGAGCCCCCCGCGGCCAACGGACAGACGCTTGCAGCAGATTTATATCATTTATAAGGTTTACAGAGCAGATCGTCCTCGTAAAGCGGACCTGAACTCAGAACTTCCTCTCTGTTCTAATGCAGGGGTGTCAAACTCAAACACAAAGTGGGCCGAAAGTGAACACTGGGTCCAGCCAACCTCAATGTCTACTGGCCATCTCCTTTCCTTCTAAAGCTCCCTGGTGTGTAATGGCCTCCGTCCCTCCACTATACAGTTCCCTGGTGTCTAGTGCTCCCCTCCCTCCACTATACAGTTCCCTGGTGCCTACTGGTTCCCTCCCTCCACTATACAGTTCCCTGGTGTCTAGTGTTCCCCTCCCTCCACTATACAGTTCCCTGGTGTCTAGTGCTCCCCTCCCTCCACTATAACAGTTCCCTGGTGTCTAGTGCTCCCCTCCCTCTCCTATACAGTCCCCTGGTGTCTAGTGCTCCCCTCCCTCCACTATACAGTTCCCTGGTGCCTACTGGTTCCCTCCCTCCACTATACAGTTCCCTGGTGTCTAGTGTTCCCCTCCCTCCACTATACAGTTCCCTGGTGTCTAGTGCTTCCCTCCCTCCACTATAACAGTTCCCTGGTGTCTAGTGCTCCCCTCCCTCTCCTATACAGTCCCCTGGTGTCTAGTGCTCCCCTCCCTCCCCTGCACAGTCCCCTGCTGTCTAGTGCTCCCCTCCCTCCCCTGCACAGTCCCCTGGTGTCTAGTGCTCCCCTCCCTCCCCTGCACAGTCCCCTGGTGTCTAGTGCTCCCCTCCCTCCCCTGCACAGTCCCCTGGTGTCTAGTGCTCCCCTCCCTCCCCTGCACAGTCCCCTGGTGTCTAGTGCTCCCCTCCCTCCCCTGCACAGTCCCCTGGTGTCTAGTGCTCCCCTCCCTCCCCTGCACAGTCCCCTGGTGTCTAGTGCTCCCCTCCCTCCCCTGCACAGTCCCCTGGTGTCTAGTGCTCCCCTCCCTCCCCTGCACAGTTCTCTGGTGTTTAGTGCTTTCACCCTCCCTCCCCCATATGGCTTCCCTGGTGTCTAGTGGTTCTCCCTCCCCTGCACAGTTCTCTGGTGTTTAGTGCTTTCCCCTACCTCCCCCTATATGGCTTCCCTGGTGGTCTAGAGTACGCCAAACATAATGCAAAGTGGGGAAACCACTTGGATGCAAAATTAAATGGCTCTGAGGGCCAGATTTGGCCCGCGGGCCGGAGTTTGACATTTATGCTCTAAAAGAAAAGCAACAGCATAAAAAAACATTTCTTTGTAACAGTGGATAGAAATCCGGCAATAAATCTGCAGTGTGCCCACTTCCTGCTTTCATAGAAGCAGCCATATTGTTAGCATCCTGTGTTTACAAATTAGCTTCTCTACTCAGGCAGAGGAGATTCCTGAGCTGACACAGCTGAGAGATGAGATTACACTGGTGATTAGTTACAGATGAGGGGGGAATTAGACAACCTAAACTCTCTAAATACATACAGGGTGCATTTCTCTAGGTTTTCCTTCTGTCCTGTGCAAGAGTTCAGATCCACTTTAAGCACGGCTGCCATAATGTCCAGTGTTCTCCGACCAGAGATGGTCAACAAAATGCGAATAATTTAGGCCTGCATACAAATATATGCATCTTATAATTCAGGCAAATGTACTTCCTGGTTAACAGATTGCCAAAGTCCAAGGTGCATACAAATTGCATGCAAACCTGGATTCTCATTATCTCAATTCTTAAAGCAGGCGGGCACTTACAACAAATTGTGGGTGTGGTTTAAGACATAGGCTAATTTGCATATGAAGCCCCTCCCAACTTTAGTATGAGGGCTAGAAGTGTGGATCTCCTTATTAAAGAGAGACAGACACAATTAAATCCCGGTTGAGATTCTAACGTTGACCCCTACACATGTCAACCCACGAGAACAGATTCGGTTGTTCAGGACTCAAGTGATGGTCAATGAGATGCTAATGATTAAGAGTCGATGCAAATTTTATGCAGAGTGAAGGTGCCCAAACATTACATGATTTGCGACAACGATATCCTGCAGATTCGATCGTAATGATCGAATCCGGCAGAGATCAATGCCGCAATACGCCTGTCCAATCAATTTATTGGCCAAAACTGATCAAAATGATTGATCCATACTCACAAAAAGATAGGGCAACAACACGTAATAGATCATTGTCATGGAAATAATGACTACCAAATCACACAGTAAAAGAAAACCATGACTATTGAAAGTATTGCACACAATTAATCAATATAGAGTAATAAATACATTTATTAACCTTTTAGTTCCTGGACGTAGAAACTACATCCAGGAACCATGCGCGCTCCCGCCCCGCGGTTCGTTAGCCAGGCAATCAGTGAATCGGGCTATGGTGCCCGATCACTAATTCCTCTCCCCCGCTAAAAAAGCGACAGCTTCTCTCGGAAGCTCCGCTTTTTCTGGCTGTTGCCTCCCCCCTGCGTCGCTCTAAGCGTATGTTACGCTTAGAGTGACGTCATGTAAACAAACTCATGGCCGCCATCTTGTGGCCAAAAAGTAAAACTACAGCTAAAAGTGAAAAAAATAAAACTCAAGACACATTTACATTATAAAAACTACTGTTTACATCCCACCCTCCCAAAAATACCCAAATAAAATGTTTAATATATAAAAAAAAAACAAAAAAACATGTAAATATTTACCTAAGGGTCTAAACTTTTTAAATATCAATGTAAAGATGAAATATTTCTATATCTTAAACTTGTAAATAGTGATAGATGCAAAACGGAAAAAAAATGCACCTTTATTTCCAAATAAAATATTGTCGCCATACATTGTGATAGGGACATAATTTTAACGGTGTAATAACCGGGACATATGGGCAAATAAATTACGTGGGTTTTAATTATGGAGGCATGTATTATTTTAAAACTATAATGGCTGAAAACTGAGAAATATTTTTTTCCGTTTTTTTCTTATTCTTCCTGTTAAAATGGATTTACAGTAAAGTGGCTCTTAGCAAAATGTACCCCCCAAAGAAAGCCTAAGTGGTGGCGGAAAAAACAAGATATAGATCAGTTCATTGTGATAAGTAGTGATAAAGTTATAGGCTAATCAATGGGAGGTGAACATTGCTCAAGTGAAAACAACGGAACGCGAATGGGTTAAAGACGTATCCCAAAATATTAAAAACAATCCACACTGCCAGACATAGCGGACTATGGATAATACACAAATCAAAATCAATATTGGATATCTACAGAGGGCACTGGTGCCTAATATATTGCAAAATCACAAGAGGACCCCGCCTGCACTACCATTAGACCGGACTCCGCAATATAACATCCATGGCCAATGTATGAAAAATCACTGCAGCCGGTGAAAAGTGAAATAATTGCTATAAGAAAAGCTGCTTCCCACTGCGCACACTGAAGCTTCTGAGCACGTCTGACAGGGGATGGAACTCACATGTATCGCACCTCCAGGCTGCTTCTTCGGAGATAAAAAATGGTTAAAAACGGGAGCCTTAAAGGGAACCAGAGACGAAGCACCCTTGTGTATTTTACCATGTATATCAGTAAGAACATTAGAGAAAACACCTACCCTGCTCTCTGTTTCATCCTCACTGCTAAAAGTGTCTGTTATCAGCAGTCACAAGAATCCCAGACTGAGCAATTAAATCTGGCTTTGCTGGGAATGATTATTGCTGAGTCATTATAGCAAAGCCACAAGGGGGCAGGCTTGGGCTTGAAATAACACCACAGAAGACAGACTCAGCTATAATCTTTCTGTAGCAAAGCTAGACGGAGCAGCCTGACTTCTCAGTCGGGGGTTCTTATCAGAGGTGATAACAGTCAGATTACACAGAGAACAATGAAACAAAGGGCAGATTAGGTGTTTACTGTCATGTTCCCACTGATTTATAAGGTAAAATACAAGAGGGTGCTTCATCTCTGGTTCTCTTTAATAAATGTATTTATTACTCTATATTGATTAATTGTGTGCAATACTTTCAATAGTCATGGTTTTCTTTTACTGTGTGACAAAATGATTGATCCGTCATGCTGGAAAGGTCTCAGCCTGGTGCATGGCTGGAGTGGGGATCAATCTATTGGTGACTGATGGACCCCTTGCCCCCTCCTTTCCCCCCGCTGCACCTCCGATTGTGTCCCGTCACTTCTCTACATAGCCACCGGGGGCTCCTGTACCCCAGAACCTGATGGCATGTACAAGGTCACACACGTGTCACTGCGGACTCCTGGTGGCAATGGGGAGACCACACGGGACACTGCGTCCTGGAGGTAATGGGGGTACACTGCAACCCTCACCACGCATCCAGGGGTGACACAATACAAATGGAGGGGGGGGGGGGGGGAGCCGGCAGCACAACAGACTCATGCTGAAATCTATTGAAAATGTGTGTGTGGCAGCAACAGATCCCCATCAGATCAGTAAGAGGGGGATCTGTCTGATGACTGAATCTGCTGCCCCATCTGTTAGTGTATGGGCACCTGACCAATCAAATCCAGAAACTGCTGAAGTTTGATTGGTCCGCCTCCAAGCTCCACAGAAATTAGCATCAGATTTTTTTTTTTTTGGTATCTCACTGACCGTTTGTATTCAGGACTTAAATATCGGATTTCAGACAGGTTTCCTGCAAACGTATGGTGGCCAAAGATCGATACTCGTTCAGCAGATTAAAGTACATGATCTGGCGGCAAAGTAACAAACGCCTGAAAAGGTATGGCTCTAACCGAAACCTACCAAAAATCCACTTCAACTGGTCGCTGAACAAAATCACAAAATGACCCAAATTGATTTCCAACCAACACAATGTGATTTAGATTGCTACAACCAGATCTGTCTATCGTTAGAGCCACGCACCGAACCCCGCAAACTCACTGGGCCAGACAGACAGGACAATGATTCTCAGTCTCCAGTTAGTTCTCAGAGATTCCAGTTCTGGGTGGGACTTTGTGGAAGTCGTAGATCTTATTTGGTTTTTCATCATCAGAATCTGAACAAAAGATCAGAATTTCCTTTTTTGTGCTTCACAAACCTTGCTGGAGTTATGATGACGCTGCTACAGTTTATAAAATCCCACCGAAAATTATCTTTAAAAAAAAAAAAAGAACCCCAAATTCTCAAAAATCTTTAGCAGAAAATGTCACAAGAGGTCCGAAAAAGTCCTTAAAAGATCACATCAAAAATTCAACAGCAGAAAAATGGAAGAATTGATTAAACGTCAGAGAGGTGCAGAGTCCCGCCTTAAGTGCCGGCCTACTTCTCCTCGTCTGAGGGGTGGAGTCCTCCCTTATAGGCCGGCCTGCTTCTCCTCGTCTGAGAGGCGGAGTCCTGCCTTATGTGCCCTCCTGCTTCTCCTCGTCTGTCTGCTTCTTCTGTTGGAGTCTTGCATAAGACACGGCGTCACCCCTAAAATACAGAGGGGAGGGGGTGTTATGTATAGAGATATAATAGATACGGAAGAGATCACAATCATAAAGGTCGATCAGCTTGGGAATGAACCAATCACATGATTAAATTTCCTGTTGACATGGATTGGGCCAGCACCAGACTGAATGCAATTTGCATGCAAGGGGAAATTATTTTAGCACTTCAACAATCAGGGGTTTTTCCCGATGGACGAGCAATTTTCACCTGTCAGCGCTCCTCCCATTCAGTCGCCAATAACTTTATCCCTGCTTATAACAAAATGATCTACATCTTGTTTTTTTTCCCCACCAATTACACTTCCTTTGGGTGGTACATTTTGCTAAGAATTATTTTATTCTAAATGCATTTTAAGGGGAATAATAAGAAAAAAATAAAAATATTATTTCTCAGTTTTTGGCCATTATAGTTTAAAAATAAAATGTGCTACTGAAGGTAAAACATGTATGGAGACAATATTTTATTTGTAAATAAAGTTGTATTTTTTCGGTCTTGCATCCATCACTAATTACAAGCCCATATTTGCAAAAAGAACAGTAATATACCCTCACGACATACATTTTAAAAAAAAGTTGAGACCCTAAAGCAACTATTTATGTATTTTATTTTTTAAAATGTCACTTTATTTTTTATAAGAGTGTTTTATTTTGATAAATATGGGAGGGGGGGGGGGTAATTAATGGGAGATTTATGCATTTTTATTGAATAAATGTGTTAGGGTGTAGTTTACTATTTGGCCACTAGATGTCCCCCCTACCCTGTTTATTCCTCCTGTATAAACTGTGTACACAGGCGGAAGCATGGCTCCCAACTGTCCCTCTTTCGGAGGGACAGTCCCTCTTTGGGAACCCAGTCCCTCTGTCTTCCTCATTTGTCCTTCTTTCAGGACTGATGTACAGACTTAAAGAGAGTCTGAAGCCATAATTAAAATGGCTTTTTTGCTTATATATAGCAGGGGCATGTGTGCCCCTGCTAAACCGCCGCTATCCCGCGGCTAAACGAGGGTCCTTTCCCCTCCAAATCCCCCGTGCTGTCCGGGGAGCGCTTCAGTGTGAGGCGGGGCTATGCACTGCCGCCCTGCCTCACACGCGTCTATCAGCGGCGGATCTCCGCCTCTCCCCCGCCCCTCTCAGTCTTCCTTCACTGAGAGGAGCGGGGGAGAGGCGGAGATCCCCCGCTGACTGACGCGTGTTAGGCAGGGCTGCAGCTCATAGCCTCGCCTCACACGGAAGCGCACAGGGGCAGCAAAATCTACGACCAAGTTGGTCGTGATTTTGCAGGGTGGGATTTGGAGGGGAAAGGACCCTCGTTCAGCCGCGGGATAGCGGCGTTTTAGCAGGGGCAGACGTGCCCCTGCTATATATAAGGAAAAAAGCCATTTATTATGGCTTCAGACTCTCTTTAAGTAATATTCCTGCGTATAAGACTACTTTTTAACCCTTGAAAATCTTCTGAAAAGTTGGGGGTCGTCTTATACGCCGGGTGTCATTGATGCTGGGTGATACGCCCTATCCTGTTACCCCCTCTCAGATCTCCCTGCTGAGGGAGCGCAATCTATTCTTCCATACCGCTCTGATAAACAGGTAGACAAGGAGAGCTGACCAGTCTACTTAAGGAGAGTTGACCAATGCAACAAGTCAATTGACTATTTACTGATATATATATTGGGTAACACATACAGTACAGCAGCAGTATCCGTTCAGACACAGCACCAGTACATGATTTTTTTTTATTTTTATTTGGTGTGCGTTGGAGGAGGGGTAGTCTTATATGGCGAGTATTTCCCAAACTCTATATTTTAACTGGAAAAGTTGGGGGGTCGTCTTATACACCAGAATATACGATATATGTTTTTTCTAATGAAAAACTGACTTTAAACTATATTCCTATGCTGTAAATTTATATAATTCATATACGGTATTAAAATATTAATATAAAGGAAAATGAACCAGGATAGAAAGGACCAGTGTGGTTTGAATTATAAAACATCATAATTTTCTTACAAAATCTTTATGGTATGCGTCACTAGGGGTGTGACGGGGGTGTGACCAGGGGTGTGATGGGGGTGTGATAAGGGTTGCAGCAGGGGTGTGGCTTAAGTGTCCCTCTTTCTCATTTCAAAAAAGTTGGGAGGTATGGAGGAAGTAATGGGTGTATGCTGTACTTTCACGTTAATCAATGTTGGTGAGCGTTAATCCCAGGTACTTAGATCTGTGAATGTGATCTGTGTACTATCGGGCGGCAATGTGAACGCACGCGGAAGCGCACAATCGTGGCGAGATACGTATATCTATGCCCTTAGAACTAAGATGAAGTCACCGGGGGCCTCGATATACTGTCTCAAAAATATTAAAAGGGACCCGAGTACTCATTAAAAATAAAATTGGGACTTACCTGGGGCTTCCTGCAGCCCACCGTAGGCCGCAAGGTCACCCGGCATCCTCCTGGCTCCTCTTCCGCTCCCGGCTACGTTATTAGACGACTTCAGCCTAAAGTTGTCAGGGCTGCTTCCCGCTTTGGGTATATGCGTAATCACACCGGCCGGTGAGAGAGACCTGCGCATGCGCGGTTTAGTATTAGAGAGCGGCGCATGCGCAGGTATCTCTCACCGGCCAACGTGAGGACGTGTACCCGACCTGCGTCATTACGCATATAGTCAAAGCGGGAAGCAGATCTAAGGACTTCAGGCTGTAGTCATCTGCTAACAAAGCCGATAGCCGGGACCGGGAGGACGCCAGGGGACATTGCGGCCTACGGTGGGCTGGAGGAAGCCCCAGGTAAGTACAGATTTCATTTTTAGTTTGTGCTCATGGTCCCTTTAAATGGATAAACTTCATTGACAGTTTCGGCTCTCCAGGGCTGGAGAAGACAAGCGAGCGGACAAACCTGGATGGGCCTGATAAAAATATCTGCTATAAGTTGGCAAATGCATGGAACCTCCAGCTGGGTCATATCACAACAGAGAAAAGACTGCTGGGAAACTGAGTGAATTAAAATGTGTGGTAATGAATGGATCACACAAGAAGATCTGATGATTGAGGCTCGTTTCACACTGTCTGATGCATCACCGTCTAAAGGACAATATAATCGAAGCGAAACGCCACACAGTTATATTTAAAGGGCGCTTTCACACTGGCACGTTCGCGGTGCGTAATAATGCGATGCTTGGAGCGTTACCTGGCAACTGGGAAATGATTGTACTGTTATTATGGGAACCTTAATGTCATCCCCAATTATAAATAAATTCTGAAGCTTCTCATTTTGCCAAATACCGCCCAGAACCCCATCTTGTATAGAAACGTACTTTTTCCCGAGCGCAGACAGACCATACAGGACTCCAGAGGCAAAGGCGATGGCATTACCAAACAGCGTGGTGAAGGTGAAGCTGAGGAAGATGGGGAACAGCGCCATCCTGTGGGGAATAAAGAGAAAGCTTTATACAACTGTATTCATCATAACACCTCCTCACCAGAGACAGCCAATGACATGCTAAGAACTGCAGCTTGCATGAAAATATCACACAAAGTCTATGCAGCCTGGAACTGGGACCAAATGCCAAACTGCATACAACTTGCACTATTTGCATGGCAGATGGAATTTCTTTTACAGAGTACATAGTCATGTCACTGACTGTCCTCAGAGGAGCTCACACTCTAATCCTACCATAGTCATAGTCTAATGTCCTACCATATTATTATTATGTATTTATATAGCACTGACATCTCCTGCAGCACATTACAGAGTACATAGTCATGTCACTGACTGTCCTCAGAGGAGCTCACAATCTAATCCTACCATAGTCATAGTCTAATGTCCTACCATATTATTATTATATATTTATATAGCACTGACATCTCCTGCAGCACATTACAGAGTACATAGTCATGTCACTGACTGTCCTCAGAGGAGCTCACAATCTAATCCTACCATAGTCATAGTCTAATGTCCTACCATATTATTATTATGTATTTATATAGCACTGACATCTTCTGCAGCACATTACAGAGTACATAGTCATGTCACTGACTGTCCCTCAGAGAAGCTCATACTCTAATCCTACCATAGTCATAGTCTAATGTCCTACCATATTATTATTATGTATTTATATAGCACTGACATCTTCTGCAGCACATTACAGAGTACATAGTCATGTCTCTGACTGTCCTCAGACGAGCTCACACTAATCCTACCATAGTCATAGTGTAATGTCCAACCATATTATTATTATGTATTTATATAGCACTGACATCTTCTGCAGCACATTACAGAGTACATAGTCATGTCACTGACTGTCCTCAGAGGAGCTCACACTAATCCTACCATAGTCATAGTCTAATGTCCTACCATATTATTATTATGTATTTATATAGCACTGACATCTCCTGCAGCACATTACAGAGTACATAGTCATATCACTGACTGTCCTCAGAGGAGCTCACACACTAATCCTACCATAATCATAGTCTAATGTCCTACCATATTATTATTATGTATTTATATAGCACTGACATCTTCTGCAGCACATTACAGAGCACATAGTCATGTCACTGACTGACCTTAGGGGAGCTCACACTCTAATCCTACCATAGTCATAGCCCAATGTCCTACCATATTATTATTATGTATTTATATAGCACTGACATCTTCTGCAGCACATTACAGAGTACATAGTCATGTCACTGACTGTCCTCAGAGGAGCTCACAATCTAATCCTACCATAGTCATAGCCTAATGTCCTACCATATTATTATTATGTATTTATATAGCACTGACATCTTCTGCAGCACATTACAGAGTACATAGTCATGTCACTCACTGTCCTCAGAGGAGCTCACACTCTAATCCTACCATAGTCATAGTCTAATGTCCTACCATATTATTATTATGTATTTATATAGCACTGACATCTTCTGCAGCACATTACAGAGTACATAGTCATGTCACTGACTGTCCCTCAGAGAAGCTCATACTCTAATCCTACCATAGTCATAGTCTAATGTCCTACCATATTATTATTATGTATTTATATAGCACTGACATCTTCTGCAGCACATTACAGAGTACATAGTCATGTCTCTGACTGTCCTCAGACGAGCTCACACTAATCCTACCATAGTCATAGTGTAATGTCCTCCCATATTATTATTATGTATTTATATAGCACTGACATCTCCTGCAGCACTTTACAGAGTACATAGTCATGCCACTGACTGTCCTCAGAGGAGCTCACACTCTAATCCTACCATAGTCATAGCCTAATGTCCTACCATATTATTATTATGTATTTATAAAGCACTGACATCTTCTGCAGCACATTACAGAGTACATAGTCATGTCACTGACTGTCCTCAGAGGAGCTCACAATCTAATCCTACCATAGCCATAGTCTAATGTCCTACCATATTATTATTATGTATTTATAAAGCACTGACATCTCCTGCAGCACATTACAGAGTACATAGTCATGCCACTGACTGTCCTCAGAGGAGCTCATACTCGAATCCTACCATAGTCATAGCCTAATGTCCTACCATATTATTATTATGTATTTATAAAGCACTGACATCTTCTGCAGCACATTACAGAGTACATAGTCATGTCACTGACTGTCCTCAGAGGAGCTCACAATCTAATCCTACCATAGTCATAGTCTAATGTCCTACCATATTATTATTATGTATTTATATAGCACTGACATCTCCTGCAGCACATTACAGAGTACATAGTCATGTCACTGACTGTCCTCAGAGGAGCTGACACTCTAATCCTACCATAGTCATAGTCTAATGTCCAACCATATTATTATTATGTATTTATATAGCACTGACATCTTCTGCAGCACATTACAGAGTACATAGCCATGTCACTGACTGTCCTCAGAGGAGCTCACAATCTAATCCTACCATAGTCATAGTCTAATGTCCTACCATATTATTATTATGTATTTATATAGCACTGACATCTTCTGCAGCACATTACAGAGTACATAGCCATGTCACTGACTGTCCTCAGAGGAGCTCACAATCTAATCCTACCATAGTCATAGTCTAATGTCCTACCATATTATTATTATGTATTTATAAAGCACTGACATCTTCTGCAGCACATTACAGAGTACATAGTCATGTCACTGACTGTCCTCAGAGGAGCTCACAATCTAATCCTACCATAGCCATAGTCTAATGTCCTACCATATTATTATTATGTATTTATATAGCACTGACATATCCTGTAGCACTGTACAGAGTACATAGTCATGTCACTGACTGTCCCTCAGAGGAGCTCACACTCGAATCCTACCATAGTGATAGTCTAATGTCCTACCATATTATTATTATTATGTATTTATATAGCACTGACATCGTCTGCAGCACTGTACAGAGTATATAGTCATATCACTGACTGTCCTCAGAGGAGCTCACACTCTAATCCTACCATAGTGATAGTCTAATGTCCTACCATATTATTATTATTATGTATTTATATAGCACTGACATCTTCTGCAGCACATTACAGAGTACATAGTCATGTCACTAACTGTCCTCAGAGGAGCTCACACTAATCCTACCATAGTCATAGTCTAATGTCCTACCATATTATTATTATGTATTTATACAGCACTGACATCTTCTGCAGCACTGTACAGAGTACATAGTCATGTCACTGACTGTCCTCAGAGACGCTCATAATCTAATCCTACCATAGTCATAGTCTAATGTCCTACCATCTTATTATCATGTATTTATATAGCACTGACATCTTCTGCAGCACATTACAGAGTACATAGTCATGTCACTGACGGAAACAGTAAATTCGGGCGCCTGAGGCTAGTGGACAAATCGGGCGCCGCCATTCACTCCTATAATAAATATCGTTTAATGGGCGCCCGATAGGAAAAAAGGGCGCCGGTGAAAAATAACGTTTTAAAAGTGGCGCCCGGAGACTTAATGTTTTATTACTGCTTCTCATGATTACACATTATTTAATGATTTATACATTTTTAAATATTATTTTTAAACGAAAAACAGTACAATATTTTTTTTCAAACATTATTTTTAAACGAAAAACAGTACATTTTTTTTTTACATTATTTTTAAACGAAAAAACCAACAGGGGGGTCTTAGGTTTAGGCACCAACAGGGGGGTCTTAGGTTTAGGCACCAACAGGGGGGGTCTTAGGTTTAGGCACCAACAGGGGGGGTCTTAGGTTTAGGCACCAACAGGGGGGTCTTAGGTTTAGGCACCAAAAGGGGGGTCTTAGGTTTAGGCACCAACAGGGGGGTCTTAGGTTTAGGCACCAACAGGGGGGTCTTAGGTTTAGGCACCAACAGGGGGTCTTAGGTTTAGGCACCAACAGGGGGGTCTTAGGTTTAGGCACCAACAGGGGGGTCTTAGGTTTAGGCACTAACAGGGGGGTCTAGGGGTTAGGGGTAGGTACAGGGAGGGTTACTTAGGCACCAACAGGGGGGGTCTTAGGTTTAGGCATCAACAGGGGGGTCTAGGGGTTAGGGGTAGGTACAGGGAGGGTTACTTAGTAAATTTTTTTTTAACGTTATTATACGTTTCAGTATTTAAACGAAAGATTAACGTTTTTACAATTGCCGATTTAATGCACATTATTTAATGATTTATAACTTTAAAAAACATTAATTTTAAACGAAATACAGTACAATACATTTTTAAACGTTATCCATGCTTATCGTTAAAAACCCGGCGCCCTTTTTTCCCAGCGCCCCTTTTTAACGTACGCGTCACTGACTGTCCTCAGAGGAGCTCACACTCTAATCCTACCATAGTCATAGTCTAATGTCCTACCATCTTATTATCATGTATTTATATAGCACTGACATCTCCTGCAGCACTGTACAGAGTACATAGTCATGTCGCTGACTGTCCTCAGAGACGCTCATAATCTAATCCTACCATAGAGTACATAGTCATGTCACTGACTGTCCTCAGAGGAGCTCACACTCTAATCCTACCATAGTCATAGTCTAATGTCCTCCCATATTATTATTATGTATTTATATAGCACTGACATCTCCTGCAGCACTTTACAGAGTACATAGTCATGCCACTGACTGTCCTCAGAAGAGCTCACACTCTAATCCTACCATAGTCATAGTCTAATGTCCTACCATATTATTATTATGTATTTATATAGCACTGACATCTCCTGCAGCACTGTACAGAGTACATAGTCATGTCACTGACTGTCCTCAGAGGAGCTCACAATCTAATCCTACCATAGTCATAGCCTAATGTCCTACCATATTATTATTATGTATTTATATAGCACTGACATCTTCTGCAGCACATTACAGAGTACATAGTCATGTCACTGACTGTCCTCAGAGGAACTCACAATCGAATCCCTACCATAGTCATAGTGTAATGTCCTACCATATTATTATTATGTATTTATATAGCACTGACATATTCTGCAGCACATTACAGAGTACATAGTCATGTCACTGACTGTCCTCAGAGGAGCTCACACTCCAATCCTACCATAGTCATAGCCTAATGTCCTACCATATTATTATTATGTATTTAAATAGCACTGACATCTCCTTCAGCACTTTACAGAGTACATAGTCATGTCACTGACTGTCCTCAGAGGAGCTCACAATCTAATCCTACCATAGTCATAGTCTAATGTCCTACCATATTATTATTATGTATTTATATAGTACTGACATCTCCTGCAGCACATTACAGTGTACATAGTCATGTCACTGACTGTCCTCAGAGGAGCTCACACTCTAATCCCTACCATAGTCATAGCCTTATGTCCTACCATATTATTATTATGTATTTATATAGTACTGACATCTCCTGCAGCACATTACAGTGTACATAGTCATGTCACTGACTGTCCTCAGAGGAGCTCACACTCTAATCCCTACCATAGTCATAGCCTTATGTCCTACCATATTATTATTATGTATTTATATAGCACTGACATCTTCTGCAGCACATTACAGAGTACATAGTCATGTCACTGACTGTCCTCAGAGGAGCTCACAATCTAATCCCACCATAGTCATAGTATAATGTCCTACCATATTATTATTATGTATTTATATAGCACTGCCATCTCCTGCAGCACATTACAGGGTACATAGTCATGTCACTGACTGTCCTCAGAGGAGCTCACACTCTAATCCTACCATAGTCTAATGGTGGACATTGCAAACAAAGGGGGTACAGGGGACAGAGGTGGAACATTATGAGTAAATGAGTAATAGAGGCGCCAAAGTAGGATAAAATAATTAAAATCAGTCTAAAAGGAGGGATGTCAGTGGATTCACCTCCCTCTGGTATAATAATGACCAGGCTGAGTTTTAGCCGTTAATATCACAATTATATTTATTTCATAACAATCTCCAAAACATTGATGCAACGCGTTTCACGGGTCAACCTCCCGCTTCATCAGACAATTGTAAAAGGAGAAACAATTGGGGGAGAAAGGGGAAACAGAACACTACTATGAGGTGCTCAAATGCTTCAGCTATAGTATTTCAAATATTTGTGTAATATTCCTTATATGTTATTCAACAAAGTACTTCAGACAAGTGCCTATCATATTAGTTGGCCGGGGACTCCCTGTAATAACGTGTAACATGAGTAATAATGGCGTAGTGAGTACTGTACCCGCAGTAGAAGAAGGCTTTCTGCCACGGCCGCAGTTTGTCAGCTTTTGCCGACACCGCATTCGCAAATTCGATGAACTGACAGCAGAACGGCGCCTCACAGAGGAAGAGGATCAGCGCGTTCACCCTGCGGAGAGGAGAGGAAGAGGTTAACAGGATAAACACCCCTAATGACAACACCCCCCACCCCCCCACTGAAACTAACTGACGTTACCCAACAGCTGAGCAAGCCTGGCCACCTATTAAAGCAGTTCTGTGGGGGGACATATTTTCAGGCGCACAGTTGGCTTCCTGTCATGTAATTCCACGGAACACAGCGCCACCTACTGGTGAGCCTCTAATTGTCTAAAATGTGACAGGTGTGACTCCATCGCCTGACTCAATCCCCCAATACTTCTAAGTCTTCTCAATCACAAGAAAATGTATGCGTGCTCTACACCAAGCTTAACCCTTTCAAGTCTAGCTGTGCAAATCTGGCTAAAATGGCTTACCATGAGACATGCTCACGCAGAAATGCATCTGCTTTCGCATGCCAAACTTTGCAGGGTCAAAAACCAATACCGCGAAGCGGTTGCCCTGCTCTATGAGTGGGCTGTCTGTGCTTGTCCTCCCCCCCCTTCTGGAGTGATGTGTGTGAGCCAGCCCTGAGCCCCACAGCTCGGGGTGACCCATGCGTCACTCCTTTCCCATGCAGTGCCCCGAGTCGATGCGCAGCAGCAGAACGCAATGGACGTTCAGGTAAGTGCCTGTTTTTAAATTTTTGGGAGATGGGTGCGGATGCCCCCCCCCCGGCGCCGGCCACGCTTGGGGGGGGGTCGTCTGCGCTACCCAGCCTCCACCTCCGGGGTGTTGCTGTGGCCCCTAGGCAGTGAGAGAGCCTGGGGCCCTGCAGCCCCCCCCCGGTTGTATGGGGGCAATGGGAAGCCTCCCCGAGGCGCTCCTGGATAGTGCTGTATAGCATGAACTAATTCCCGCAGGGCAACCGCTTCGCGGTATTGGTTTTTGACCCTGCAAAGTTTGGCATGCGAAAGCAGATGCATTTCTGCGTGAGCATGTCTCATGGTAAGCCATTTTAGCCAGATTTGCACAGCTAGACTTGAAAGGGTTAAGCTTGGCGTAGAGCACGCATACATTTTCTTGTGATTGAGCACTTCTAAGCCTTCTCCTGGGGGAGATCTTCACACCTTATTAATAAAATGCCCTTCAACCCACCAGCAGGCAAGAAAATACTCCGAATAATTCTGACTGAACCTTTCTTACTTTTTGGTCGTTTTTTTTATTTGCAGGGAGCTTAAATTTGTTTATTTTAAACTAAAGATCAAAAATTATCTCCTAAAACTCAGAAGAAAAAGTGAACGGAATGAGGACTCACATAAGGGAAAACATTTTGTATAGTACAGTATAGTGAACATTGGAAGAGCTCTGCTGCCACCTAGTGACAACAGAGAATACTGCAAGTTTACTATGTGTGCATTGCTTCCAGCAGGGAATCACAAAGCTTATGTACTGTATTTTTCACCAACCTAAACTGAGGAGGATATGGATGTTTCCTTTTAAACAATACCAGTTGCCTGGCAGTCCTGCTGATCTCTTTGGCTGCAGTAGTGGCTCAATCACACACCTGAAACAAGCATGCAGCTAATCCAGTCTGACTTCAGTCAGAGCACCTGATCTGCTGCATGCTTGTTCAGGGGCTGTGGCTAAAAGCAATAGAGACACAGGATCAGCAGGAGAGCCAGGCAACTAGTATTATTTTAAAAGGGAAAATCCATATCCTTCTCAGTTTAGCTTCCATTTAAAGTGGACCTGAACTCCTGCACACAGGACAGAAGGAAAACAAAGAGAAATGTGCCCTGTATGTATTTAGAGAGTTTAGCCTGTCTAGGGCCCAGTGCACACCAAAAACCTTTAACAGATCCGCAATACGCTAGCGGTTTTGGGAGCAGATTTCAGAGCGATTCTAGGCATGTTTGGAGAGGTTTTCTAAACATACCTAGCGGTTTTTTGGAGTGTTTTTGTGTAGCAGATTACATATATTGTTACAGTAATGCGGTTACTGAACAACTTCTGTAACAAAAACGCCTGGAAAACAGCTCTGATCTAGCGTTTTCCACAGCGGTTTTCCACTTTCCTACACTTTAACATTGAGGAAGAAACGCCTCAGAAATCTAAAAAATGCTGCAGCCCCCCGAGTTTGCGTTTGTGGAAAAAACGAGCCGCTCTGGTGTGCACCAGCCCTAATTTCACCTCATCTATGACTAATCACAAGTGTAATTTGATCTCTCAGCTGTGGCAGCTGGCTGTCTCGGCAGAGAAGCTAATTTGTAAACACAGGATGTTAA
This sequence comes from Hyperolius riggenbachi, assembly GCF_040937935.1. Lineage (NCBI taxonomy): Eukaryota > Metazoa > Chordata > Amphibia > Anura > Hyperoliidae > Hyperolius > Hyperolius riggenbachi. The sequence continues at coordinate 298,493,440 of NC_090653.1, read as the reverse complement.
CCCTATGTCGGCTTCCATGAAAGCAGGAAGTAGACACTGCAGATTTATTGCAGGAATTGTATCAGCTGTAACAAAGAAATGTTTTTTCTTTACAGGTTATTATACTGCTGCTTATCTTTTAAAGCAGAGAGGAAGTTCTCAGTTTAGGTCCGCTTTAACTGTAAGGAGAGCTAATGCATGAGAGATAAACCAATAGGGAATATTTCCACTAGTGCTGAATTCGGCGTGATTCTGCAGAGTGTCCCTGCGGGCGAGAGGGGCGGGCGATACGCTGCCTATCTGTTCAGTGCTTTGCCGTGCACATCGCATGGAGTTGTGACTCTGGACGGCATAATGCGATTTCTGCAGCACACACCGAGTCCCTACAGCTGTGCATGGCTTAGCAATTCGGTCTGCGGAGCACAACGGGGGCCGCGGCCAAATCGGAAACAGCCACGGCTCCTTGTGAAGACCGGCCCATCCTCCATGTGTACAGCACATCCCGATTATCGACTTCCGCTCAGCTAGCGATCTGCCGGGAATATTAGCATCTCACTGACTCTAGCGAGGAGTAAAGAGACGTCCTCAGGCAAGAGAGAACCCTCAGAAGAGAGTCTGCAGATGCAAACACACTATGGAAACAGGAATGTGGGTCAGCCAGGAGGAGAGAGGAAACTCCTACAGTCATTTCTAATAACAGATCATTAGATTCCACTACAACCACATGGAAAGTAACTCTGCCCTTCCTCTGTGGCTGGAAATACAGATCCATGCAGAGCAGGAGAGAAGAATCTACTCACATCATGAAGACTCCGGCGGCAATATTCATGGGGCTGATGGTGACGCAGCTCCACAATCCGGCCACAGCACAGGCTGCAAGATAAGAGAACACACATCACAGGAGAGATAATACTACAACTCTCATCATCCACAATCCGGCCACAGCACAGGCTGCAAGATAAGAGAACACACATCACAGGAGAGATAATACTACAACTCTCATCATCCACAATCCGGCCACAGCACAGGCTGCAAGATAAGAGAACACACATCACAGGAGAGATAATACTACAACTCTCATCATCCACAATCCGGCCACAGCACAGGCTGCAAGATAAGAGAACACACATCACAGGAGAGATACTACTACAACTCTCATCATCCACAATCCGGCCACAGCACAGGCTGCAAGATAAGAGAACACACATCACAGGAGAGATACTACTACAACTCTCATCATCCACAATCCGGCCACAGCACAGGCTGCAAGATAAGAGAACACACATCACAGGAGAGATAATACTACAACTCTCATCATCCACAATCCGGCCACAGCACAGGCTGCAAGATAAGAGAACACACATCACAGGAGAGATAATACTACAACTCTCATCATCCACAATCCGGCCACAGCACAGGCTGCAAGATAAGAGAACACACATCACAGGAGAGATAATACTACAACTCTCATCATCCACAATCCGGCCACAGCACAGGCTGCAAGATAAGAGAACACACATCACAGGAGAGATACTACTACAACTCTCATCATCCACAATCCGGCCACAGCACAGGCTGCAAGATAAGAGAACACACATCACAGGAGAGATACTACTACAACTCTCATCATCCACAATCCGGCCACAGCACAGGTTGCAAGATAAGAGAATACACACAGTTATCAGAGGAGAGACAATACTACAACTCTCATCATCCACAGTCCGGCCACAGCACAGGCTGCAAGATAAGAGAACACACATCACAGGAGAGATAATACTACAACTCTCATCATCCACAGTCCGGCCACAGCACAGGCTGCAAGATAAGAGAACACACATCACAGGAGAGATAATACTACAACTCTCATCATCCACAGTCCGGCCACAGCACAGGCTGCAAGATAAGAGAACACACATCACAGGAGAGATAATACTACAACTCTCATCATCCACAGTCCGGCCACAGCACAGGCTGCAAGATAAGAGAACACACATCACAGGAGAGATAATACTACAACTCTCATCATCCACAATCCGGCCACAGCACAGGCTGCAAGATAAGAGAACACACATCACAGGAGAGATAACACTACAACTCTCATCATCCACAGTCCGGCCACAGCACAGGCTGCAAGATAAGAGAACACACATCACAGGAGAGATACTACTACAACTCTCATCATCCACAATCCGGCCACAGCACAGGCTGCAAGATAAGAGAATACACACAGTTATCAGAGGAGAGATACTACTACAACTCTCATCATCCACAGTCCGGCCACAGCACAGGCTGCAAGATAAGAGAACACACATCACAGGAGAGATAATACTACAACTCTCATCATCCACAATCCGGCCACAGCACAGGCTGCAAGATAAGAGAACACACATCACAGGAGAGATAATACTACAACTCTCATCATCCACAGTCCGGCCACAGCACAGGCTGCAAGATAAGAGAACACACATCACAGGAGAGATAATACTACAACTCTCATCATCCACAATCCGGCCACAGCACAGGCTGCAAGATAAGAGAACACACATCACAGGAGAGATACTACTACAACTCTCATCATCCACAGTCCGGCCACAGCACAGGCTGCAAGATAAGAGAACACACATCACAGGAGAGATAATACTACAACTCTCATCATCCACAGTCCGGCCACAGCACAGGCTGCAAGATAAGAGAACACACATCACAGGAGAGATAATACTACAACTCTCATCATCCACAGTCCGGCCACAGCACAGGCTGCAAGATAAGAGAACACACATCACAGGAGAGATAATACTACAACTCTCATCATCCACAGTCCGGCCACAGCACAGGCTGCAAGATAAGAGAACACACATCACAGGAGAGATAATACTACAACTCTCATCATCCACAGTCCGGCCACAGCACAGGCTGCAAGATAAGAGAACACACATCACAGGAGAGATAATACTACAACTCTCATCATCCACAGTCCGGCCACAGCACAGGCTGCAAGATAAGAGAACACACATCACAGGAGAGATAATACTACAACTCTCATCATCCACAATCCGGCCACAGCACAGGCTGCAAGATAAGAGAACATACATCACAGGAGAGATAATACTACAACTCTCATCATCCACAATCCGGCCACAGCACAGGCTGCAAGATAAGAGAACACACATCACAGGAGAGATAATACTACAACTCTCATCATCCACAATCCGGCCACAGCACAGGCTGCAAGATAAGAGAACACACATCACAGGAGAGATAATACTACAACTCTCATCATCCACAGTCCGGCCACAGCACAGGCTGCAAGATAAGAGAACACACATCACAGGAGAGATAATACTACAACTCTCATCATCCACAGTCCGGCCACAGCACAGGCTGCAAGATAAGAGAACACACATCACAGGAGAGATAATACTACAACTCTCATCATCCACAATCCGGCCACAGCACAGGCTGCAAGATAAGAGAATACACACATCACAGGAGAGATAATACTACAACTCTCATCATCCACAGTCCGGCCACAGCACAGGCTGCAAGATAAGAGAACACACATCACAGGAGAGATAATACTACAACTCTCATCATCCACAATCCGGCCACAGCACAGGCTGCAAGATAAGAGAATACACACATCACAGGAGAGATAATACTACAACTCTCATCATCCACAATCCGGCCACAGCACAGGCTGCAAGATAAGAGAACACACAGTTATCAGAGGAGAGACAATACTACAACTCTCATCATCCACAGTCCGGCCACAGCACAGGCTGCAAGATAAGAGAACACACATCACAGGAGAGATAATACTACAACTCTCATCATCCACAATCCGGCCACAGCACAGGCTGCAAGATAAGAGAACACACATCACAGGAGAGATAATACTACAACTCTCATCATCCACAATCCGGCCACAGCACAGGCTGCAAGATAAGAGAACACACATCACAGGAGAGATACTACTACAACTCTCATCATCCACAGTCCGGCCACAGCACAGGCTGCAAGATAAGAGAACACACATCACAGGAGAGATAATACTACAACTCTCATCATCCACAGTCCGGCCACAGCACAGGCTGCAAGATAAGAGAACACACATCACAGGAGAGATAATACTACAACTCTCATCATCCACAATCCGGCCACAGCACAGGCTGCAAGATAAGAGAACACACATCACAGGAGAGATAACACTACAACTCTCATCATCCACAGTCCGGCCACAGCACAGGCTGCAAGATAAGAGAACACACATCACAGGAGAGATACTACTACAACTCTCATCATCCACAATCCGGCCACAGCACAGGCTGCAAGATAAGAGAATACACACAGTTATCAGAGGAGAGATACTACTACAACTCTCATCATCCACAGTCCGGCCACAGCACAGGCTGCAAGATAAGAGAACACACATCACAGGAGAGATAATACTACAACTCTCATCATCCACAGTCCGGCCACAGCACAGGCTGCAAGATAAGAGAACACACATCACAGGAGAGATAATACTACAACTCTCATCATCCACAGTCCGGCCACAGCACAGGCTGCAAGATAAGAGAACACACATCACAGGAGAGATAATACTACAACTCTCATCATCCACAGTCCGGCCACAGCACAGGCTGCAAGATAAGAGAACACACATCACAGGAGAGATAATACTACAACTCTCATCATCCACAGTCCGGCCACAGCACAGGCTGCAAGATAAGAGAACACACATCACAGGAGAGATAATACTACAACTCTCATCATCCACAGTCCGGCCACAGCACAGGCTGCAAGATAAGAGAACACACATCACAGGAGAGATAATACTACAACTCTCATCATCCACAATCCGGCCACAGCACAGGCTGCAAGATAAGAGAACATACATCACAGGAGAGATAATACTACAACTCTCATCATCCACAATCCGGCCACAGCACAGGCTGCAAGATAAGAGAACACACATCACAGGAGAGATAATACTACAACTCTCATCATCCACAATCCGGCCACAGCACAGGCTGCAAGATAAGAGAACACACATCACAGGAGAGATAATACTACAACTCTCATCATCCACAGTCCGGCCACAGCACAGGCTGCAAGATAAGAGAACACACATCACAGGAGAGATAATACTACAACTCTCATCATCCACAGTCCGGCCACAGCACAGGCTGCAAGATAAGAGAACACACATCACAGGAGAGATAATACTACAACTCTCATCATCCACAATCCGGCCACAGCACAGGCTGCAAGATAAGAGAATACACACATCACAGGAGAGATAATACTACAACTCTCATCATCCACAGTCCGGCCACAGCACAGGCTGCAAGATAAGAGAACACACATCACAGGAGAGATAATACTACAACTCTCATCATCCACAATCCGGCCACAGCACAGGCTGCAAGATAAGAGAATACACACATCACAGGAGAGATAATACTACAACTCTCATCATCCACAATCCGGCCACAGCACAGGCTGCAAGATAAGAGAACACACAGTTATCAGAGGAGAGACAATACTACAACTCTCATCATCCACAGTCCGGCCACAGCACAGGCTGCAAGATAAGAGAACACACATCACAGGAGAGATAATACTACAACTCTCATCATCCACAATCCGGCCACAGCACAGGCTGCAAGATAAGAGAACACACATCACAGGAGAGATAATACTACAACTCTCATCATCCACAATCCGGCCACAGCACAGGCTGCAAGATAAGAGAACACACATCACAGGAGAGATACTACTACAACTCTCATCATCCACAGTCCGGCCACAGCACAGGCTGCAAGATAAGAGAACACACATCACAGGAGAGATAATACTACAACTCTCATCATCCACAGTCCGGCCACAGCACAGGCTGCAAGATAAGAGAACACACAGTTATCAGAGGAGAGACAATACTACAACTCTCATCATCCACAGTCCGGCCACAGCACAGGCTGCAAGATAAGAGAACACACATCACAGGAGAGATACTACTACAACTCTCATCATCCACAATCCGGCCACAGCACAGGCTGCAAGATAAGAGAACACACATCACAGGAGAGATACTACTACAACTCTCATCATCCACAATCCGGCCACAGCACAGGCTGCAAGATAAGAGAACACACATCACAGGAGAGATAACACTACAACTCTCATCATCCACAGTCCGGCCACAGCACAGGCTGCAAGATAAGAGAACACACATCATAGGAGAGATAATACTACAACTCTCATCATCCACAGTCCGGCCACAGCACAGGCTGCAAGATAAGAGAACACACATCACAGGAGAGATACTACTACAACTCTCATCATCCACAATCCGGCCACAGCACAGGCTGCAAGATAAGAGAACACACATCACAGGAGAGATAACACTACAACTCTCATCATCCACAGTCCGGCCACAGCACAGGCTGCAAGATAAGAGAACACACATCACAGGAGAGATAACACTACAACTCTCATCATCCACAGTCCGGCCACAGCACAGGCTGCAAGATAAGAGAACACACATCACAGGAGAGATACTACTACAACTCTCATCATCCACAATCCGGCCACAGCACAGGCTGCAAGATAAGAGAACACACATCACAGGAGAGATAACACTACAACTCTCATCATCCACAGTCCGGCCACAGCACAGGCTGCAAGATAAGAGAACACACATCACAGGAGAGATAATACTACAACTCTCATCATCCACAGTCCGGCCACAGCACAGGCTGCAAGATAAGAGAACACACAGTTATCAGAGGAGAGACAATACTACAACTCTCATCATCCACAGTCCGGCCACAGCACAGGCTGCAAGATAAGAGAACACACATCACAGGAGAGATAATACTACAACTCTCATCATCCACAGTCCGGCCACAGCACAGGCTGCAAGATAAGAGAACACACATCACAGGAGAGATAATACTACAACTCTCATCATCCACAATCCGGCCACAGCACAGGCTGCAAGATAAGAGAACACACATCACAGGAGAGATAATACTACAACTCTCATCATCCACAGTCCGGCCACAGCACAGGCTGCAAGATAAGAGAACACACATCACAGGAGAGATAATACTACAACTCTCATCATCCACAGTCCGGCCACAGCACAGGCTGCAAGATAAGAGAACACACATCACAGGAGAGATAATACTAGTACAACTCATCATTTCTGCGGCAGTACGGAGAGTGTGCGGCTGCCGGGAGGAGGAGGGTGGCAGCATGGAGAGTGTGCGGCTGCTGGGGGGAGGAGGAGGATGGCAGCATGGAGAGTGTGCGGCTGCTGGGGGGAGGAGGAGGATGGCAGCATGGAGAGTGTGCGGCTGCTGGGAGGAGGAGGACGGCAGCATGGAGAGTGTGCGGCTGCCGGGAGGAGGAGGGTGGCAGCATGGAGAGTGTGCGGCTGCTGGGGGGAGGAGGAGGATGGCAGCATGGAGAGTGTGCGGCTGCTGGGGGGAGGAGGAGGATGGCAGCATGGAGAGTGTGCGGCTGCTGGGAGGAGGAGGATGGCAGCATGGAGAGTGTGCTCCTGCCGGGAGGAGGAGGATGGCAGCATGGAGAGGGTGCGGCTGCCGGGAGGAGGAGGATGGCAGCATGGAGAGGGTGCGGCTGCCGGGAGGAGGAGGATGGCAGCACGGAGAGGGTGCGGCTGCCGGGAGGAGGAGGATGGCAGCATGGAGAGGGTGCGGCTGCCGGGAGGAGGAGGATGGCAGCATGGAGAGGGTGCGGCTGCCGGGAGGAGGAGGACGGCAGCATGGAGAGTGTGCTCCTGCCGGGAGGAGGAGGATGGCAGCATGGAGAGGGTGCGGCTGCCGGGAGGAGGAGGATGGCAGCATGGAGAGGGTGCGGCTGCCGGGAGGAGGAGGACGGCAGCATGGAGAGTGTGCTCCTGCCGGGAGGAGGAGGATGGCAGCATGGAGAGTGTGCGGCTGCCGGGAGGAGGAGGATGGCAGCACAGAGAGTGTGCGGCTGCTGGGAGGAGGAGGATGGCAGCATGGAGAGGGTGCGGCTGCCGGGAGAAGGAGGATGGCAGCATGGAGAGGGTGCGGCTGCCAGGAGGATGGCAGCATGGACAGTGTGCTCCTGCCGGGAGGAGGAGGATGGCAGCATGGAGAGTGTGTGGCTGCTGGGGGGAGGCCCAATGCGTTGCTGAAGCAGGGAAATATTACACTGCTCCATACGGCTACTCTGCATGATGCGAGGAGGGTGGGGAGGGCCCCTATTGCCCCCGGGCACACTGTGGTCGCGGGTCTATGTTTACACTTGTGGTCAGTGTGCGATACGCAGCGACATCAGGCGTGGGCAGCACTTGCTGGTCTCAGGCGGATATTCTGTATGTTATATGTATATTACAGTAAACATCTCTCTGCATACAATAGCACTAATTATCACAATGCATAAAATAAATCCCCTCCATGCAACAGCTCTGTGTTGTGCCACAAGCTTCAACAATGTCTTATTGGGTTTGTTTTTCCTACTCCACTTAAGTTGCAAATTCTCCGAGCCAGAACCCACCCATGCTATTGCCTCTGAAGCCCTGGATAAACTCCAGAGTGCCTTCATTTCCTGTGTGCTTATTGGAGCTCGCACTATGGCACACAGCCGCTCATTAGGGTTGTATTGCTGAGTTTTGTGTCCCTTTAACCGATGATGGCGGCAGAAGAGGAGGACGGTGGGGGGAGGGGGAATCGTGGAATTGAGAACGGCATTGTACAGCGCTGGGGGTCATTAATTCTGCATGGCACACATGATACACCCACTCTTCTCAGCTGACAGGGCACAGCCTCCGCTGCTGTAACCTCAGCCGCATGCAGGGGCAGGGACGCTGCACACCCCGCATATACAATGCCTGACAGCGTATCATTATCTCCAGCCATACACCCACCCTGCATTCACATCATGCGAAAGTGCAGCTTACACAGCCCAACGCTGGCAGAGACCCCCAATCCTCCCTTATCCACATCATAGGCATAGTGTAATATCCTACTATATTATTATTATTATGTGTTTATATTGCACTGATATCTTCCGCAGCACATTACAGAGTACATAGTCATGTCACTGACTGTCCTCAGAGGAGCTCACACTCCAATCCTACCATAATCATAGCCTAATGTCCTACCATATTATTATTATGTATTTATATAGCACTGACATCTTCTGCAGCACATTACAGAGTACATAGTCATGTCACTGACTGTCCTCAGAGGAGCTCACACTCTAATCCTACCATAGTCAGTCTAATGTCCTACCATATTATTATTATGTATTTATATACCACTGACATTTTCTGCAGCACATTACAGAGTACATAGACATGTCACTGACTGTCCTCAGAGGAGCTCACAATCTAATCCTACCATAGTCATCGTGTAATCCCCTACCATATTATTATTATGTATTTATATAGCACTGACATCTTCTGCAGCACATTACAGAGTACATAGTCATGTCACTGACTGTCCTCAGAGGAGCTCACACTCTCATCCTACCATAGTCATAGTCTAATGTCCTACCATATTATTATTATGTATTTATATAGCACTGACCTCTCCTGCAGCACTGTACAGAGTACATAGTCATGTCACTGACTGTCCTCAGAGGAGCTCACACGCTTATCCTACCATAGTCATAGTCTAATGTCCTACCATATTATTATTATGTATTTATATAGCACTGACATCTTCTGCAGCCCTGTACAGAGTACATAGTCATGTCACTGACTGTCCTCATAGGAGCTCACACTCTAATCCTACCATAGTCATAGCCTAATGTCCTACCATATTATTATTATGTATTTATATAGCACTGACATCTTCTGCAGCACATTACAGAGTACATAGTCATGTCACTGACTGTCCTCAGGGGAGCTGACAATCTAATCCTACCATAGTCATAGTGTAATGTCCTACCATATTATTATTATGTATTTATATAGCACTGACATCTTCTGCAGCACATTACAGAGTACATAGTCATGCCACTGACTGTCCTCAGAGGAGCTCACACTCTAATCCTACCATAGTCATAGTCTAATGTCCAACCATATTATTATTATGTATTTATATAGCACTGACATCTTCTGCAGCACATTACAGAGTACATAGTCATGTCACTGACTGTCCTCAGAGGAGCTCACAATCTAATCCTATCATATTATTGTCTATTTAAATAGCACTGACATCTCCTGCATGAATATTTGTCTGGCCGGATTTATAATTAAACAGACCCCATCATTATTTCACAATTCGGGTGAGGGAGGACTGGGACACTAGTATTTGTGGTGATGCAATAGGGGCCGGTGACTTGGCAGAACTATTTTTGGATGGAGCCGGTGCAGTCAGGTGGGTGAGGAGCTGAAATCTCAGAGGACACATAACAGACGAATATCACGTTCCAAACCAGCAATGCAATGCAAAGGATTGTGACTTGCATGCAAATGAGGGCAGAGCTGCTTGCTATGAAGCTGAGAGTTGCATGACCTCGCAATGCATGATGGGATCTGTAGTTTCTGCAGTCATCCCCTGAATAGTATGTCTCCGCATAAGTGCACAGATACTGGAGCATTTCATAAGGTGATGGATTAAAGTGATGGACTGAAGTGAGAGGTATATGGAGGTTGCCATATTTACTTCCTTTTAAGCAATCCTAGTTGCCTGGCTGCCCTGCTCATCCTCTGCCTCTAATACTATTAGCCATAGCCCCTGAACAAGCATGCAGCAGATCAGGCGTTTCTGACATCATTGTCACATCTGACAAGATAAGCTGCATGCTTGTTTCTGGTGTGATTCAGATACTACTGCAGCCAAATAGATCAGCAGGGCTGCCAGGCAACTGGTATTGTTTAGCAGGAAATAAATATGGCTGCCTTCATATTCTTCTCACTACAGGAGGGGCCACTCCACCCAGAATTAATATCACAGTATTTGCTGCAGGCGGCGGAGTTAAGGCTCATACCCAGCTTGCAATTTTGTCAGCGATTCTGCCTACGACTGCCGATTTCTTGAGTGACAAGCAATCATATATGCGATCTCCTGAGGTGGGTACGAGTGCGCTATTAGACAGATGACGGTTAGCGACATGCAACAGCGAATCAGATCTTTAAAGGAGAACTGTAGCGAGAGATATATAGAGGCTGCCATATTTATTCCCCCTTAAGCAATACCAGTTGCCTGGCAGTCCTGCTGGTCTATTTGGCTGCAGTAATATCTGAATAACACCAGAAACAAGCATGCAGCTAATCTTGTCAGATCTGTCAAAATTGTCAGAAACACCTGATCTGCTGCATGCTTGTTCAGGGGCTATGGCTAATAGTATTAGAGGCAGAGGACCAGCAGGGCTGCCAGGCAACTGGTATTGCACAAAAGGGAAAAAAAAAAAAAAACCATGGCAGCCTCCCTACAGTTGTCCTTTAAAGCTGAATACTCACCATAAAGGACCATGAAAATCTTAAAATTTAAAATACATGTAAACATGTACAGATAAGAAGTATGTTTCTTCCAGAGTAAAATGAGTCATAAATTACTTTTCTCCTATGTTGCTGTGTCTTACAGGAGGTAGTAGAAATCTGACAGAACCGACAGGTTTTGGACTAGTCCATCTCCTCATGGGGATTCTTAGCATGGCCTTATTCTTTATAAAGATATTCCCTGAAAAAGATTTATACAATGCTGCTGGCCAGCCTCCCTGCTCGCTGCACACTTTTTTGGCAGTTGTATGGAGCAAGTGCCATTCACTAAGTGCTTTTGAAAATAAAGAACACCATGAGAATCCCCCATGAGGAGATGGGCTAGTCCAAAACCTGTCGGTTCTGCCAGAATTCTACTACTTGCTGTAAGGCCTAGTGCACACCAGAGCAGTTTGGTCGCGGTTTCAGATCCGATTGCGGATGTGGAACCGCTAGGGTAATGTATTTCAACGGGGTGGTGCACACCAGAGCGGGAGGCGTTTTGCAGAAACGCATACTCCCGGGCTGCTGCAGATTTTGGATTGCGGAGGCGTTTCTGCCTCATTGTAAAGAATAGGAAAAACGCGAACGACTCTGAAAAATGCTACATCAGAGCAGTTTCCCAGGCGTTTTTGTTACAGAAGCTGATCAGTAACAGCTTTACTGTAACAATACGTGAAATCTACTACACCAAAAACGCTTCACAAAACTGCAAACCGCTAGCAAAACGCTTCAAAATAAGAAGAAAAAACGCAGCTAAAAACTCTAGCGTTTTGCGGATCTGCTTGCGGTTTTTTGGTGTGCACCAGGCCTAAGTGACAGCAACATAGGAGAAAAGTAATTTATGGCTCATTTTACTCTGGAAGAAATGTACTTTTTATCTGTATGTGTTTATACCCCTGTTTCCCCGAAAATAAGACACCGTCTTATATTAATTTCAGCCCCAAATAACATGCTAGATCTTATTTTCGGGGAGGGCTTACTTATTGGTCCCTAGTGGCAACCCCCAGCCTAGTAAAGCCCTTCCCTCCCTCACTGATGTGCTGCCCTGTAGTGCCCTGGTCCAGAACGGCAGCCCCAGCCCTGTACAGCCCTTCACTCCCTCTGCAGAATAGCGAGCAGAGCACTACAGCAGAGGATACTCACCGGCTCCCGACGTAGTAGCAATAACTTCTCTCCTCAGCAGCGCCCGGCTTCCTCTGTTTGACAGCGGCGGCTCATGTCATGTGACGCGGACGTGTTGCGTCACATGACGAGAGCTGCCGTTGTCAGGGAGAGGAAGCTGGACGCTCCTGAGGAAAGACGTTACCGCGGGCACGTCGGAAGCCGGTGAGTTTCTTCTGTAGTAACGGTAATGCTCCGCTCGCGACTCTGCAGAGGAAGCGAAGGGGAGGGGGACACATTACGCAGCACAACTAGGCCAATATTCGGAGGATGCCTTATATTTCAAGCTTGCTTGAAATATAAGATGTCTTCTTGTCGGGGGATGTTTATTTTAGGGGAAAGACGGTATATATTTTAAATGTTAAGATTTTCATGACATAGGTCCTTTAACAATGCAGGAACATGGATGACAGCGGCGTCACCCAACGACGAGCGTCCTCCAATCCATCTTCCTGCCGGCGGGAACCTACAACGCACCAGAGATCAAATGATCACACACTTTCCAAGGGGATGTTCGAGATCTGATCTGCTGTCACAATTGTTATTGCCGCATGTTGCTGAGCATCATCCGCCTAATCGGGGGATCCCTCAAAAAAAAAAAGAAAAAAATCAGCAGCCATCAGAAGAAAAGCAGACAAAAGTACGAGGTGAGTACGAGCCTAGGGATCCAGGACCAGGCCGGTGGAGTCGAAGTCATGGCCGCATTTCAGGCAAGGCCACATAGGCCATGGCGTAGGGCGCCAGGAAAGCCAGGGCCGGGCTGTGGGCAGCAGTAGCAGTTAGCCTGCCGGATATTCGTCCTGCTACACAGAGTTTGCACCTAGCGGTGGGCGGCTACCAACAGCCAGATCTGGCACTCGGGGGATGCAGGGACAGCAAACGGGCACTTAGGCTATGTTCACAATATAAATCCCGATTATTCGTGATTTTTTTAATCGCCTTTTCCTGCGCTGCCTAAGAACTTTAACTGCTTTGGCAGAACTATTTTTTTTTTTCCACTTCTTGACGTCAGTCAGAAAGTGAACTCTTTCACCCGGAAATGAATAAATACAATGTAAAAAATCATGAAAGCGCTGGGGAAATCGCTATACAAAGCGCTTTTTCAAGTGCTTAGTGATTTCCCAAGTCATAGTGTGAACAAGTCCTAGACTTAGCATTAGGCCTGAAATAAATCGAATTTAAACCGAAATCGCGATCACCAAGATCACAATTTCGGAATCGTCAAAGTGGCGAGTATCGCGATGATGTCATTTCTGCATAGGGGAAGTTTGAAGAATCTACTTCATACTCCCCGAACCCGCCACCTCCCCCCACCCCAAGTCCAGACGGGAGCAGCCCGCAGCATCTGCAGTGTTGGACATACTTTCTGCACAAACCCAACACTGCCTGGCATCCATCGCCGCCTCATGTGCACAGCATACTTCCTAGTTCCTGTGTGTCACATGACATACAGGACGTATGCCGTGCATTAGATCCTGCAGAAGAAGAAGTGGATAGACGGGCATCGCTGGACTCTTGCTGGAAGGTATGTTCAGAACTGCCGCAGCTTGGGGGACAGAGGGGCCACAGAGAGAGACCCAAAGCGGGTGCAGAGAGACACACAGAGGGACACAAAGGGGGCACGAAAAGACAAAATGAGGACACAGAGAGACACGGGGTGCACAAAGAGACGGGACAGAGAGACACAGGGATCAAAGCTTGATTTGAAGAAAATCGAGAATCTAATCGAAATCGTGATTTTGGACAGAAATCGTTCAATTCAATTTTTTCCTAAAATCGTTCAGGCCTACTTAGCATGTCACTGACCACCTCTCCAGTTGGCTGGTACTCTTTGTTAAGCCCCATCTACATGATACGATTCTTTGTCCGATTCGATTACGATTCTATTTACAATCCGATTAAATTCAACATGTCCGATAAGGATTCAATTCAATTTGATTTGATTTGCCATTGTTTTACAATGGCTAATAAAATTGAATTGAATCCTGGTCGGACATGTCGGATTTAATCGGATCGTAAATAGAATTATAATCGAATCGGACAAAGAATCGTATCATGTAGATTGGGCTTTAAAGAGAACCCGAGGTGGGTTTGAAGAATATTATCTGCATACAGAGGCTGGATCTGCCTATACAGCCCAGCCTCTGTTGCTATCCCAAACCCCCCTAAGGTCCCCCTGCACTCTGCAATCCCTCATAAATCACAGCCATGCTGCTGACAAACAGCTTGTCAGAGCTGGCTGTGTTTATCTCTATAGTGTCAGTCTGATGCTCTCCCCACCTCCTGCAGAACTCCAGTCCCCGCCTGCATCCAATACCTCCCTGCTGATTGGAGGGAAGGGACGGGGGCAGGGACCGGAGCTCTGCAGGAGGCGGGGGAGCAGCTGAAACTGACACTACAGATGTAAACACAGCCTCACAGCACGGCTGTGATTTATGAGGGATTGCAGAGTGCAGGGGGACCTTAGTGGGGTTTGCGATAGCAACAGAGGCTGGGCTGTATAGGCAGATCCAGCCTCTGTATGCAGATAACATTCTTTAAACACACCTCGGGTTCTCTTTAAGCCTGGTACATACCATGCAATATCCCGTCAGATAGATGGGTTGAACAGATAATTTACGACAGGTCCGATCTGATTTCCGATCGTTTTTCTGACGGATTTAGAAGTGAAATCCGATCGGATCTGTCGGAAATTATCTATCAACCAATCTTTCTGATGGGAAATCGCATGGTGTATACCAGGCATAACATAAATAGCTATACTCTGTTCTAGAGCTCCAGCCTTGCTCCCTGGACCCTCTTATCTGAGGAGGTGTCCATAGACTTTACACAGAGGAAAGTCTCTGCTGATAGTCTAGTGTGTATACAGCGGCACCCTAACCTTGCCCATATCACCTAGATAACTATTTAACTACTTGCTGTGTAAACAGTGGTAAGTGACTATCTCAGGCATAGCCTGATGCCTGGTACACAGGTGGACCGGCATAAGTGGGAACACTAATGCTGGGTACACACAATGCGATTTCCTGCTTGATCGATGGGATTGATCGATTATTTTTGACAGGTTCGATCTGGTCTCGATCAATACCGCGGTTGATCTTGCATTAGAAAATCAACCACTGTATCGATCGAGACCCGATCAGACATGTCAGAAATAATCGATCGACAAGTCGATGGAGTGGGAAATCGCATCGTGTGTACCCAGCATAAAACGTTTGCTTCTGCTAACTTCTAGAAGTCAAAACTTTTTTTTGTAAGAACGTACAAAATGAAAAATATCCTATGTCTAGCCTGCTCTAATTACACTACACTGAGTTCTCTTTTAACATTTAACCTCCTGGCAGTACGCAGTTTCTGAGGCTGTGTCCGCGGGAGGGATTTTTTGAATTAAATTTGTTTTATCCGTTGTAGCTAGCACTAGGCTTGCTACCATTGTCCCCCCAGTTCCCCCCCCCCTCCCCCGCACCCTTCTGATCCCCCCCGATCGCCGCCGCTATACGTTACCCAGCTGCGATCCCGCGAGAGCCGTAGCCTTCCCAATGAGCTTCAGTTGTCTTTCATTCAAAAAATCCCTCCCGGGGCAGAGAAATCCTCTATGGCTGCTACCCCGAGTGTAGGTCGGGGTTACCGCCAGGAGGGTTAAAGTGGACATGAACTCTTGCACAGCATAGAAGGAAAACAGAGTAAAGAGTATAGCCGGTCTAATTCCCCCTCATCTGTGACTAATCACAAGTTGTTATTTGATCTCTCAGCTGTGTCAGCTGGCTGCCTCGGCAGAGAGCAGCTAATTGGTAAACACAGGATTTTAACAATACAGTAGGTTTGGTTCCATGAAAGCAGGAAGTAGACACTGCAGATTCATTGCAGGATTTGTATCAGCTGTAACAAAAATGTTTTTTAAAAAACATTTTAGTTTTTTTCCCCCTTTTTTGCATTTTTTTTTCGAAAGGCTATGTAAGTCGATGGCTGCTAAAGATGCCCATTAACGGTACAACTGTCAATAAAGAGTCGCCCAATCAATCAGATAAATTTGATCGCATTGGCAGAAAGTAAACCTTGCTGATGAGAATTTTGGTTAGTTTATTGTACAATAATACATGTATCGCAACATCTTATTTCCAGACGCATTTTTTTAGATCGCTTGGCCAATTTTTTGCAGAATATTGTACCGTTAGTGAGCACCATTGCTGTTTTTGCATTTCCATTCTCATTTTTGTGTTACAAAATGTACGATTACCGGATGTGCACATTTTACATGTCAGAAAACATCTGCGTTAAATTGTGAACGCAGTCTATAGTCAGAAAAGGATTAAGGCGTAGCCCCAGGCAAGATAGCAGTTTTTTTCCCACCCCTGATGGTCACCTGGCTTTTTTTTTTTAAAATAAGATTTGATGGGGGTTAGCAAGCATCCACCAGGCCCCTCGTCTCTCCCCAAGCCCTAGGCAACTGCCTGGATTGCCTTGTGGATGATCCGGCTCTGCCTATAGTGGGAAGGAAGCCCAGGACAGGCAGCCAGGAGGGAGTGTTCTGTAGATGGACAGTGTCATTTGTCTAAGAATAATGTGCTGCAGATATAGAAGGTGAACAGCGGAATAGAAGAGAGAATTGCATTTTCTTCTATCCAAGAAGCAGAATGATGAGACGATGAGAAGGTGAGCGGCGGATCCTGCGCCCGGCAGATCTCCTCGCCGCTGACACCTTCCACTGACCTTGTGTAATCTGCTCACAGCAAGTGCTGCAAATTCTCCAGCAGATAATGTGGATCAGTGAGCTGTGCCTACAGAGAGTCACATGACGCTACACAGGCCACACCCACATGATCAGGCCACACCCACACCAATCACACGCTAACCACACAGGCCACTACTCACATAGACAGCAATCTGATTGCATCTTCCAGCTTTATACACATTGTTTCTGCATTTTTATATTTACAGAACTATTTCTAAAGCACAGTTTCCCTTTTCACTGTAAATTTTATAGTATATATTATATTATGTGAGTATATATGAAATAAAACAAGCACACTTTGTTCACAAGGAGATGCAAATACTTCTAAGTTGATGCAAACTTGACATTACATCTATGCACATTTATGGTGCTTGAAATCTGACCAACCAAAAAAATCAGCTTCTGCATCTTATGAGCACAATGTCAGTATTAAAGCAGGCTCAGAAGGTCATCTCTGCGCTAAAGGATAAGCAACAGCATACTCACCTTTAAAGAAAAACATGTCTTTGTTACAACTGAAACAAATTTACAAATCTACTTCCTGCTTTCATGGAAGCAGACATAGGGTTAATATCCTGCATTTACAAATTAGCTGCTCTGGGTGCAGTTCTCTAGCATTTATTTCTGTCCCATGCAAGCATTCAGGCCCCACTTTCATTGTTTTGTCAGGCAGGGGAGAGTAATGAACCTGGAACAATTACCTTTTCCTCACATCCAGACAGAGGGCAGGAAAGTGAAAAAGGTGTTCAGAAAGCCCGGGATGTGAGGAGTTATAGCAGAAAGAGAAGGAGCAGACACACCGATTTAGGTATGATCTGTAAGAAGAGCTAATGAGCTAGCCCCGCCCATAGAGATGAGGGGAGAAGTGCAGAGGTTCAGTGTCTGAGCCTTGTGCATACAGTATATAGGTGGATAGAGAAACTGTTCCGGGTCAGAACCCTGTGCCCACGAGGGAGAAGAGAGGTTCCATATCTAAGCTGTGTACCCAGAGAGGTGAGGTGGGGAAAGGAAGTGGTTCAGTGTCTTAGCCTTGTGCTCACATAGGTGGATGGAGAAGAGGTTCAATGTCTAAGCCTTGTGGTACCTTAACAGAGAGCAAGTGATGGGAGAAGGAGATGGGCAAGTCTAAAGTGAGACAGCGCAGCCCTGAAGGCCAAACAAAGAGAGGGTCTTGGGTAGTAAACATTAGTCAACAGTGTCAAAAAACAAAGAAGTGAGAATCTAGAATTCTATTCTTATGGTTTATGTTTTGAATTTATCATCTGCCCTGTAGCTATCCGTCAGGCTCTACTGGTTCTGCCAGACACATTCTGACTGAAGACAACGGACTCCCTACTCCTGCTGTCTCACAATTCTCCTCCCTTCCTGTCAGCTGACTTCCTCTGTGCCTAGGCATAAGAATGAAGCATGGAAGTACTCAAAAAGTACTCAAAACATGATGACTAAACCTCTGACCTCACCTTTCCCTACAGGGGCAGCACACAGGTATTGCTTGTCCATGTAGGTGTTATCTGCAGTAACCATCATTTTGAGACAGAGAAACTGTCAAGTGTGTAAAACCAGCAGTGCATTCCTCTGACCTTCTGAGAAGGAGCAAAGGCAAAAGTCTGGTGTCAGGCTGGGGATGAGAGGTCACTCATACAGGAATAATATCTCAGGAAATAATGACACTTACACATTCCGCCCAGGACTCCGGCCAGCCGACAGAGGAGGCGGTACCACCAGGTCATGCCATCGTCCGTGGAAGCCGCGGCAGGAGCAGGGGTCTCCGGCGCTGGGGCCTCGGGCTGCGCTGAGCTCATCCTGGACTCCTCGCGTCGCTGACCGCACGACCAGCAGGGATGATCCGGTCACCGTGTGCCCCCCTTCTGTCCTCCGTCACCTGTGCTCCGTCGCTACTCGTCCATTCACGGCTGCTGCAGCGAGTCAGTCCTCATTCTGCCTGTTATGAAGAGATTATTATGATTAGTTTCATTAGAATTCTGACTTGCATGAAAATTTTATGCAAATCGTAAGAATTTTGTGAATATGCCAGGGAATGGCGCATGTGTGAGGGGTGTCCTGCGAAAGACAACCCGCTCGTTCTTCGCCCAGTGCGGCAGGTCGATGGCATCCCGAGGTAGCTGTACGCACGCTAGGCTCCCGATCTAAACGCTGCCAAATGATCGCCTCGGCTGATAGTTATCTAGCGTGTAACATTGACATTCGCACTCCCGTCTAGCAATATTGGTGGCCAGCATCTGATTCACTAATTTTATAACAAGCGTCCCGGATCAACGATTTGGGGCCGAAATCAGTCATGGAAACTGGAGAATCTCAGCCCAACATAGTCGATGGGGGTGCACGGCAATAATGGCATGCGATATCGCAAAGACTGACAAATGTGACAAGAACACACACTGTACACACACACACACACACACACACACACACACACACACACACACACACACACACACACGTGTACATACACACACACGTACACGTGTACACACACACACACACACACGTACACACACACGTACACACACACACACACACACGTACACGTACACACACACACACACGTACACGTACACACACACACACACACACACACACACTGGCGCTTGACACATAATAATATTGCTTGTCTACATCAATAAAAAATGAGAATAATATTCATAATAACTTAATATAAATATAAGAATATTATTGATTATAAATAATTGGGAGGTGACCACTCTTTACTAGTATAATAAATACAGATTACAGACTGATCGCAGCTCACAACGTTTTATCCTGAAACTTGCAGGTCTGTCTGGGAGATCAGCTAATAATTCCATTGTATTCACATTTTACAGACCCCTCCCCCAACACCCACCCAGGGGAACAATAGCCTCTGTCTGCAGGGGCTGTAGAGAAGGGCTGGGGGTGCAGATGAGTAGATAGTGTCTCAGGATACCAGATGCAGGAGATCTACTGCCCAATAATCATATTCATAGAGATATACTGATATACAGATAGTGTAATAATATACATAGAGATATACAGATAATGTAATAATATGCATAGAGATATACTGATAGTGTAATAATATACATTATATACGTAGAGATATACAGATAGTGTAATAATATACATTATATACGTAGAGATATACAGATAGTGTAATAATATACATAGAGATATACTGATATACAGATAGTGTAATAATATGCATAGAGATATACAGATATACAGATAGTGTAATAATATGCATAGAGATATACTGATATACAGATAGTGTAATAATATGCATAGAGATATACAGATATACAGATAGTGTAATAATATACATAGAGATATACAGATAGTGTAATAATATGCATAGAGATATACTGATATACAGATAGTGTAATAATATACATAGAGATATACTGATATACAGATAGTGTAATAATATGCATAGAGATATACTGATATACAGATAGTGTAATAATATGCATAGAGATATACAGATATACAGATAGTGTAATAATATACATAGAGATATACTGATATACAGATAGTGTAATAATATACATAGAGATATACAGATAATGTAATAATATGCATAGAGATATACAGATAGTGTAATAATATGCATAGAGATATACTGATATACAGATAGTGTAATAATATGCATAGAGATATACAGATAGTGTAATAATATACATAGAGATATACAGATATACAGATAGTGTAATAATATGCATAGAGATATACTGATATACAGATAGTGTAATAATATGCATAGAGATATACAGATATACAGATAGTGTAATAATATACATAGAGATATACAGATATACAGATAGTGTAATAATATGCATAGAGATATACTGATATACAGATAGTGTAATAATATACATAGAGATATACTGATATACAGATAGTGTAATAATATACATAGAGATATACAGATAATGTAATAATATACATAGAGATATACAGATATACAGATAGTGTAATAATATACATAGCGATATACTGATATACAGATAGTGTAATAATATACATAGAGATATACTGATATACAGATAGTGTAATAATATACATAGAGATATACTGATATACAGATAGTGTAATAATATACATAGAGATATACTGATATACAGATAGTGTAATAATATACATAGAGATATACAGATAATGTAATAATATACATAGAGATATACAGATATACAGATAGTGTAATAATATACATAGCGATATACTGATATACAGATAGTGTAATAATATACATAGAGATATACTGATATACAGATAATGTAATAATATACATAGAGATATACAGATATACAGATAGTGTAATAATATACATAGCGATATACTGATATACAGATAGTGTAATAATATACATAGAGATATACTGATATACAGATAATGTAATAATATACATAGAGATATACAGATATACAGATAATGTAATAATATACATAGAGATATACTGATATACAGATAATGTAATAATATGCATAGAGATATACTGATATACAGATAATGTAATAATATGCATAGAGATATACAGATAGTGTAATAATATGCATAAGAGATATACTGATATACAGACAGGGCATAGATATATTGTGCAGCACAGCAGGTAATGTGTAGACACATAGTGCTGCTGCTGATCAGTGATGATATACATAGAGATATAACTGATGTATAAATAGTGTATAGCTATATTGTGCAGCACAGTCAGCATGTAATGTGTAGACACAGCTGCTGCTGCTCAGTGTTGGGAGATCTCTCATTATTATTATTATATTATAAGTAATAGCTGATGCAGGAGGAAGCGGCACACTGATAATAACTGATAATAATCAGAATATATATCTGGGTGATCCGCACTCACCTCCTCCTGCAGCTCCGGCTCCGCTGACAATGGATTCCCCAACATCCACGTCACTCCACCCCACTGCATGCCGGGAGGGAACCACTGCCTGGGGGCGGGGACACTGCGTGACGTTACTACCAGACCAGCTGATTCCACGTGCCCAGATCCTTAACCCCTTCCTGCCTGCACTTCTCTAGAATAACCTCTCCCCCATCCAGATACAATGTATCCAGATCCTTAACCCCCTCTTGCCTGGACATTAACAGCTCTCTTGATACATTATATTGTACAGGAGTGACATCATTGCTCTCCAGATAAGTTATAGTTTACAGGAGTGACATCACCGCTCTCCTCTCCGGATACATTATATTGTACAGGAGTGACATCACCGCTCTCCGGATACATTATATTGTACAGGAGTGACATCACCGCTCTCCAGATACATTATATTGTACAGGAGTGACATAGAGTGACCAGATTTTTCTGGGTCCAACCTGGGACAGGGAGGGGGAGCGCGGGGGCGGGGGGAAGGGAAACGCTCTGTGGCAAAAAAATGGGCGTGGCCATGACATTGTATGGGCAGAGCTAACGTAATGATGTAACAGCGAGGCATAAGAAAGCAGTGTTTACGCCATGATGTGGACAAACGAGACTTTGCATCATGGGTGTGCAGAAACTGTGTGATGCTAATAGTATACCGTAACCACAAAGCAGCAAACATAGCCATCTATGACCATTAAATAATAAATGCAGTAACAGTTACCCCGGACACCAGAAAATAAACGCAATAGGCAACATGTCAGTATAAAATAAATGCAATGCTGGCAACATGTCAGTACAAAATAAATACAATGCGGGCAAACATGTCAGTACAAAATAAACACAATGCGGGCAACATGTCAGTACAAAATAAACGCAATGCGGGCAACATGTCAGTACAAAATAAACGCAATGCGGGCAAACATGTCAGTACAAAATAAACACAATGCGGGCAACATGTCAGTACAAAATAAACGCAATGCGGGCAACATGTCAGTACAAAATAAACGCAATGCGGGCAAACATTTCCCCAGAAAATTAACGCAATGCGGGCAAACATTTCCCCAGAAAATAAATGCAATGCGGGCAAACATTTCCCCAGAAAAGAAACGCAATGCGGGCAAACATTTCCCCAGAAAAGAAACGCAATGCGGGCAAACATTTCACCTGGAAAAGAAACGCAATGCGGGCAAACATTTCACCAGAAAAGAAACGCAATGCGGGCAAACATTTCACCAGAAAAGAAACTCAATGCGGGCAAACATTTCACCAGAAAAGAAACGCAATGCGGGCAAACATTTCCCCAGAAAATTAACGCAATGCGGGCAAACATTTCCCCAGAAAATAAATGCAATGCGGGCAAACATTTCCCCAGAAAAGAAACGCAATGCGGGCAAACATTTCCCCAGAAAAGAAACGCAATGCGGGCAAACATTTCACCTGGAAAAGAAACGCAATGCGGGCAAACATTTCACCAGAAAAGAAACGCAATGCGGGCAAACATTTCACCAGAAAAGAAACTCAATGCGGGCAAACATTTCACCAGAAAAGAAACGCAATGCGGGCAAACATTTCACCAGAAAAGAAACTCAATGCGGGCAAACATTTCACCAGAAAAGAAACGCAATGCGGGCAAACATTTCACCAGAAAAGAAACTCAATGCGGGCAAACATTTCACCAGAAAAGAAACGCAATGCGGGCAAACATTTCGCCAGAAAAGAAACGCAATGCGGGCAAACATTTCACCAGAAAAGAAAGGCAATGCGGGCAAACATTTCACCAGAAAAGAAACTCAATGCGGGCAAACATTTCGCTAGAAAAGAAACGCAATGCGGGCAAACATTTCACCAGAAAAGAAACGCAATGCGGGCAAACATTTCACCAGAAAAGAAACGCAATGCGGGCAAACATTTCACCAGAAAAGAAACTCAATGCGGGCAAACATTTCACCAGAAAAGAAACGCAATGCGGGCAAACATTTCGCCAGAAAAGAAACGCAATGCGGGCAAACATTTCACCAGAAAAGAAACGCAATGCGGGCAAACATTTCACCAGAAAAGAAACGCAATGCGGGCAAACATTTCACCAGAAAAGAAACTCAATGCGGGCAAACATTTCACCAGAAAAGAAACGCAATGCGGGCAAACATTTCACCAGAAAAGAAACTCAATGCGGGCAAACATTTCACCAGAAAAGAAACGCAATGCGGGCAAACATTTCACCAGAAAAGAAACTCAATGCGGGCAAACATTTCACCAGAAAAGAAACGCAATGCGGGCAAACATTTCGCCAGAAAAGAAACGCAATGCGGGCAAACATTTCACCAGAAAAGAAACGCAATGCGGGCAAACATTTCACCAGAAAAGAAACTCAATGCGGGCAAACATTTCACCAGAAAAGAAACGTAATGGGAGCACATTTCACCTGGAAATGAAACATTTCATCTGGAAAAGAAAGCATTTACTCACCTGGCAGAAGTCTCCGGCCTCTGGCGCGCTGCTCCCGGGACCACCTTCCTCCTGCTCGTCTCCCGCGCTGACAGGGCTACGGCAAGATGGTGCCCGAAGCCCTGTACTGGAGACACAAATAGTCTCCAGTACAGGGCTCCGGCAGCCATCTTGCCGTAGCCCTGCTCGCCTGCCACCGGAAGACGAGGCTGGAGCGGGGCTGCGGGCAATGAACTGGCACGGCGTCTATAGACGCCACTGCCAGTTCATGAGGATAGAGTGGCCAGAGTCCCGAGGCCGGGACGTCCCGCTGCTGAAAGCGGGACGTTTCCCGGGACCTCATGCAGCCTGGGACAGCGGACCCCTAATCCGGGACGTGTCCCGGGCAATCCGGGACGTCTGGTCACTCTAGTGACATCACCACTCTCCAGATACATTATATTGTACAGGAGTGACATCACCGCTCTCCAGATACATTATATTGTACAGGAGTGACATCACCGCTCTCCGGATACATTATATTGTACAGGAGTGACATCACCACTCTGCAGATACATTATATTGTACAGGAGTGACATCACCACTCTGCAGATACATTGCATTGGACAGGAGTGACATCACAGCTCTGCAGATACAATATATTGTATGGGAGTGACATCACAGCTCTCCAGATACATTATATTGTACAGGAGTGACATCACTGCTCTCCAGATACATTATATTGTACAGGAGTGACATCACAACTCCCCAGATACATTATATTGTACAGGAGTGACATCACAGCTCTCCAGATACATGATATTGTACAGGAGTGACATCACAGCTCTCCACATACATTATATTGTACAGGAGTGACATCACCGCTACCCAGATACATTATATTGTACAGGAGTGACATCACAGCTCTCCAGATACATTATATTGTACAGGAGTGACATCACAGCTCTCCAGATACATTATATTTTACAGGAGTGACATCACAGCTCTCCAGACACATTATATTGTACAGGAGTGACATCACCGCTCTCCAGATACATTATATTGTACAGGAGTGACATCACAGCTCTCCAGATACATTATATTGTACAGGAGTGACATCACAGCTCTCCAGATACATTATATTTTACAGGAGTGACATCACAGCTCTCCAGACACATTATATTGTACAGGAGTGACATCACCGCTCTCCAGATACATTATATTGTACAGGAGTGACATCACCGCTCTCCAGATACATTATATTGTACAGGAGTGACATCACCGCTCTCCAGATACATTATATTGTACAGGAGTGACATCACAACTCTCCAGATACATTATATTGTACAGGAGTGACATCACACCTCTCCAGATACATTATATTGTACAGGAGTGACATCACCGCTCTCCAGATACATTATATTGTACAGGAGTGACATCACCGCTCTCCGGATACATTATATTGTACAGGAGTGACATCACCGCTCTCCAGATACATTACATTGTACAGGAGTGACATCACAGCTCTCCAGATACATTATATTGTACAGGAGTGACATCACAGCTCTCCAGATACATTATATTGTACAGGAGTGACATCACAGCTCTCCAGATACATTATATTTTACAGGAGTGACATCACAGCTCTCCAGACACATTATATTGTACAGGAGTGACATCACAGCTCTCCAGATACATAATATTGTACAGGAGTGACATCACTGCTCTCCAGATACATTATATTGTACAGGAGTGACATCACCACTCTCCAGATACATTATATTGTACAGGAGTGACATCACCGCTCTCCAGATACATTATATTGTACAGGAGTGACATCACCGCTCTCCAGATACATTATATTGTACAGGAGTGACATCACAACTCTCCAGATACATTATATTGTACAGGAGTGACATCACACCTCTCCAGATACATTATATTGTACAGGAGTGACATCACCGCTCTCCAGATACATTATATTGTACAGGAGTGACATCACCGCTCTCCGGATACATTATATTGTACAGGAGTGACATCACCGCTCTCCAGATACATTATATTGTACAGGAGTGACATCACAGCTCTCCAGATACATTATATTGTACAGGAGTGACATCACAGCTCTCCAGATACATTATATTGTACAGGAGTGACATCACAGCTCTCCAGATACATTATATTTTACAGGAGTGACATCACAGCTCTCCAGACACATTATATTGTACAGGAGTGACATCACCGCTCTCCAGATACATTATATTGTACAGGAGTGACATCACAGCTCTCCAGATACATTATATTGTACAGGAGTGACATCACAGCTCTCCAGATACATTATATTTTACAGGAGTGACATCACAGCTCTCCAGACACATTATATTGTACAGGAGTGACATCACCGCTCTCCAGATACATTATATTGTACAGGAGTGACATCACCGCTCTCCAGATACATTATATTGTACAGGAGTGACATCACCGCTCTCCAGATACATTATATTGTACAGGAGTGACATCACAACTCTCCAGATACATTATATTGTACAGGAGTGACATCACACCTCTCCAGATACATTATATTGTACAGGAGTGACATCACCGCTCTCCAGATACATTATATTGTACAGGAGTGACATCACCGCTCTCCGGATACATTATATTGTACAGGAGTGACATCACCGCTCTCCAGATACATTATATTGTACAGGAGTGACATCACCGCTCTCCAGATACATTATATTGTACAGGAGTGACATCACCGCTCTCCAGATACATTATATTGTACAGGAGTGACATCACAGCTCTCCAGATACATTATATTGTACAGGAGTGACATCACAGCTCTCCAGATACATTATATTGTACAGAAGTGACATCACAGCTCTCCAGATACATTATATTGTACAGGAGTGACATCACAGCTCTCCAGATACATTATATTGTACAGGAGTGACATCACAGCTCTCCAGATACATTATACTGTACAGGAGTGACATCACAGTTCTCCAGACACATTATATTGTACAGGAGTGACATCACAGCTCTCCAGACACATTATATTGTACAGGAGTGACATCACAGCTCTCCAGATACATTATATTGTACAGGAGTGACATCACAGCTCTCCAGATACACTATATTGTACAGGAGTGACATCACAGCTCTTCAGATACATTATATTGTACAGGAGTGACATCACAGCTCTCCAGATACATTATATTGTATCACAGTTCTCCAGATATATTATATTGTACAGGAGTGACATCACAGCTCTCCAAATACATTATATTGTACAAGAGTGACATCACAGCTCTCCAGATACATTATATTGTACAGGAGTGACATCACCGCTCTGCAGATACATTATATTGTATCACAGCTCTCCAGATACATTATATTGTACAGGAGTGACATCACAGCTCTCCAGATACATTATATTGTACAAGAGTGACATCACAGCTCTCCAGATACATTATATTGTACAGGAGTGACATCACAGCTCTCCAGATACATTATATTGTACAGGAGTGACATCACAGCTCTCCAGATACATTATATTGTACAGGAGTGACATCATCTCTGTACAGATACATTATATTGTACAGGAGTGACATCACAGATTTCCAGATACATTATATTGTACAGGAGTGACATCACCACTCTCCAGATACATTATATTGTACAGGAGTGACATCACAGCTCTCCAGATACATTATATTGTACAGGAGTGACATCACAGCTCTCCAGATACATTATATTGTACAGGGGTGACATCACAACTCTGCAGATACATTATATTGTACAGGAGTGACATCACAGCTCTCCAGATACATTATATTGTACAGGGGTGACATCACCGCTCTGCAGATACATTATATTGTACAGGGGTGACATCACCGCTCTGCAGATACATTATATTGTACAGGAGTGACATCACAGCTTTACACTCCAGATGTTATTTTTTGCAATAATGACATCATCACTGTCGGTATATAATTTGCTGGAGGGGAGAGCATGGTGCTGGGACCCACATTTCGACGTTGCATGTGGAGTGGGGGTCCCTGCGCAGTGGCAGAGCCCGGGGCCCCTGCTTTCCATGTGCCCCGGTGTATTTTTGAGACCATGGATTCAGTCAGATGTTTGAGTTTTTAGGACAGAAGATGAATCAGCAGCGCTGACAGTATAAGAGACAGTCAGGTGACCCGGGTATCGGCTGCAGTCAGACAGGCGTGATGGAATGAGGCGATGACATCACAGGTCATGTGGCTGCGGCGACAGGTCCGAGATGAGTCATGCTCAGCCGGTGACACTAACAAGTCACACAAGAGGAAAATGAAAACAAAGAAAATTGTTTCTCATGTATCCAGGAACGCTTTATGGAGGGAAAAGCAGAGAGAGAGCGGCATGGGCGGTGCTACACTGGGGCATGCTGGGTCACTGCCCCCCCCCCCCCCCAGAAATCACTGTGCCCCCCCTCCGTAACAAACAGTTATTTGTTTCCAGGCTCCAGCAACATAGAATGACCAGGATAGGATCCGTAAAAAACTCTCCATGTCAGCCTGAGTCTATGTAGGCATTAAAGAGGACCTGTAACAAAAAAAGAAAACCCTCTGGGGGATACTCACCTCGGGAGGGGGAGACCTCAGGGTCCCAAAGAGGCTCCCCCCTCCCCTGTAGCTGCAGGCAATCCAGCACTGGCTCCCCCGAAGTGTCCGGCAATCCTCCCCCGACAAGCCTGACAAGAGAGGATTTATTTACCTCTCCGGGATCCCGCGCAGGCGCAGAAGCGGCTCTTCGTCCGGGCTAGGCGTAAATAGCCGAGCCCCGATCATATCCACTCTACAGCACAGGCGCAATGGACTCATGCCTGCATCAGAGGCGGCCTTGGAGTGCGCGGGGGGGCAAATGTCATAGGCGGGGCCTAGAGTTTTGCTTGGCGCTTTGCTTTGTTGGGTGTTTTGCTGGGTGATTTGTTGGGTGCTTTTGGGGGTGTTTTGCTGGGTGCTGGGCAGAGGGCCTTGCTTTGATGGGGGGTTTTCTGGGTGTTTTGCTGGGTGCTCGGCTGAGGGCTTTGCTGGGGGCTTTGCTTGGTGATTTGCTGGGTGCTTTTTGGGGCGTTTTGCTGGGTGCTTTGTTTGGCATTTTGCTGGGTGCTGGCCTGGGGGCTTTGCTTTTCTGGGGGCTTTGCTGGGGGCTTTGTTGGGTGCTTTGTTTGGCATTTTGCTGGTTGCTGGGCTTGAGGCTTTGCTTTGCTGGGGGCTTTGCTGAGTGCTTTGTTTGGCATTTTGCTGGGTGCTGGGCTGGGGGCTTTGCTTTGCTGGGGGCTTTGCTGGGTGCTTTGTTTGGCATTTTGCTGGGTGCTGGGCTGAGGACTTTGCATGGATGGGGGCTTTGCTGGGTGCTTTGTTTGGCGTTTTGCTGGGTGCTGGGCTGGGGGCTTTGCTGGGGGCTTTGCTGGGTGCTTTGTTTGGCGTTTTGCTGGGTGCTGGGCTGAGGACTTTGCATGGATGGGGGCTTTGCTGGTTGCTTTGTTGGGTGCTTTGTTTTGCATTTTGCTGGGTGCTGGGTTGAGGGCTTTGCTTTGCTGGGGGCTTTGCTGGGTGCTTTGTTTGGCGTTTTGCTGGGTGCTGGGCTGGGGGCTTTGCTGGGAGCATTACTTTGCTTTGATATTTACTGGAGGCTTTGCTTCGCTGCCTTGCTGGGTGGGAGGGCTGGTCGTCGCGCCACTCACAGACCTCAGACCAGTGGCGACCGGAGAGAGGCAGAGCAGGGCGCACACTATCCGCCTAGTACACTTGACTTCACATCATCACATAGAGGAAGTGACCAATAGCGTCATTTCCGCATTTGAAGTGTACCTGTCCAGGGTAGTGTGCGGCCTGCTCTGCCTCTCTCCGGTCGCTGCTGATCTGAGGGGTGATTGTAAGAGAGGCAGCGAGGATCGGGAGGCACACTGCAGGGGAGGCCACCTAAGACAGCAGCGCCTGTGCCATGGTAACTGGCGCCGCCACCATTTTGAAAGCACAAGAGGGCCCGGGGATTTTTCTATCTCTGGCGGTGCGGGCCCTCTTCAGGCGCAGGGCCTGTGGCGATTGCCCCCCCCCCCAAAAGGCCGCCTCTGCCTGCGCAGAACGGATACGATCAGGTTCAGCTATTTCCGCCTTACCTGAATGACAAGCCGCTATTAAGCCTGCGCAGGATCGCAGAGAGGTAAATATTTACATCGCCGCACTTCGGGGACCCGGGCAGACGGAGGAGGGCGGGGGAAGCCTCATTAGGATCCAAAGGTTTCCCCTCCTGAGGTAAGTACCACCCAGGGGACTTTTTTTTTTATTACAGATTCTCTTTAAAGGGAACCAGATATGAAGAATGAAAAAGATTTTTATACATACCTGGGGCTTCCTCCAACCCCATCCGCTCCGATCACTCCCACGCTGCCGACCTCCGCTGCCTGCAGCTACGAGAGCTGGGTCCCCGCACTTCTGTCAGTCGGAGCCAGTCTAGTGTAAGAGAAGTGAGCTGTTTGCAGTCACTGAAGAGATATGTAGAGGGCGCACTTCTCCGGCGTAGGCTAGCTCCGATGACGTCAGTGACGGGAGCCTGTTCTCGTAGCTGCAGGCAGCTGAGGACGGCGGCGTGGGACCAATCCAGGCGGATGGGGCTGGAGGAGGCCCCAGGTATGTATAACATCTTTTTCATTCTTCTTACCTGGTTCACTTTAAATAAACCAAGGGTCCTTATCTATTTGCCATAAATACCTCACAATCCTTGTAAGATCCCTTGTGATTAATGTATCTGGATGACACTAATAGTTGCAAGAAAATTCTCTCTACCTCCTAATTGTATGTTCTAAAATTGTCAGTCAACAGGAATAGAGTCTGAAGAAGGCTTACAAGCTTACTGTTTTTCTTTTATTAGCCAGTAAACTAGAGCACATATTTTACAGACAGGAAGTATTGAATCAGGATAATAATCCTAATTCAAAACACCCTGTCTGTAAAATACAAGTTCTAGTCTGCAGCAATTTATAGTAACTAGGATAAGAAATGACACACACAGTGTTTTTCTCTGCCTTGCCTCTCTCTCTCTCTCTCTCCCCCTCCCCCCCCCCCTTGCTTGTAGAGTCATGAGACACAGGCTGGGGCTGGAATGATTTGTCTGTGATCTGTCCATATTGGAGCAGCAAGTAAAGATTATGCCAGCCAACTAGCCAAGTACATCTGTAGGTAACTTTTCTTCCATAATAGCACCATCATTTGGACAATCTGCTCTGCTCAAAAGCCTCTGAGTTCTGCTTGTGATATTTACATTTGGTTCCTATCATTGCTGAACTAGTTAGCCTAAATGTATCAACTGAGTTAGGCAAAACATATCTAAAGCTCGCCATACAAACATCAATTTTGATCACCCAAATGGACTCCGCCAGCCAGCCATCGTACCCCCTTTTGAGCCCCCCAAAAATTTGGAGCTGGAGCCGCCACCGGAGAGCGGATTATGCACAAACAGGTAAACGCAAGACTTGTTGGATGTCGCCCCACCACTGGGCTGGGTGGCACACAGGACACATACACATCAGCTGTGTAGCTGAAGACGTGCTGTAATGCTATATGGGTGGGCGATGAGCGGCGAGCGCGTGATGTCACATGACGGATGGGGGAGTTGCGCAAATAACAGGATCGGCGTCGCTGAGGCTGATTACATCCGCTGGGCGGATCGCTCACGGGTTGGGGGTCGGACGTCGGGGGGCTGCCATACACATAACTGATTATCAGCTGAGGCTGTCGTTATTGGCCCCCTTAATAAAAACTACAATGTAACATATAACGAGACTTCATTGAGCTTGTGGACTTAATACTGTGAAATTTCGTGTTTCCTTAATTACGGATGCAAATTTTTCCGCTACGACAGAAAGTAAGTTCATAATTGCCATACAAAACGTAATTCTAAATTCTGTAAGCAAAATTTTGGTTTTGTAATTTTGCATTTTGGCACAAATTCGTGTTCAACGCGAAATTTCGTAATTTCATGTTTTCTATAGAAACAAAGTTATTTTAGTTACGAAAGTGGACGTAATTTCATTTCTAATAGTAATTATGCACATTTAGGTGATGACTAAACTCAGGAAAGTCACTCATTGATTGCAATTACTGATAATGCAAAGGCCCCTGCACATGCTGTTGCTTTAAATGTATCAGGAGGCTCTATCTGCAGCCACTTCTAAGACAGGTGCTCTTTGCCATGGTGCACTTAGCTGTCATATTGGGACACTTGGTTTTGGGCCTTGCAATATCTGATCACGCAAAGGTCCCTGCACTTGCTGTCACTTTAAATGCATCAGGAGGCTATACCTGCAGCCACTTCTAAGACAGGTGCTCTTTGTCAAGGTGCACTTGGTGGTCATGCTGAGACGCTTGGTTTTGGGCCTTGCAATATCTGATAAAGGTACCTGCAAGTGCTGTCGCTTTAAATGTACCAGGAGGCTCTGGACCGGAACACAATTTCCAGAACGGACACATTTTCGTGTTTAACACAAAATTCTGATTTGTTTGTGCTACGTAAACGATTACATTCCCCATAAACACGAAATTTCGCGTAATTTCGTGGAAATTTCTATTACAGCCATAATCATAATCATTTTGCGTAATCATAATTAGGTAATCTCGGGCATATTTCCACTGCTGAGGTTTCTGCCACGTTTTCCCGCAAGTGATCTGAGCTGGGAAACGCTGCCTAATCCACCAATAGGCTCTCTGTCTGAATCGCATGCCGGCATTCTGCAGTGTACCGCGGCAACACCAGAATCCCCATAGCCAGGCATGGCACAGCTACAGGGATTCCAATACGTACTCGCATCTCTGCCGGTGTGCGTCCCGCAAGATGTACGCCGGCCCTTAAAGAACCCCTGAAGTGAGAGGGATATGGAGGCTGCCATATTTGTTTAGTTTCAAACAATACAGATTGCCTGGCTGCTCTGCTGATCCTCTGCCTCTAAGAACCGGTTTCCATTATGCCGGGCCGGCGTCTAGCTTGCAGGACGCACACCGGCACTTGTAGTGATGCGAGTACACATCTGAATCCCGGTAACCATGCTAGGCACTGCTATAGGGATTCAGACGCAGCTGCGCTAAACTTCTGAATGCTGACATGTGATTCAGACAGAAAGCCTGTTAGAAGAATAGGCAAAGTTTCCCCGTTCTAAACGCCTGCGGGGAAACACCGTGGACTACGCAGTGGTGGAAATAGACCCTAATACTCCTGGCATAGCCCCTGAACAAGCATGCAGATCAGGTGACTGAAGTGTGACTGCATGCTTGTTTCAGGGTTGTGATTCAGACACTACTGCAGCCAAAGAGATCAGCAGGACAGCCAGGCAACTGGTATTGTTTAACAGGAAATAAATATGGCAGCCTCCACATCCCTCTCACTTCAGGTGTGCTTTAGGCTGATATTACAAGGAATATATATATATATATATATATATATATATATATATATATATATATATATATATATACACATGGTCACAGAATGATGAATAAGCTCAGTCAGCACTGATGAGTGAATATACCCTCCAGTCTTAATGACACCCGGCGGCTGTCCAATGTCACATCATCATTACATGTCACCGTTCCACTTACATCAGAAAACAAAGAGTTGTGGTCAATGGATCGTACTCAAAATGGGAGACTGTTAGCAGTGGGGTCCCACAGGGGTCTGTACTGGGTCCAGTGCTCTTCAATTTATTTATTAATGACCTAGTAGATGCAGTAGTGAGCAATGTTGCTATTTTTGCAGATGATACAAAATTGTGCAGAATCATCAACTCTCAGGAAGATAGTGTCATATTGCAACAGGATCTGGATAGGATGGCTATATGGGCACATACATGGCAGATGAAATTCAATGTTGACAAATGTAAGGTCATGCATTTTGGATGTACTAATGGTCTAGCACCATACAAAATAAATGGGATACAGTTGGGGACATCAAACTTGGAGAAGGACTACTCATCGACAACAAGTTAAATAATCGTACTCAATGCCAAGCCGCTGCAGCTAAAGCTAACAAAATTTTGGGATGCATTAAAAGGGAAAAAAAAACTCGAGATGCTAGCATAATATTGCCTCTGTTTAACTCTCTAGTAAGGCCACATCTGGAATATGGAATTCAGTTCTGGGCACCACATTACAGGAAAGATATTGCAGTTTTAGAGCAGGTGCAGAGACGAGCTACAAAATTGATACGTGGGATGGAAGGTCTCGCTTACCAAGAAAGGTTAGATAAACTGGGTTTATTTAGTCTAGAGAAAAGACGCCTTAGAGGGGATCTAATTAACATGTATAAATACATCAGAGGGCAATATAATAGCTTGGCGGATGAACTTTTTGTCCCTAGGCCTTCTCAAAGGACTAGAGGATATGATCTGCACATGGAGGAAAAACGTTTTAGCCATTTATTTAGGAAAGGGTTCTTTACAGTAAGAGTGATTAAGATGTGGAATGCATTGCCACAGGAAGTCGTTATGGCAAACTCTATACCTGCATTTAAAGGGGGCTTAGATGCTTTCCTTGCGTTGAAAGACATCCATGGCTACAATTACTAGGTAATGCCTAATGATGTTGATCCAGGGATTTTATCTGATTGCCATCTGGAGTCAGGAAGGAATTTTTCCCTTTAGGGGCTAATTGGACCATGCCTTGTGGGGTTTTTTTCGCCTTCCTCTGGATCAACAGGGGTATGTGGGGGACGGGCTGGAGTTGTACTTTGTACTGGTTGAACTCGATGGACGTATGTCTTTTTTCAACCAAAATAACTATGTAACTATGTAACATCCTGTCATTTGAAAGTCCGGCAGACATCTATGCTAGAATTCAGCTTGCACAACTGCTGCAAGAACAGGTCAGACACCCCTCCTCTTTCTATGTGTTTCTGTTTACATACCCACCTTGTGCGGAGGGAGGAGCCTGAGCTGATCCACCCCCCTGTGCTTACATGGAGTCACCAAATATTTGAAGTAACAGATGGAGCGGGGAAGGAGGGATTCATCTCAGTGAGCTGATCAGAAGGAGTTTTGGAAACAGGCACACAAGCCTTGTGAACCTTTTCTGGACATTTTGATACCCTAGGGAACAACCCCTTTGTCACACCCCTCCCCCCCCTCACTCACACACACACACACTCTGTTCCCCTTAATGCAAAGAGCGGTACTATTGTTTACATAAAAAAAAAAAGATCTGTTTAATGTAAGTTTATATGTTAAATATTTGATTTATCAGAAATCTTATAAGAGGAAATAGAAGAATTTAATAACAGTTATTCAGGTCTTTTCATCAACGTAAGCACCTGTCGCATGCTTGCAGAACATTACACAGTTCTCTACTGCAGTGGTGCTGAAAACAACAACCCCAGCGCTGGCGATTCATCTCAAAACTGGATGCTTGTTCCAAAGACACATGTCAGAGGTGCGATTCCTGCTAACTTCCTGTTTCCTGTCTGTGCCCAGGAATTCTCCAAACCAGTGACACAGACAGTTATAAAGAACTCTCGCTTACCCCCCATTGTCTTCAAAACTGATTAGAAAAGTGTCTGCTTTAGTCTGATAATTTCCGATGAGTTCAGCTCTCCGACCCTCCTGCCCGGGAGGCTTGTGTCCAGCCACAGATGTGAATACAGCATCTAACAGCTCGAATGTTTCATCAGCTGATCGGGGAACTCTATAGAGATAGGAACAGTTCAGATCGGGTGAGGTTTGTGTCTGGAGGGGACGATGACCTAGGGGGGACGATGACCTGGGAGGAGGATGACCCGGGGGGATGATGGGGGGGCGATGACCTGGGGGGACGATCACCCGGAGGGACGATGACCCGGGGGGGGACGACCTGGGGGGGACCAGGGGGGACGATGACCTGGGGGGACGATGACCCGGAGAAACCATGACCTGGGGGGACCATGACCTGGGGGACAATGACCTGGGGGACAATGACTGGGGGGGCGATGATCCGGGGGGACGATGACCTGGGGGATGATGACCCGGAGAAACCATGACCTGGGGGGACAATGACCGGGGGGGCGATGATCCGGGGGGGACGATTACCTGGAGGGACGATGACCTGGGGGTACGATGACCTGGAGAGACGATGACCTGGGGGGTACGATGACCTGGAGGGACAATGACCTGGAGGGGCGATGACCTGGGGGGGGACGATTACCTGGAGGGACGATGACCTGGGGGTACGATGACCTGGAGAGACTATGACCTAGGGGGGGCGATGACCTGGGGGGGGGGGGACGATGACCTGGAGGGACGATGACCTGGGGGGTACGATGACCTGGGGGGTACAATGACCTGGGGGGTACAATGACCTGGGGGGGACAATGACCCGGAGAGACGATGACCTGGGGGGTACGATGACCTGGAGGGACAATGACCTGGAGGGACGATGACCTGGGGGGGACGATTACCTGGAGGGACGATGACCTGGGGGTACGATGACCTGGAGAGACAATGACCTAGGGGGGGCGATGACCTGGGGGGGACGATGACCTGGAGGGACGATGACCTGGGGGGTACGATGACCTGGGGGGGTACGATGACCTGGGGGGACAATGACCCGGAGGGACCATGACCTGGGGGAACGATGACACGGAAGGAAGATGACCTGGAGGGACGATGACCCGGGGATGATGACCCGGGGGACGATGACCCGGAGGGGCGATGACCTGGAGGGACGATGACCGGAGGGGGGGGGGGGGGGACGATGGGGGGGGGGTCACCCCAGCCGGTCTGCGCTCGGAATCAGCCTCCCTTTGGTCTTCGCGAAGTACTGCGCCCGGAAACTGACGCGGTCTTGTGAGAAGTCGCCATTGAACTCCACCTCCGCCCAGCTCCCCTCCGACTCCCAGTAGAATAAGTTATTTCCGTGGAATGCTGTGGACTTCATATTCCTCATATCTCGAATCTGCAGAGGAGGAAACACACAGACAGATGGGATCAGTGATTGGACAGAAGCCAGGGTCCGGGGGTCTGACATCTGCAGGACAGAATCTATACAAAGCACTTCACAATAGACTTATTGAGGGTCTTAAAGGTGTTTGCCTTCTTAAAGAGAACCCGAGGTGGGATTTACTTATGCTAGAGGGGCACAGAGGCTGGTTGTGCACACTAACACCAGCCACTGTTGCCCCATGGTGTGCCTCCAGGACCCCCCTGCGTGCCGCTATCCCCCCCGCAGTGCTAGCGACACAGAGCACGTCGCCAGCACAATGTTTACCTCTCGCCTGTCTGTTAGCGCCGCTCCCCCGCCTCCTCCGTATCGGCGCTACCCGCTGATTGGAGGGAAGTGACACGGGCGGGTAGCGCCGATACGGAGGAGGCGGGGGAGCGGCGCTGACTGACAGGCGAGAGGTTTACTGACGAGTGCCGTGCAACCCTGGATGGTCCAGATGGATGGAGAGGTGGAGTTCAATGGATGCAAGAATTGTGAAGCTGCTGTCAAATAATAAAGGGTCTTATGTTAATATGTAACTTGACCTGTTAAGATGTTTTTAATTGAAATAGCATTTGATTTCAGTAAATATGTTGTTGAATATAAAAATTCAACAAATGACCATTTTCAGCTCTTTACTAGAGATGGCCCGAACCTCTGATTTTAGGTTCGCGAACTTCCGCAAAAGGTTTGGTTCGCACGAACTTTCGCGAACCGCAATAGACTTCAATGGGGATGCGAACTTTGAAAACTAGAAACACTTATGCTGGCTACAAAAGTGATGGAAAAGATGTATCAAGGGGTCTAACACCTGGAGGGGGGCATGGAGGAGTGGGATAGATGCCCAAAGTCCCGGTGAAAAATCTGGATGTGACGCAAAGCAGCGTTTTAAGGGCAGAAATCACATTGAATGCTAAATTGCAGGCCTAACGTGCTTTAAAACATCTTGCATGTGTATACATCAATCAGGGAGTGTAATTAGAGTACTGCTTCACACTGACACACCAAACTCACTGTGTAACGCACCGCCAACAGCTGTTTGCGTAGTGACGGCCAGAGTGCAGGCCGTGGCAGTTTTCCAGCCCATATGGTCGCCGGGCTGTGGTAGCTAAATGATAGAACAACAATGACTGTCCAGCTGATCAAATTTGGTCTGTCCACAATGAAGCAACAACCTTATTATCTTCTTGTATGTAGGTAGGCATAGGTACTGTAGGTGCCCCAGTATAGGTAGGTAGGCATAGGTAGGTGTCCCAGTATAGGTAGGTAGGCATAGGTAGGAGTCCCAGTATAGGTAGGTAGGCATAGGTAGGTGTCCCAGTAGTTAGCTAGGCATAGGTAGGAGTCCTAGTATAGGAAGGTAGGCATAGGTAGGTGCCTCAGTAGTTAGCTAGGCATAGGTAGGAGACCCAGTATAGGTAGGTAGGCATAGGTAGTTGTCCCAGTATAGTTAGCTAGGCATAGGTAGGTGCCCCAGTAGTTAGCTAGGCATAGGTAGGAGTCCCAATATAGGTAGGTAGGCATAGGTAGGTGCCCCAGTAGTTATCTAGGCACAGGTAGGAGTCCCAGTATGAGTAGATAGGCATAGGTAGTAGTCCCAGTATAGGTAGGTAGGCATAGGTAGGTGCCTCAGTAGTTAGCTAGGCATAGGTAGGAGACCCAGTATAGGTAGGTAGGCATAGGTAGGTGTCCCAGTATAGGTAGGTAGGCATAGGTAGGTCCCCTAGTATAGGTAGGTAGGTAGGTGTCCCCGTATAGGCAAGTAGGTGCCCCAGTAGTTATGTAGGCATAGGTAGGTGTCCCAGTATAGGTAGGTAGGCATATGTAGGTGCCCTAGTATAGGTAGGTAGGCATAGGTAGGTGTCCCCGTATAGGTAGGTAGGTGCCCCAGTAGTTAGGTAGGCATAGGTAGGTGTCCCAGTATAGGTAGGTAGGCATAGGTAGGTGTCCCAGTAGTTAGGTAGGCATAGGTAGGAGATCCAGTATAGGTAGGTAGGTGTCTCAGTAGTTAGCTAGGCATAGGTAGGAGACCCAGTATAGGTAGGTAGGCATAGGTAGGTCCCCTAGTATAGGTAGGTAGGTAGGTGTCCCCGTATAGGCAAGTAGGTGCCCCAGTAGTTATGTAGGCATAGGTAGGTGTCCCAGTATAGGTAGGTAGGCATATGTAGGTGCCCTAGTATAGGTAGGTAGGCATAGGTAGGTGTCCCAGTAGTTAGCTAGGCATAGGTAGGAGTCCCAGTATAGGTAGGTAGGTGTCTCAGTAGTTAGCTAGGCATAGGTAGGAGACCCAGTATAGGTAGGTAGGCATAGGCAGGTGTCCCAGTAGTTAGCTAGGCATAGGTAGGTGTCCCAGTATAGGTAGGTAGGTGCCCCAGTAGTTAGGTAGGCATAGGTAGGTGTCCCAGTATAGGTAGGTAGGCATAGGTAGGTGTCTCAGTAGTTAGCTAGGCATAGGTAGGAGTCCCAGTATAGGTAGGTAGGCATAGGTAGGTGTCCCAGTAGTTAGCTAGGCATAGGTAGGAGTCCCAGTATAGGTAGGTAGGTGTCTCAGTAGTTAGCTAGGCATAGGTAGGAGGCCCAGTATAGGTAGGTAGGCATAGGCAGGTGTCCCAGTAGTTAGCTAGGCATAGGTAGGAGTCCCAGTATAGGTAGGTAGGCATAGGTAGGTCCCCTAGTACAGGTAGATAGGTAGGTGTCCCCGTATAGGTAAGTAGATGCCCCAGTAGTTAGGTAGGCATAGGTAGG
Organism: Hyperolius riggenbachi; assembly: GCF_040937935.1. Taxonomy (NCBI): domain Eukaryota; kingdom Metazoa; phylum Chordata; class Amphibia; order Anura; family Hyperoliidae; genus Hyperolius; species Hyperolius riggenbachi. The sequence goes on along the minus strand of NC_090653.1, from coordinate 298,453,037 downwards.
TGTCCCAGTATAGATAGTTAGGCAGGGCCTGGCTGGCACAGTAATAACAATTACCAAGGTCCAGCTGCAACAGATAGGGCTGCATAATGCAGTGTCAGTGAGCAACACACAAAAATACACATCAGGAGAACATTAGCTCTCAAAATAGCTGTTGTGGGGTGCTACTTTAGCAATAACAATCAGCCAGGAGCAAGCTAACAAGCCTACAAGAGCCTAACTAATCTTTCCCTATGAGAGTCTGCCAGCTGCTCTCCCTCCTCTAATTACTGCAGGCACACGAGTGAGTGTAATGGCTGGCGGTGCCTGCCTTACATAAAGGGGGGGGGGGGGGGGGTCTCCAGGGCTTAGTGTAGCCTGATTGGCTACAATGTGCCTGCTGACTGTGATGTAGAGAGTCAAAGTTGACCCTAATGGTGCATTATGGGGACGAACCAAACTTCCGCAAAAGTTCGCGTTCCGTGGCGAACACGAACCACCGAAAGTTCGCCTGGAACCGTTCGCGGGTGAACCGTTCGGGCCATCTCTAGCGCTAGCACTTTGGCGATTAACGGCAAATGGCCGCTAATCGCCCTAGTGTGAATGGGCCCTTAGAGCCCAACTGCTCCTCCCTGCGTCTCCTCGTTCCACCGCTGCCCCCCGTTCAAATCTCCCGCCGGCTGCTTCTTTGAGCTGCTCGTCTTGAAGGGGGGGGGGGGGGGGTAGAGGTGTGGCTGGCGGCAGGGTGTGTGTGTGAGGGGGGGGGGGCTAGAGGTGTGGCTGGCGGCAGGGTGTGTGTGTGTGTGTGTGTGTGTGAGGGGGGGGGCTAGAGGTGTGGCTGGCGGCAGGGTGTGTGTGTGTGTGTGTGAGGGGGGGGGGCTAGAGGTGTGGCTGGCGGCAGGGGGTGTGTGTGTGTGAGGGGGGGGTAGGGGCATGTGGGAGGGGGTCAGGGGTTTAGAGATATGGTGGGGGTCAGGGGGGTTAGGGGTGTGGTTTGAAGACAGGGGAGTTAGGCAGGCGTATGTGAGAAGGGGGGCAGAGGGGTTAGATGTATGGCGGGGGTGAGGGGCAGGGGAGATAGGACTATGTGGGGGAGAAGGGGTATGAGGGAAGGGGGATGGGGGTAAGGTTGTTTGGGGGGGACAGGGCAGTTAGGCTTATGTATAGGCTAAGCTAGAGGTATGTGGGAAGGGGAGGTTAGAGGTATGTGTGTGGGGGGTGTGGCTGGGGGGCAGGGCAGTTAGGAGTATATACAGGCTAGGCTAGGGGTATGTGGGAAGGGGGGTAGGGGGAGCAGAGTTCCAGAGTTATATTTCCAGGGACAGATGGGCCAGCTACTCACCAGGATGTAATCAGAATGGGTCTTGTTGGCTGCCTTCTCCAGGTCCATATACAAGGCATGGACTACGATGGTGTACTTGGGCGGGACGTCGATGAAGATCCGGCAGGCGGGAACATCTGACCCGGGCTGCGGCTGCACGGGGTTCTGTATGTCTCCCTGCATGCCGAAAAGCTGAGCGTCGCAATCTGTAGGGGGAATTTAAAGTAAAAGTCATTTTTCATTTAACTACTTGACCACTACAGGTGGTGTTTTTTCCTAATGGACCAAAACAATTTTCACATTTCAGCGCCATTCATTATCTAATAACTTTATCACTACTTATCACACCAAAAGGATCTATATCTTGTTTTTTGTTTTTCTTTTGCCACCAATTAGGCTTTCCTTGGGCGGTACTTTTCGCTAAGAATTATTTTATATGCATTTTAACAGGAATAATAAGAAAATAAAGGAAAAAAAATCATTATTTCTCAGTTTTCAGCCATTATAGTTTTAAAATAAAATGTGCTTCTATAGTTAAAATCCACACATTTCATTTGCCCACTTGTCCCGGTTTACGTTATGATGTCCATAGTACAATGTATAGTGACAATGTTTTATTTGGAAATAAAGGTGTATTTTTTTTTTCAGTTTTGTTGTCCGTTTACACTGTATCACTAACTACAAGCCCGTATTTGCTGTATAATTTTCGATCCACTTCTCACATGTACACCACTTTGTATTGGTCATTCGCGTGGAATTCCAATAACATTGATTCATGTTTGTGGCAGTAATGTGACAAAATGTGGAAAACTTCAAGGGGGCCGAATACTTTTGCAAGCCACTGTACACACACACACACACACACACACACACACACACACACACACACACACACACACACACACACACACACACACCACACACACACCACACACACACACACACACAGTACACACACACACACACACACACACACACAGACAGATCGCCATACTGTACCCTGGTGATACTTCTGAGGGGTCGGCTGGCTGTAGTATTTGAATGCAAATCCGTTGCCGGGGTGAAACTGCCGCTGTGTCACAATCACTGAGTTCGATCGTGTATTCACCTTCACCGCAGAGAGGTGCGTGCACGCCTTACGCCACATGGATCTGCTGTGGAAAATGACCAGCTCACCTGAAATTAAAGCGAAAAACTAAATGTTAAAGACCACCTCCAGCCAAAAAAAGGTCTCAATGGCAAAACATATATGTAGTCTAGGCACTGTGTTAGATGAACATATAAAGTTTACATCTGGTACATCACAGTGGATAGAACAGACTCACTTTTATATCTGTAAGTAGCACCTCCTTATTCCTCCTGAAGCTGAAAGCATTGTGCCCTCCTCTTCAGTCTGGGTAACTCCCCTGCCCCTCCCTCCCCTGCTCTCTGCCCGCCTGGATCAAATTACTTCTCTTTTCACAGTGTGTAGTACAGAGAAAAGACAGGAAAACTGCTGCAGCCTATCTTATTATGTCTGTCTGCTATAATCCCTATTTCAGATGTCAGTCTGTGTGCCTAGATTAGGTCACATGGACATGAGGGATGGCTTTATGTCATCAATCCCCCAGCATCCTTTGCACCTATGGTTTGGAAAGAAAAAAAGGCCTACGGTTCAATTTCACGCTGGGGGCATGGATTTCAAGACCATATGTGGCATACGGACCCTGGGGGTGAGAAAATCCCTCTTTATCATGTGTGATTTCATATATCTTGGCAATTTATTAGGTTTAAAGCAAACTGTAATTTATAATTTAGGTACTCTTTAAGGTGCGTTCCTGAGGGTGCGTTCACAGTACAGGGACTGCACTGTACGTATGTTTCTCTGCTATAGTCGCTCCCTTTTTGTATGTGCCTGAGGAAGCAGACAACAGACCCACGAAATGCATTGCAGCACTTTTTTTGGAGTAAGAAATAAACGATTGTTCTTATTTGATATCTAACTACCGTGTCGTCGTCAGGGAGGTAAGTCCACCACTACAATCAGCCGCCCCTGGTAACCAACTCTTGTAACCAGTGTACCACACACGCAAGTTCAATTTTGACACAATCACAAGAACAATTAAATAAAGATATAAATTAGATGTAATAATATATACATTTTCATTTCTAAATGTGTTCTGTGCCATCACTGCTGTGTATAAAGGCAGAAAACAAACACCTTAGAAAATGTACCTGACATTAACTAATGTATTCCTCATTTATATCAATCAACATCACTACATTTATTACAGTGAAGAAATACATTCTATCTAATGTGTCCCTCTGACAAATAACTTTCTTTGAATGTAAACTTTAAATTTAGGTTTTAGGTAATGACTTTCACACAACCCACCACGCTCCATTCATTTTTTGACAAAAATTGATCAGACTACATAATGCTGTTATCTGGAGGCACGTGATTCCCTAGTTCTTTTAGAAGGTAGGTATTAGGTAGTCAAGTGCCACTCTAATACAAGAATTAGGTAGCCATGTGTCCACTAATATAAACATTAAGCTACTGTGACCCCCTTTAAAAGTACCGCTGCCTCCCTCGCCATGCTTTCCCCACCCCTCCCCCATGCACTCTGATTGGATGGGGGGGGGGGGACACCAGTAGGACAGGAGAATCGACATCCCCAGGCTCTGCTTGCCTCTTTGCACTGGGGAGAGGTTCTGCATAAGGGGTAGTTCAAGTCACCGGCCTCATGGAGGGACCTGGCTGTAGGGTAGCTTGCTGCCATGCCCCCAAAACACCTACAAGCCCTAGGCAGTCACCTTCTGGAAGATCCGGCTCTAAGGTGACAGGAAGGGGGGCGTGGCAGCTCAGGGTACCAGGCAGCTGGTGGCAGCTCATGAGGAGATGAAGATCTATGAATTAGTACAGCAAATCTTTTCTTTAGTTTGAAAAGAAAAACTGAACTCTTTTCCTTTTCCAAAACTTTGCTGATAATATTTAAAGGGGCACTATGGCGAAAAAAATCAAAATTTAAAATATGTGCAGACAGACAAATAAGAAGTTGGAGAAAAGTAATGTATGGCTCATTTTACTCTGGAAAAAACCTATGTTGCTGTCACTTACGGTAGGTAGTAGAAATTTGACATAAGCGACAGGTTTTGGACTAGTCCATCTCTTCATAGGGGATTCTCAGCAAGGCTTTTATTCTTTATAAAGATATTCCCTAAAAAGGATTTAAACAATGATGCTGGCCAGCTTCCCTGCTCGCTACACAGTTTTTGGGCAGTTGTGCAGAGCAGCTGCCATTCACTAAGTGCTTTTGAAAATAAATAAATCCCTGAGAATCTCCCATGAAGAGATGGACTAGTCCAAAACCTATGTCTCACTACCGAATAAAGTTAGTGCGGGTAACTCACAATTTTTCACACTTTGCCAATGCCGGCTTGACCCTCTAGCACTAAAATGGTTAATTAAAACCAATTCACCATAAAGCAATCTTAATGATTGGACTGCCTTGGGGATTTGCTAACCAAATGATATCAACAGTATTTACACAACATTTCTCTTGCATGTAAAATGAGCTCAAACTTTGCATTTCATAGGGTCATTTGTGCTGTAAACTTAGGGTGTAGCTATCCCACAGCACTGTGGGATAGCTACACCCTAAGTTTACAGCACAAAAGTGCACTTCTTTGGGGGGGATCAGCAAAGACCCCTGCAGTAGGCATTCGCTTATGACCCTATGAAATGCAAAGTTTGAGCTCATTTTACATGCAAGAGAAATGTTGTGTAAATACTGTTGATATCATTTGGTTAGCAAATCCCCAAGGCAGTCCAATCATTAAGATTGCTTTATGGTGAATTGGTTTTAATTAACCATTTTAGTGCTAGAGGGTCAAGCCGGCATTGGCAAAGTGTGAAAAATAGTCCAAAACCTAGACAGCAACATAGGAGAAAAATAATTTATGGCTCATTTTACTCTGGAAAAAACTTACTTCTTATTTGTCTATGTTTGCACACATTTTAAATTTTAAAATGTTTCGCCATAGTGCCCCTTTAATTGTAAATGTTCTTTTAAAGGCTTAGAAAGAGAGCATTGAACATTAACAAAGGCACAGAACAGGACTAAACTATGTAGAAGGTAAGTTTGAAAGTCACCGACCAGCCGAGCAGTTGAGGGTGCTGGACAGGAATCTGATGACGAGGATTTCCCCGAGAGGCCGTCCGATGGAGAATACACAGTCCTTTTCCAGTAGACCCGTAGTGTTGATGACCCCGGAGGAGTTGAGGAACAGCCGCCCACAGACCTCTGTATCAGAGCACAAAGCACGGGAGAGAGCTCAGCAGGACCGAAATGTATAATACTAGCCAAGCAACCAATGACAGCGCCTCTAGTGGCCAAGGCGGGTATAGTAGGAGATTGTTATCTGTATCCACTGGCCTCTGCAGCATATTCAGTGAATACAGATAATAATGAGGACAGTATAATGAGGCCCTAGCAAAGTAATAGATTTAGGGCCCACTTGTGGTCTCTTTGGTGAGCTAAAGTGGAGAAAAGTCAGATAAGGTGACTGGTGGGCTCCTTGACACCCACTAGGCCCCAGGCACCCGCTTAGGTCACCTGGTGGATGATCCTGCTTTGAGCAGGGGCACAGAGCTGTGCTCATACCTGACTCTGTAAGGTTCCGCAGAGCTGCTCTATGCTCTGTACACACACTGCTGCTCCATGCTCTGTACACATGCTGCTGTGCCATGCTCTGTACACACACTGCTCCTCCATGCTCTGTACACACACTGCTGCTCCATGCTCTGTACACACGCTGCTGCTCTATGCTCTGTACACACGCTGCTGCTCCATGCTCTGTACACACACTGCTGCTCCATGCTCTGTACACACACTGCTGCTCCATGCTCTGTACACACTCTGCTGCTCTATGCTCTGTACACACGCTGCTGCTCCATGCTCTGTACACACACTGCTGCTCCATGCTCTGTACACACTCTGCTGCTCCATGCTCTGTACACACTCTGCTGCTCCATGCTCTGCACATACACTGCTGCTCCATGTGCTCATACCTGACTCTGTAAGGTTCCGCAGAGCTGCTCTATGCTCTGTACACACACTGCTGCTCCATGCTCTGTACACACACTGCTGCTCCATGCTCTGTACACATGCTGCTGTGCCATGCTCTGTACACACACTGCTGCTCCATGCTCTGTACACACACTGCTGCTCCATGCTCTGTACACACTCTGCTGCTCCATGCTCTGTACACACGCTGCTGCTCTATGCTCTGTACACACGCTGCTGCTCCATGCTCTGTACACACTCTGCTGCTCCATGCTCTGTACACACTCTGCTGCTCCATGCTCTGTACACACTCTGCTGCTCCATGCTCTGCACATACTCTGCTGCTCCATGTGCTCATACCTGACTCTGTAAGGTTTCGCAGAGCTGCTCCATGCTCTGTACACACGCTGCTGCTCTATGCTCTGTACACATGCTGCTGCTCCATGCTCTGTACACACACTGCTGCTCCATGCTCTGTACACACTCTGCTGCTCCATGCTCTGTACACACTCTGCTGCTCCATGCTCTGCACATACTCTGCTGCTCCATGTGCTCATACCTGACTCTGTAAGGTTCCGCAGAGCTGCTCCATGCTCTGTACACACGCTGCTGCTCTATGCTCTGTACACACGCTGCTGCTCCATGCTCTGTACACACGCTGCTGCTCCATGCCCTGTACACACGCTGCTGCCCCATGCTCTGTACACACACTGCTGCTCCATGCTCTGTACACACACTGCTGCTCCATGTGCTCATACCTGACTCTGTAAGGTTCCGCAGAGCTGCTCTATGCTCTGTACACACACTGCTGCTCCATGCTCTGTACACACACTGCTGCTCCATGCTCTGTACACACACTGCTGCTCCATGTTCTGTACACACACTGCTGCTCCATGTTCTGTACACACACTGCTGCTCCATGCTCTGTACACACACTGCTGCTCCATGTTCTGTACACACACTGCTGCTCCATGTTCTGTACACACACTGCTGCTCCATGCTCTGTACACACACTGCTGCTCCATGTTCTGTACACACACTGCTGCTCCATGTTCTGTACACACACTGCTGCTCCATGCACTGTACACACGCTGCTGCTCCAAGCTCTGTACACACACTGCTGCCCCATGCTCTGTACACACGCTGCTGCTCCATGCTCTGTACACATGTACTGCTGCTGCATCCGAAGTCAACTGTAGCTTGACATTCTGATGTCTCAACTTGTGGCTGTCCCCAGACACTGCGCCGGCCCTGGTCTGAGGGGGGATTCTGGGCACCAGTAATTTCCCCCTAAACTTGGTTATGTCCTAAGCATTATCACTGCACTGTGTGGTAAAAATGCTTGATTGGCTGTCGTGTACTACCTGACTTAAAGAGAATCCCTGACCAAGAATTGAACTTCATCCCAATCAGTAGCTGATACCCCCCCCCCCCCCCCCCTTCCCATGAGAAATCTATTCCTTTTCCCAAATGGATCATCGGGGGCGCTGTATGGCTGATATTGTGGTGAAACCCCTCCCACAAGAAACTCTGAGGACCATGGTCCTGGCAGTTTCCTGTTTATGAACCTCATTGCATTGTGGGAAATAGCTGTTCACAGCTGTTTCCAACTGCCAAAAAAGCAAGCAGAATCTCCTTCCAGTGACATCACCTGCCAGCAGTAAAAATGTCACCATGTGATAAATGTCAGAATGTAAATCGGGGAGAGGAAAGATTTTACAATGGGCAAACACTGACTAAATCATTTATACATAATTATTATAAAAATAAAGCACTTTTTATTACATTATTTTCACTGGAGTTCCTCTTTAAGGGTGAAAGGTCAATACATGGCACCATGGGAAAGTATGGGGCAGATGTGAACATTACGTAACATTCCCGGTAACATATTCGTCCATCCACATCCAATTATCCCCGTGCAAGGATCTGGTTCAGCTCACGGTCATTCCTTTTCCTGTAGAAAAAACATGAGTTGCCATACCTCTAGTAGCGTGTAGTGGACTCACCTGTAGCGCCCTCCTGTGGTTGTGCTCCGCCAGGCCTCTCTGGTGCTGGAATAGTGACAGCTGATTTCTGGAGGCGTGTCTCTTCATCTGGGGAGGGCGGCGTCCTTGACGTCTCCAGCGATTTCTGGAGACGTGTCTCTTGATCTGGGGAGGGCGGCGTCCTTGACGTCTCCAGCGATTTCTGGAGGCGTGTCTCTTGATCTGGGGAGGGCGGCGTCCTTGACGTCTCCAGCGATTTCTGGAGGAGTGTCTCTTGATCTGGGGAGGGCGGCGTCCTTGACGTCTCCAGCGATTTCTGGAGACGTGTCTCTTGATCTGGGGAGGGCGGCGTCCTTGACGTCTCCAGCGATTTCTGGAGGAGTGTCTCTTCATCTGGGGAGGGAGGCGTCCTTGACGTCTCCAGCGATTTCTGGAGGCGTGTCTCTTCATCTGGGGAGGGCGGCGTCCTTGACGTCTCCAGCGATTTCTGGAGGCGTGTCTCTTCATCTGGGGAGGGCGGCGTCCTTGACGTCTCCAGCGATTTCTGGAGGAGTGTCTCTTGATCTGGGGAGGGCGGCACATGCTTTGCATTTGGCTGTACCGCCTGTGTGTCCGCAGCGCAGGCTCTCTCTGAACAGCCGCGGCGGGTGATCGGTTTGGCGGTGTGACCGCAGAACGTGGGGATCACTCGCTGGTGGGTCAGTGAGTTGATGCAAGACTCTTCCCTCCGTTGGATGCCGTTTCCACAGCTGGCTGAACACTGCCGGGGGGGGAAATGGAAGGAATAAAGAACCGCTACAGGAAACATTCCCACATCCCGCTACCCAATCATCATTCACGCTACAGCAGCGGAATCAGAACCTTTGAATCTCTACTTAGGAATATCAGACACCTTATAACTTCCAGCACAGCAGAGGATGAGGATCCCCCTTTTCACTCGGTCTCTTTCATCTGATGAGACTTCTAACATCCATTACTTCACAGCAGTGACTGATAAGCCAGCAACTGTAATAGCTAGAGCCTTGGTGGGGTCCGCTAGCAGAGTCACACCTGGGACAAGCATCCAGCCAATGGAGAATCAATACAAGGGTTCTAGGGTCAAGCAAAGTTTGGGCACCACACTATAAAAAGGGCATTGACCTTCTGGAACGGGTACAAAGACAGACAACTAAAATAATCAGAGTGATGGAAGATCTCGCTTACCAAGAAAGATTGGAGAAACTGGGCTTATTTAGCTTGGAAAAAAGGCGACTGAGAGGTGACCTGATTACTGTGTATAAATACATCAGAGGGCAGTACAGAAGCTTGGCAGATTAGCTTTTTGTCCCTAGTGTTGTACGACGGACAAGGGAACATGATCTGCGTATGGAGGAAAAGAGTTTTTGCCATCTATTTAGAAAGGGGTCCTTCACAGTGAGAGTGGTTAAAATCTGGAATAAGTTACCTCAGGAAGTAGCTATGGCAAACTCTATGGTCCTGTTCAGACTATGTGCGTTCCTAGCTGTTTTGAGGGAACGCATACGGGTACAATATACGCATAAAAACGACTATCAATGCTTTCCAATGGCCTCGTTCACATGTATGCGTATGAGACGCATACGTTTCTCATCCGCATTGCTGCATGCAGTTCTGTGCGTCACGCACAGAAACTGACGCAATTACTTTTGCCCCCGGGTCACGTGTGTGTGCAAATTGCAATAGAAAACGCATTCGAACTTGCGTTTCTTTGAATTTATACGCGTTCTACAAATGTTGACAGTCTGAACAGTGCCTATATCTGCATTTAAAGAGGGCTTGGGTGCTTTCCTTGCATTGAGGGGTATCCACGGCTATGGTTTTTAGTTAACTCCGGGAAGAGTTGATCCAGGGATTTATCTGATGGCCATCTGGAGTCAGGAGGAAATTTTTCCCTTTTAAGGCTAACTGGCCCAGACCTTGTAAGGTTTTTCGCCTTCCCCTGGATCAACTGGAATATGTGCAGGTTCAGGATGGGGTTTGGTTTTTTTTTTTTTGGTTGAACTTGTTGGACGGGTGTCTTTTTTTAAAACTAAACTATGTAACTGTATGAGGTGGGGAGCCAGAAATAACAGCCTCCTTATCCCTCTCCCTATAGGATTGCTATATTACCTGACTGGTCTCCCCTGGCTGGTACTGGCCATACAATGCCGAGGCACACTGGGCAGGCTGTATGATGGCTTAGCACGTTACCTGTGTCCAGGGTCCCACTTCCCACCTGTAGAAGCATTGGGTGAGGAAGCAGGGGATGACAGACAGCGGCCTCTCATGGGCTGGACACAATGCTGGGTCCACCTGTGTGTCCACCCCAGCCACTGTCTGTGCACACACCACTGTCTGCCGGGACATTCCGAAACCACAGGGGGCGGAGCAAGGGCTGCTCTCTACCACATGCCACCTAGTGGAGGAAAAAGAGAAGGCAGGTTACAAAAGGATCATCCCACACAGAGCTAATATAATATGCTGAAGAGTACACCAGTCCTTTCTACAGTATCTGTCAAAAGCTACAGAGGTGAGAGCTCTGCAGCCCTGAGTTCCCCTGCGTCTCACCTGGGGGGCGGGGCTGTATCTGACCTGGGGGGCAGGGCTGCATCTCACCTGGGAGGGGGCAGGGCTGTATCTCACCTGGGAGGGGGCAGGGCTGTATCTCACCTGGGAGGGGGCAGGGCTGCGTCTCACCTGGGGGGCGGGGATGTATCTCACCTGGGGGGCAGGGCTGCGTCTCACCTGGGAGGGGGCAGGGCTGCATCTCACCTTGGGGGGGCGGGGCTGCATCTCACCTGGGAAGGGGCGGGGCTGCATCTCACCTGGGGGCAGGGCGGCATCTCACCTGGGAGGGGGCAGGGTGGCGTCTAACCTGGGAGGGGGCAGGGCAGCGTCTCACCTGGGTGGACAGGGCTGCGTCTCACCTGGGGGGACAGGGCTGCGTCTCACCTGGGGGGGGGGCAGGGCTGCGTCTCACCTGGGGACAGGGCTGCGTCTCACCTGGGAGGGCAGGGCGGCGTCTCACCTGGGGGGCAGGGCGGCAACTCACCTGGGAGGGGGCAGAGCGGCGTCTCACCTGGGGGGACAGGGCTTCCGTCTCACCTGGGGTGCAGAGCGGCGTCTCACCTGGGAGGGGACAGGGCTGCGTCTCACCTGGGGGGGCAGGGCTGCGTCTCACCTGGGGGGCAGGGCTGCGTCTCACCTGGGAGGGGACAGGGCTGCGTCTCACCTGGGGGGGCAGGGCTGCGTCTCACCTGGGGGGCAGGGCTGCGTCTCACCTGGGGGGGCAGGGCTGCGTCTCACCTGGGGGGACAAGGCTGCGTCTCACCTGGGGGGCAGGGTTGCGTCTCACCGGGGGGGTGGGGCTGTGTCTCACCTGGGGGGGCGGGGCTGCGTCTCACCTGGGGGGACAAGGCTGCGCCTCACCTGGGGGGGCAGGGCGGCGTCTCACCTGGGGGGACAAGGCTGCGTCTCACCTGGGGGGGCAGGGCTGCGTCTCACCTGGGGGGGGAAGGGCGCCGTCTCACCTGGGGGGGCGTGGCTGTGTCTCACCTGGGGGGGCATGGCTGTGTCTCACCTGGGGGGGCAGGGCTGCGGGTTACATGACTCCTGCTCCTGAGGGTGAGGAAGATGTTGGCACTCTGTATCTGGAACGATCTGCTCCTCCTCAGTCACATTATGCTGCTGGGGGTCCCGAGTACAATAGAGAACACGCTGCAAAATCCCCCCTCCGCATGTCACACTGCAGGAGCCGCTCTTAAAGCGCCACCTAGAGACCGCAAGAGAAACCGCACAGAAAAGTGGTCAGATCACTGGGCCCGCCCATACAGACATGAACCAATCATTTATCAACTGCCCACATAGCTCCGCCCCTAATGCAAATCTCTATCTAGCCTGGAGTTTCTTGTGTTATAAAACTTTCCAAACTTTCCAAACAAAATTCAGTCTGTTTTCTGGAGCTGGACATTTTGAGTCCGCTACTCCTACAGTCCTTAGACGCGCTGATTCTGGCTTGCATGCAAATATAATGCAAATTGTATGCAGTTTGAAAATAGGGTGATCAAATCCACTCCATGCTGAAACCGATTGCAAGCTGCTTACCATTTGCAAGAAATATGAATACAAGCCATTATTATTTGCCTCTCATCGATCATCTCTCAGGGCTGGGACCCACTAGGGCGTTTTTGGCAGTGTTATGGGATCGCCGACAATCGCTGGTGATTCCCAAAAACAGTTGCCAAAACGATTTTGAAAAACGATTTTGCAGAGATTTGGGAGGCGAGCAATTTTAAATAAAGATATTTATACTTACCGGGTGCCCTTATTTCCGTCTGTAGCCCCGCCCCCTAGCAGAAGAGCTCACAGACGCTTCTCTGATTGGTCCTAGAGAAGCACCTATGACCTCTTCCTTTAGGGGGCGGGGCTACAGACGGAAGAAGGACGCCTGGTAAGAATAATAAAGTTTATTTTAAAAAAAGACACACGTATCCCTAATCGGAAGCGCTGTGCACTCCGTTTCCTGTACAGCGATTCTAAGCGTCGGGAATTGTGAGTGCAATCGCCTAGGAATCGCTGCACACAGCTCTGCGGTGATTCATAGGGGGTTCCAGGCCTGACAGCAACAGAATAAAGCTGTACTGGTGATAGGGATCCCCCTCTTCACTCGGCCTCCTCCAACTGACATTCCTTCCAGTAGCTTCCACTGCAGTAACTGGCAGGTCAACAGTTGTCACAGAAATATAATGGATGGATAGAAGTCTTGTCTAGAGGTGGTCAGAACATTTCAGCACAACACCCAGTGGCGTAGTTTGCCTTCTTAAAACAGAAGGTATTTGCGATAATTCAGCTTTAAGTGAACATCTGTGGTTACCCACAATGCACCGCTACTGAATATACAAATTATCTCTTTATACCCCTGAAAACCAGGCTCACATCCAGAACTGCTGGTGTATAGTGAGCCTATAGCTTATACATGTTACAGAGCTGCTGGTGTATAGCAAGCCTATAGCTTATACATGTTACAGAGCCGCTGGTGTATAGCGAGCCTATAGCTTATACATGTTACAGAGCCGCTGGTGTATAGCAAGCCTACAGCTTTACATGTTACAGAGCCGCTGGTGTATAGCAAGCCTATAGCATATACATGTTACAGAGCCGCTGGTGTATAGTGAGCCTATAGCTTATACATGTTACAGAGCCGCTGGTGTATAGTGATCCTATAGCTTATACATGTTACAGATCCGCTGGTGTATAGCGAGCCTATAGCTTATACATGTTACAGAGCCGCTGGTGTATAGCAAGCCTATAGCTTATACATGTTACAGAGCCGCTGGTGTATAGCAAGCCTATAGCTTATACATGTTACAGATCCGCTGGTGTATAGCGAGCCTATAGCTTATACATGTTACAGATCCACTGGTGTATAGCACGCCTATAGCATATACATGTTACAGAGCCGCTGGTGTATAGCGAGCCTATAGCTTATACATGTTACAGAGCCGCTGGTGTATAGTGAGCCTATAGCTTATACATGTTACAGATCTGCTGGTGTATAGCGAGCCTATAGCTTATACATGTTACAGATCCACTGGTGTATAGCAAGCCTATAGCATATACATGTTACAGAGCCGCTGGTGTATAGCAAGCCTATAGCATATACATGTTACAGAGCCGCTGGTGTATAGTGAGCCTATAGCTTATACATGTTACAGAACCGCTGGTGTATAGTGATCCTATAGCTTATACATGTTACAGAGCCGCTGGTGTATAGCAAGCCTATAGCATATACATGTTACAGAGCCGCTGGTGTATAGCAAGCCTATAGCATATACATGTTACAGAGCCGCTGGTGTATAGTGATCCTATAGCTTATACATGTTACAGAGCCGCTGGTGTATAGCAAGCCTATAGCATATACATGTTACAGAGCCGCTGGTGTATAGCAAGCCTATAGCATATACATGTTACAGAGCCGCTGGTGTATAGTGATCCTATAGCTTATACATGTTACAGAGCCGCTGGTGTATAGCAAGCCTATAGCTTATACATGTTACAGAGCCGCTGGTGTATAGCAAGCCTATAGCTTATACATGTTACAGAGCCACTGGTGTATAGCAAGCCTATAGCATATACATGTTACAGAGCTGCTGGTGTATAGTGAGCCTATAGCTTATACATGTTACAGAGCCGCTGGTGTATAGCAAGCCTATAGCATATACATGTTACAGACCCGCTGGTGTATAGCGAGCCTATAGCTTATACATGTTACAGAGCCGCTGGTGTATAGCAAGCCTATAGCATATACATGTTACAGATCCGCTGGTGTATAGCAAGCCTATAGCATATACATGTTACAGATCCGCTGGTGTATAGCAAGCCTATAGCTTATACATGTTACAGAGCCACTGGTGTATAGCAAGCCTATAGCATATACATGTTACAGATCCGCTGGTGTATAGTGAGCCTATAGCTTATACATGTTACAGAGCCGCTGGTGTATAGCAAGCCTATAACTTATACATGTTACAGAGCCGCTGGTGTATAGTGAGCCTATAGCATATACATGTTACAGACCCGCTGGTGTATAGCGAGCCTATAGCTTATACATGTTACAGAGCCGCTGGTGTATAGCAAGCCTTTTAGCTTATACATGTTACAGAGCCGCTGGTGTATAGCAAGCCTATAGCTTATACATGTTACAGAGCCACTGGTGTATAGCAAGCCTATAGCATATACATGTTACAGATCCGCTGGTGTATAGCATGCCTTTAGCATATACATGTTACAGAGCCGCTGGTGTATAGCAAGCCTATAGCATATACATGTTACAGACCCACTGGTGTATAGTGAGCCTATAGCTTATACATGTTACAGAGCCGCTGGTGTATAGCAAGCCTTTTAGCTTATACATGTTACAGAGCCGCTGGTGTATAGCATGCCTATAGCTTATACATGTTACAGAGCCGCTGGTGTATAGCATGCCTATAGCTTATACATGTTACAGAGCCGCTGGTGTATAGCAAGCCTATAGCTTATACATGTTACAGAGCTGCTGGTGTATAGCAAGCCTATAGCTTATACATGTTACAGAGCCACTGGTGTATAGCAAGCCTATAGCATATACATGTTACAGATCCGCTGGTGTATAGCATG
The DNA here is from genome assembly GCF_040937935.1 of Hyperolius riggenbachi. Lineage (NCBI taxonomy): Eukaryota > Metazoa > Chordata > Amphibia > Anura > Hyperoliidae > Hyperolius > Hyperolius riggenbachi. Next base: position 298,437,555 of record NC_090653.1, on the reverse strand, counting down.
CCTTTAGCATATACATGTTACAGAGCCGCTGGTGTATAGCAAGCCTATAGCATATACATGTTACAGAGCCGCTGGTGTATAGTGATCCTATAGCTTATACATGTTACAGAGCCGCTGGTGTATAGCAAGCCTATAGCATATACATGTTACAGAGCCGCTGGTGTATAGCAAGCCTATAGCATATACATGTTACAGATCCGCTGGTGTATAGCAAGCCTATAGCTTATACATGTTACAGAGCCACTGGTGTATAGCAAGCCTATAGCATATACATGTTACAGAGCTGCTGGTGTATAGCAAGCCTATAGCTTATACATGTTACAGAGCCGCTGGTGTATAGCAAGCCTATAGCATATACATGTTACAGATCCGCTGGTGTATAGTGAGCCTATAGCTTATACATGTTACAGAGCCGCTGGTGTATAGCAAGCCTATAGCTTATACATGTTACAGAGCCACTGGTGTATAGCAAGCCTATAGCATATACATGTTACAGATCCGCTGGTGTATAGCATGCCTTTAGCATATACATGTTACAGAGCCGCTGGTGTATAGCAAGCCTATAGCTTATACATGTTACAGAGCCGCTGGTGTATAGCAAGCCTATAGCTTATACATGTTACAGAGCACTGGTGTATAGCAAGCCTATAGCATATACATGTTACAGATCCGCTGGTGTATAGCATGCCTTTAGCATATACATGTTACAGAGCCGCTGGTGTATAGCAAGCCTATAGCTTATACATGTTACAGAGCCGCTGGTGTATAGTGATGCTATAGCTTATACATGTTACAGAGCCGCTGGCGTATAGCAAGCCTATAGCTTATACATGTTACAGAGCCGCTGGTGTATAGTGATCCTATAGCTTATACATGTTACAGAGCCGCTGGTGTATAGCGAGCCTATAGCTTATACATGTTACAGAGCCGCTGGTGTATAGTGATCCTATAGCTTATACATGTTACAGATCCACTGGTGTATAGCACGCCTATAGCATATACATGTTACAGAGCCGCTGGTGTATAGCAAGCCTATAGCTTATACATGTTACAGAGCCGCTGGTGTATAGCAAGCCTATAGCTTATACATGTTACAGAGCACTGGTGTATAGCAAGCCTATAGCATATACATGTTACAGATCCGCTGGTGTATAGCATGCCTTTAGCATATACATGTTACAGAGCCGCTGGTGTATAGCAAGCCTATAGCTTATACATGTTACAGAGCCGCTGGTGTATAGTGATGCTATAGCTTATACATGTTACAGAGCCGCTGGCGTATAGCAAGCCTATAGCTTATACATGTTACAGAGCCGCTGGTGTATAGCGAGCCTATAGCATATACATGTTACAGAGCCGCTGGTGTATAGCGAGCCTATAGCTTATACATGTTACAGAGCCGCTGGTGTATAGTGAGCCTATAGCTTATACATGTTACAGAGCCGCTGATGTATAGTGATCCTATAGCTTATACATGTTACAGAGCCGCTGGTGTATAGCGAGCCTATAGCTTATACATGTTACAGAGCCGCTGGTGTATAGTGATCCTATAGCTTATACATGTTACAGAGCCGCTGGTGTATAGCGAGCCTATAGCTTATACATGTTACAGAGCCGCTGGTGTATAGTGATCCTATAGCTTATACATGTTACAGATCCGCTGGTGTATAGCAAGCCTATAGCTTACACATGTTACAGACCCGCTGGTGTATAGCAAGCCTATAGCTTATACATGTTACAGATCCGCTGGTGTATAGCAAGCCTATAGCTTATACATGTTACAGAGCCGCTGGTGTATAGCAAGCCTATAGCTTATACATGTTACAGAGCCGCTGGTGTATAGCAAGCCTATAGCATATACATGTTACAGAGCCGCTGGTGTATAGCGAGCCTATAGCATATACATGTTACAGAACCGCTGGTGTATAGCAAGCCTATAGCTTATACATGTTACAGAGCCACTGGTGTATAGCAAGCCTATAGCTTATACATGTTACAGAGCCGCTGGTGTATAGCGAGCCTTTAGCATATACATGTTACAGAGCCGCTGGTGTATAGTGATCCTATAGCTTATACATGTTACAGAGCCGCTGGTGTATAGTGATCCTATAGCTTATACATGTTACAGAGCTGCTGGTGTATAGTGATCCTATAGCTTATACATGTTACAGAGCCGCTGGTGTATAGCGAGCCTTTAGCATATACATGTTACAGAGCTGCTGGTATATAGCAAGCCTATGCATGTTACAGAGCCGCTGGTGTATAGTGAGCCTATAGCTTATACATGTTACAGAGCCGCTGGTGTATAGTGATCCTATAGCTTATACATGTTACAGAGCCGCTGGTGTATAGCAAGCCTATAGCTTATACATGTTACAGAGCCGCTGGTGTATAGCACGCTTATCGCTCATACATGTTACAGAGCCACATCAACCCCGCATGCAGACAGCCTGTTTCAGACTTTTGGTCCTCCTCAGTGCATGGCAGGGATTGATATGGCTCTATGGGATAGGGCTTGGACCAGTACAACAGAGTAACTAAGCAGCAACCTAAACTGCTGCCATTACAGGAAGGGTTACCACATACCTCCCAACTTTTTGAGATGAGAAAGAGGGACACTTAAGCCACGCCCCTGCCACACCCCCGATCATGCCCACACCACACCCCTAGTCACGCATACCATAAAGATTTCATAAGAAAAATATGTTTTATAATGCAAACCACCCTGGTCCTTTCTATCCTGGTTCATTTTCCTTCATAGTAACATTTTAAAATTAGTAATATATCAATTTAAAGGATGGGAATAAAGTTTAGAGTCAAACATTTTTTAGTAGAGAAATATATATATATATATATATATACACATAGAAAGAGGGACAAAGTCCTGAAAGAGGGACAAATGAGGAGGAAAGAGGGACAGAGGGACTGTTGGGAGCTATGGTTACCATTGGGTTAGCAGAACATTTTCCATACAGTGATCGATCCCATAACAGGCGTCTCGCGTTGCCGCTGGGCTTACCGGACTGGGCAGGGCTCGGCCGCGCACTGCTTCCTGGGCTCTGGGCGGGGCAGATGACGGCACTTGTACGCAGGCAATCGGTGGGAAATATCGTTATCTTTGTGGACACAAGTCACAGACCGTTGGATAATTCCTCCTCCGCAGGTTGCAGAACATGGCGATAACTCTCGCACCTCCCAGCTGCAGACGCAGAATAACAGAAAAACACATCTCAGAATACGTTCCAACAAATCAAACGCCTAGAGCAGTGGTTCCCAACCTTTTCCAGGTCGTGACACATCACGCCAAACATTCAGATATACATGACACGTCCCGTATGATAGAAAAGATTCAGTAACAATCTGCTGATGCTGCAGGCACAATGAGGGGCTCGGTAACAATGTGCTGATGCTGCAGGCACAATGAGGGGCTCGGTAACAATGTGCTGATGCTGCAGGCACAATGAGGGGCTCAGTAACAATCTGCTGATGCTGCAGGCACAATAAGGGGCTCAGTGACAATATGCTGATGCTGCAGGCACAATAAGGGGCTCAGTGACAATATGCTGATGCTGCAGGCACAATGAGGGGCTCAGTAACAATCTGCTGATGCTGCAGGCACAATAAGGGGCTCAGTGACAATATGCTGATGCTGCAGGCACAATGAGGGGCTCAGTAACAATCTGCTGATGCTGCAGGCACAATAAGGGGCTCAGTGACAATATGCTGATGCTGCAGGCACAATGAGGGGCTCAGTAACAATCTGCTGATGCTGCAGGCACAATGAGGGGCTCAGTAACAATCTGCTGATGCTGCAGGCACAATGAGGGGCTCAGTAACAATCTACTGATGCTGCAGGCACAATGAGGGGCTCAGTAACAATCTGCTGATGCTGCAGGCACAATGAGGGGCTCAGTAACAATCTGCTGATGCAGCAGGCACAATGAGGGGCTCAGTAACAATCTGCTGATGCTGCAGGCACAGTGAGGGGCTCAGTAACAATCTGCTGATGCTGCAGGCACAATGAGGAGCTCAGTGACAATCTGCTGATGCTGCAGGCACAATAAGGGGCTCAGTGACAATATGCTGATGCTGCAGGCACAATGAGGGGCTCAGTAACAATCTGCTGATGCTGCAGGCACAATGAGGGGCTCAGTAACAATCTGCTGATGCAGCAGGCACAATGAGGGGCTCAGTAACAATCTGCTGATGCTGCAGGCACAGTGAGGGGCTCAGTAACAATCTGCTGATGCTGCAGGCACAATGAGAGGCTCAGTAACAATATGCTGATGCTGCAGGCACAATGAGAGGCTCAGTAACAATATGCTGATGCTGCAGGCACAGTGAGGGGCTCAGAAAATCTGCTGATGCTGCAGGCACAATGAGGGGCTCAGTAACAATCTGCTGATGCTGCAGGCACAATAAGGGGCTCAGTGACAATATGCTGATACTGCAGGCACAATGAGGAGTTCAGTAACAATGTGCTGATGCTGCAGGCACAATGAGGGGCTCAGTGACAATCTGCTGATGCTGCAGGCACAATGAGGGGCTCAGTAACAATCTGCTGATGCTGCAGGCACAATGAGGGGCTCAGTAACAATGTGCTGATGCTGCAGGCACACTGAGGGGCTCAGTAACAATCTGCTGATGCAGCAGGCACAATGAGGGGCTCAGTAACAATCTGATGATGCTGCAGGCACAATGAGGGGTGCTCAGGTGTATAGTGGCCCCAGTATATGTACCCAGGTGTATAGTGGCCCCAGTACATGCAGCCAGGTGTATAGTGGCCCCAGTATATGCAGCCAGGTGTATAGTGGCCCCAGTATATGTACCCAGGTGTATAGTGGCCCGAGTACATGCAGCCAGGTGTATAGTGGCCCCAGTACATGCAGCCAGGTGTATAGTGGCCCCAGTACATGCAGCCAGGTGTATAGTGGCCCCAGTACATGCAGCCAGGTGTATAGTGGCCCCAGTACATGCAGCCAGGTGTATAGTGGCCCCAGTACATGCAGCCAGGTGTATAGTGGCCCCAGTACATGTAGCCAGGTGTATAGTGGCCCCAGTACATGCAGCCAGGTGTATAGTGGCCCCAGTACATGCAGCCAGGTGTATAGTGGCCCCAGTACATGCAGCCAGGTGTATAGTGGCCCCAGTACATGCAGCCAGGTGTATAGTGGCCCCAGTACATGCAGCCAGGTGTATAGTGGCCCCAGTATATGCAGCCAGGTGTATAGTGGCCCCAGTATATGCAGCCAGGTGTATAGTGGCCCCAGTACATGCAGCCAGGTGTATAGTGGCCCCAGTACATGTAGCCAGGTGTATAGTGGCCCCAGTACATGCAGCCAGGTGTATAGTGGCCCCCCAGCTGGAGCGGAGCAGCGCAGCAGAGAGGAGCATTGGGTAGAGCAGCGGGGAAGGGCGGACGTTCCCCCCCCACTTCCCTCACCTTGGGGCTCCTCTCCCTGGCTCTCCCCTCCATAACATTGCGGCGGCGGTGGTTGGCAGCGGCGGCGGTGGCTGGCAGCGGCGGCGGTGGGCGGGACTTACCTCCTCTAGTGTACCGGCGAGTGGACGCTGTGCCTATGCGTGCAGCTAGTCTGGTCTAGTGAAGACCAGACTAGCTGCAAGCACGCACACACAGCGTCCACTCGCCGGTACACTGGAGGAGGTAAGTCCCGCCCACCGCCGCCGCTGCCAGCCACCGCCACAATGTTATGGAGGGGAGAGCCCGGACGAGCAGGGGGAGCAGAGAGCGGCGACACATAGCTGGTGCTGCCGCGACACATAAATGTGTCGCGGCACACCGGTTGGGAACCTCTGGCCTAGAGGATAATTCAGGGAATACAACGCTAAACTGTGGTCAAACTAAATGCCTCGATATTAACCACTTCACATCCAGACCTTGTTTCCCACTTATGGACCAGAGCAGTTTTGACAGTTTAGCTATGTCCTTATTTAATCAGAAATAACTTTATCCTTACTTATGACACAGAAATGAAATATATATTGTTTTTTTCAAGACAAACTGGGCTTTCATTGTATGCCATTTTTTCCCTCAAACAATTTTGTTTTCTATGAATTTTAATGGGAAAACAAAGAAAAAAGTAGAAAAAAAACCACATTATTTCTCAGTTTTACCAATTCCAGTTTAAAAATAAAAAGTGCTACTGTAGATAAAAAACACAATTTTTGGGGGCTATTCTTACTGCTTATCACAAAAAACTTAGATGATGTTCCTGTCAGAATTTATGGTGAAGATATTTGATTCTGAAATAATGCTACAGTGTATTTTTCACTATGAACTGAGAAAATAAAAGTATTTTTAATGGTAAAAATCAATCTCATTAGCTCAGGGAACATATATTCCCATTCACCAATGAGTGCTGCATCAGATAGTGCCAGAAATGTGCACAGGAGCAAGTCCAATCCTGCACAGCACTGCTTCTGCTACAAGACGTATATCTACTGACTCGTGGCTTAGATGAAGTCACAGAGGACATAGATATACTGTAGTGGTGGATAAAGTGGTTAAAGATAATTTGCCGATCCTTGCAGAGTAATTTGCAGTCTAAAGGATGCCACACACTAATACATTTTTTAAACATCTTTTCAATTCAAGAATTGCAATACATTTTTCTGACTGGTTGTAACATTTCAAAAATCTGACCAATGTACCACACGATCAGAGATATGTTAATTTTTTCCTCCAATTATGAAAAAAAAATGATTGAAAACTCAAGTATTGTATTTCAAGTAATTGACAATCAACCACACACCATTACATTTTCATAAAAATTGATCTGAAAAAAATCCACTCTTGATCTTTTATCAAATAAAAATGGGAAATTTGATCAGATTTTTTTTGAACGAATGAAAATAAAGCTTTCGATTTTTCGGGACAACCGATTGTTTTTATCGAATTGCTGTAAATTATTTTATTGTATGATATATGGCCTCCTTTTGACACATCGTACCAATAGACCACACCTGCATATTCAACTTTAAAAGAATCATGAGAAAAAAGATCGAATAAAACATAAAGATTGGGTTGGAAATAAAAATTGAGAGAAAAAAAAAATGTATTTAGATTCAGTCAGAAATGTTGTGCATATGAAAAGAACGCTTTTATGCACACGTCATTAAGGTAATTACAGAAATTATTTTTACAAATCTTCGCAGTGTGTAGATAGCGTTAGGCCACGGTCACTTTGCGCATGTTTCTTGCATGCCGGCTCACACAGACCACACCCAGTGAAAAGTTTTAGGCCCCGTTCACACTTGCGGTTCTCTGCCAAACGGACCAGATGACCTGACCGGATCCGGACCGTATCCGGATCGGAACCGTACGGTTCTGATCCGGATCCGATCCGGATCCGGTCAGTTTGCATCAGGTGTTCATCAGGATGCAATCCGGATCCGTTTGGCAAAAGATAGTAGAAATAGAATAAAAATGTTGGGGTCTCGGAGGTCAGCAGAAGGTGGACCTGTGGAATCAGGCCCTCCGCTGTTTAGCACTCACCTCCACCTCCGACATACTGCCAACATCTCCAGCACGTTTAAAGTCACTGCTGCTCCACTCCAAAATGCTTGCCCATGTGTCCCCATCCAAAATCGCCGCTTCAATCCGCATAGGAAGTGGGGTAGAACATCCGGATTTTTAGCCAGTGTGTTGTGCGCTCTCCGGTTCTCATTGGTTTGTATTGGCCGGATGGTGCAGTCCGGCTCCGCTCCGGATACGTCTGCCGGAGGAGCCGGACCAAAAAATAGCGCATGTTGGGTCTTATGCCGGAGTCCGGATCCGGTCCGGACGAAACGGACGCATGTGAACGGACGCATAGGCTTTCATCGCTATGCCGTGCGTCCGTTCCGTCCGTTCTGCATGCGGTCCGGCTCCGGCACGGCGATTCCGGACGGCGACCGCTAATGTGAACCGGGCCTAAACAAGGTAATCGAACGTAAAACAGTTCCCGTTCTCGCGAGCATTATCCAGACATGCTCTGCTAACAGTACATTAGGATAATACAACCCATTATAAAGCAGAGATTTGAACATGTCCATTCGTTTGCATGGACAGCTCAACGTTGCACATAATGTGGGCAAGGCCTCTGACCACAAACTTTTCTTATAGAAAGAATACATGCAGAGTACCAATAATAATCTGATTGCCATGCAGTACCAAATTATACCACAGGGTGCCACTGCAGCTAAAAAGTTAATTGTAAGTTTCAAAATCAGAATCAGAATCATTTTTATTTCGCCAAGCATGAGGGGACATGCCAAAAACAATTCCAGGCATGTCCCCTCATGCTTGGCGAAATAAAAATGATTCTGATTCTGATTTTGAAACTTACAATTCACTTTTTAGCAATGTAAAGAATGGCAAAGCTGGGACTGGCAATTCCTTAACGACTAACACCTGGTAGACACACACATCCAATCTTGATTGGCCAATTTTAACTACATGAAGGTGGTAAAATTGGCCAACAGAAGGTGAATACTAAAATCCAGGGGTAGGGAATCTATGACTCGGGAGGCAGATGCGGCTCTTTTGATGGCTGCATCTGACTCACAGACAAATCAGTAGGGGGTGATTTCCTAAGCTACACTGCTCAAGCAGCACAGCTTAGTGTGGCAGCGCAAGTAAAATTTTCAAAGTAGGCACGGTACTGCTGTAGCGGTGCTACTAACTTACTCACGCTACCCCAAAACTAACAGCCGCTCCAGTTGTCCCACTCTGGACCCTGTCAGGTCCAGTGCCTTTGTAGAACGAGATCCCCGCACTTTGATTGGCCCTATTGGGCCAAAGTGCAGGGATCTCGTCCTACAAAGTGAATCAACCTCCAAGTCAGCTAGCTAATTGTACAAGCTGTTAGTTGGTGTTTCTCCTGTCTGGTTCTTGAGGAAATTGCTGATGTTGCTGAAACCCAAGAGAAGCTGAAGACGTGTCTGACACTTTCGCTGCCCGGAGGATCAACTGTGTACACATCACCATGGCAACAGGGAGGGACGTGAGCCCTACTGCCCCAGTTTGAAACATATTGTATGGCTCTCACAGAATTACATTGTAAAATAAGTGGCGTTTATGGCTCTCTCAGACAAAAAGGTTCCTGACCCCTGCTATAAACAGATTGTTTAGGTAGGCTGCTCATATTGGTCGTATTGGTCATATTGGCCAATCATGATTGGATGTGTGTGTGCACATTATAACTTATAAGGTGTAAGCAGTGATTAGACAATTAGAAGTGAATGAGACTGATTACAGCGGTGGGCAGCTCCGTTGGTGGCACGGCTCCTGCAGCGACTCCGGCTTCTGAGTTCCATTACATTTATCTTCTGGGGGTTCTTCTTTTGAGTAAAACTCAACACAAACGTATCTCAGCTCCGAGATCCCTGAAACCACAAAAACAGAATGAGCAGCGTCAGTGTTTCCTGGGGACATCCCAAGTTCAGCATCCCAGGGACTGAGATCTATAAAATCAAACGGACACCCCAAGCTCAGCATCCTGGGGACTGAGATCTATAATATCACATGGACACCCCAAGCTCAGCATCCTGGGGACTGAGATCTATAATATCACATGGACACCCCAAGCTCAGCATCCTGGGGACTGAGATCTATAATATCACATGGACACCCCAAGCTCAGCATCCTGGGGACTGAGATCTATAATATCACATGGGCACCCCAAGCTCAGCATCCTGGGGACTGAGATCTATAATATCACATGGACACCCCAAGCTCAGCATCCTGGGGACTGAGATCTATAATATCACATGGACACCCCAAGCTCAGCATCCTGGGGACTGAGATCTATAATATCACATGGACACCCCAAGCTCAGCATCCTGGGGACTGAGATCTATAATATCACATGGACACCCCAAGCTCAGCATCCTGGGGACTGAGATCTATAATATCACATGGACACCCCAAGCTCAGCATCCTGGGGACTGAGATCTATAATATCACATGGACACCCCAAGCTCAGCATCCTGGGGACTGAGATCTATAATATCACATGGACACCCCAAGCTCAGCATCCTGGGGACTGAGATCTATAATATCACATGGACACCCCAAGCTCACCATCCTGGGGACTGAGATCTATAATATCACATGGACACCCCAAGCTCAGCATCCTGGGGACTGAGATCTCTAATATCACATGGACAACCCAAGCTCAGCATCCTGGGGACTGAGATCTATAATATCACATGGACACCCCAAGCTCAGCATCTTGGGGACTGAGATCTCTAATATCACATGGACACCCCAAGCTCAGCATCTTGGGGACTGAGATCTCTAATATCACATGGACACCCCAAGCTCAGCATCCTGAGGACTGAGATCTATAATATCACATGGACACCCAAAGCTCAGCATCCTGGGGACTGAGATCTATAATATCACATGGGCACCCCAAGCTCACCATCCTAGGAACTGAAATCTATAATATCACATGGACACCCCAAGCTCAGCATCCTGAGGACTGAGATCTATAATATCACATGGACACCCAAAGCTCAGCATCCTGGGGACTGAGATCTATAATATCACATGGGCACCCCAAGCTCACCATCCTAGGAACTGAAATCTATAACCTCACATGGACACCCCAAGCTCAGCATCCTGAGGACTGAGATCTATAATATCACATGGACACCCCAAGCTCAGCATCTTGGGGACTGAGATCTATAATATTATTATTATTATTATTTTTTATTATTTATATAGCGCCAACATCTTCCGTAGCGCTGTACATAGTACAAACAAATAATGGGGAACAAATATACATAAGAAATACAAGACATACATAAGAAATACAAGACAATATCACATGGACAACCCCAAGCTCAGCATCCTGGGGACTGAGATCTATAATATCACACGGACACCCCAAGCTCAGCATCCTGGGGACTGAGATCTATAATATCACATGGGCACCCCAAGCTCAGCATCCTGGGGACTGAGATCTATAATATCACATGGGCACCACAAGCTCAGCATCCTGGGGACTGAGATCTATAACATCACACAGGCACCCCAAGCTCAGCATCCTGGGGACTGAGATCTATAACATCACATGAACACCCCAAGCTCAGCATCCTGGGGACTGAGATCTATAATATCACATGGACACCCCAAGCTCAGCATCCTGGGGACTAAGATCTATAATATCACATGGACACCCCAAGCTCAGCATCCTGGGGACTGAGATCTATAGCATCACATGGACACCCCAAGCTCAGCATCCTGGGGACTGAGATCTATAATATCACATGGACAACCCAAGCTCAGCATCCTGGGGACTGAGATCTATAATATCACATGGACACCCCAAGCTCAGCATCCCAGGGACTGAGATCTATAACATCACATGAACACCCCAAGCTCAGCATCCTGGGGACTGAGATCTATAATATCACATGGACACCCCAAGCTCAGCATCCTGGGGACTGAGATCTATAATATCACATGGACACCCCAAGCTCAGCATCCTGGGGACTGAGATCTATAATATCACATGGACAACCCAAGCTCAGCATCCTGGGGACTGAGATCTATAATATCACATGGACACCCCAAGCTCAGCATCCCCGGGACTGAGATCTATAATATCACATGGACAACCCAAGCTCAGCATCCTGGGGACTGAGATCTATAATATCACATGGACACCCCAAGCTCAGCATCCTGGGGACTGAGATCTATAATATCACATGAACACCCCAAGCTCAGCATCCTGGGGACTGAGATCTATAATATCACATGAACACCCCAAGCTCAGCATCCTGGGGACTGAGATCTATAACATCACATGAACACCCCAAGCTCAGCATCTTGGGGACTGAGATCTATAATATCACATGGACAACCCAAGCTCACCATCCTGGGGACTGAGATCTATAATATCACATGGACAACCCAAGCTCACCATCCTGGGGACTGAGATCTATAATATCACATGGACACCCCAAGCTCAGCATCTTGGGGACTGAGATCTATAATATCACATGGACAACCCAAGCTCACCATCCTGGGGACTGAGATCTATAATATCACATGGGCACCCCAAGCTCAGCATCTTGGGGACTGAGATCTATAATATCACATGGGCACCCCAAGCTCAGCATCCTAGGGACTGAGATCTATAATATCACATGGGCACCCCAAGCTCAGCATCCTAGGGACTGAGATCTATAATATCACATGGGCACCCCAAGCTCAGCATCTTGGGGACTGAGATCTATAATATCACATGGGCACCCCAAGCTCACCATCCTGGGGACTGAGATCTATAATATCACATGGACACCCCAAGCTCAGCATCCCAGGGACTGAGATCTATAATATCACATGGACAACCCCAAGCTCAGCATCCTGGGGACTGAGATCTATAATATCACATGGACACCCCAAGCTCAGCATCCTGGGGACTGAGATCTATAATATCACATGGGCACCCCAAGCTCAGCATCCTGGGGACTGAGATCTATAATATCACATGGACACCCCAAGCTCAGCATCTTGGGGACTGAGATCTCTAATATCACATGGGCACCCCAAGCTCAGCATCCTGGGGACTGAGATCTATAATATCACATGGGCACCCCAAGCTCAGCATCTTGGGGACTGAGATCTATAATATCACATGGGCACCCCAAGCTCACCATCCTGGGGACTGAGATCTATTATATCACATGGAAACCCCAAGCTCAGCATCCTGGGGACTGAGATCTATATCATCACATGGACACCCCAAGCTCAACATCCTGGGGACTGAGATCTATATCATCACATGGACACCCCAAGCTCAACATCCTGGGGACTGAGATCTATATCATCACATGGACACCCCAAGCTCAACATCCTGGGGACTGAGATCTATAATATCACATGGACACCCAAAGCTCAGCATCCTGGGGACTGAGATCTATAATATCACATGGGCACCCGAAGCTCAGCATCCTAGGGACTGAGATCTATAATATCACATGGACACCCCAAGCTCAGCATCCTAGGGACTGAGATCTATAATATCACATGGACACCCCAAGCTCAGCATCTTGGGGACTGAGATCTCTAATATCACATGGGCACCCCAAGCTCAGCATCCTGGGGACTGAGATCTATAATATCACATGGGCACCCCAAGCTCAGCATCCTGGGGACTGAGATCTACAATATCACATGGACACCCCAAGCTCAGCATCCTGGGGACTGAGATCTATATCATCACATGGACACCCCAAGCTCAGCATCCTAGGAACTGAGATCTATAATATCACATGGGCACCCCAAGCTCAGCATCCTGGGGACTGAGATCTATAACATCACATGAACACCCCAAGCTCAGCATCCTGGGGACTGAGATCTATAATATCACATGGGCACCCCAAGCTCAGCATCCTGGGGACTGAGATCTATAACATCACATGGACACCCCAAGCTCAGCATCCTGGGGACTGAGATCTATAATATCACATGGACACCCAAAGCTCAGCATCCTGGGGACTGAGATCTATAATATCACATGGACACCCCAAGCTCAGCATCCTGGGGACTGAGATCTATAATATCACATGGGCACCCCAAGCTCACCATCCTAGGAACTGAAATCTATAATATCACATGGACACCCCAAGCTCAGCATCCTGAGGACTGAGATCTATAATATCACATGGACACCCCAAGCTCAGCATCTTGGGGACTGAGATCTATAATATTATTATTATTATTATTTTTTATTATTTATATAGCGCCAACATCTTCCGTAGCGCTGTACATAGTACAAACAAATAATGGGGAACAAATATACATAAGAAATACAAGACATACATAAGAAATACAAGACAATATCACATGGACAACCCCAAGCTCAGCATCCTGGGGACTGAGATCTATAATATCACACGGACACCCCAAGCTCAGCATCCTGGGGACTGAGATCTATAATATCACATGGACACACAAAGCTCAGCATCCTGGGGACTGAGATCTATAATATCACATGGACAACCCAAGCTCAGCATCCTGGGGACTGAGATCTATAATATCACATGGACACCCCAAGCTCAGCATCCCAGGGACTGAGATCTATAACATCACATGAACACCCCAAGCTCAGCATCCTGGGGACTGAGATCTATAATATCACATGGACACCCCAAGCTCAGCATCCTGGGGACTGAGATCTATAATATCACATGGACACACAAAGCTCAGCATCCTGGGGACTGAGATCTATAATATCACATGGACAACCCAAGCTCAGCATCCTGGGGACTGAGATCTATAATATCACATGGACACCCCAAGCTCAGCATCCCCGGGACTGAGATCTATAATATCACATGGACAACCCAAGCTCAGCATCCTGGGGACTGAGATCTATAATATCACATGGACACCCCAAGCTCAGCATCCTGGGGGACTGAGATCTATAATATCACATGGACACCCCAAGCTCAGCATCCTGGGGGGACTGAGATCTATAATATCACATGGGCACCCCAAGCTCACCATCCTGGGGACTGAGATCTATAATATCACATGAACACCCCAAGCTCAGCATCCTGGGGACTGAGATCTATAATATCACATGAACACCCCAAGCTCAGCATCCTGGGGACTGAGATCTATAACATCACATGAACACCCCAAGCTCAGCATCCTGGGGACTGAGATCTATAATATCACATGGACAACCCAAGCTCACCATCCTGGGGACTGAGATCTATAATATCACATGGACACCCCAAGCTCAGCATCTTGGGGACTGAGATCTATAATATCACATGGACAACCCAAGCTCAGCATCCTGGGGACTGAGATCTCTAATATCACATGGACAACCCAAGCTCAGCATCCTGGGGACTGAGATCTATAATATCACATGGACACCCCAAGCTCAGCATCCTGGGGACTGAGATCTATAATATCACATGGACACCCCAAGCTCAGCATCTTGGGGACTGAGATCTATAATATCACATGGACAACCCAAGCTCAGCATCCTGGGGACTGAGATCTCTAATATCACATGGACAACCCAAGCTCAGCATCCTGGGGACTGAGATCTATAATATCACATGGGCACCCCAAGCTCAGCATCTTGGGGACTGAGATCTATAATATCACATGGGCACCCCAAGCTCAGCATCCTAGGGACTGAGATCTATAATATCACATGGGCACCCCAAGCTCAGCATCCTAGGGACTGAGATCTATAATATCACATGGGCACCCCAAGCTCAGCATCCTGGGGACTGAGATCTATAATATCACATGGACAACCCAAGCTCACCATCCTGGGGACTGAGATCTATAATATCACATGGGCACCCCAAGCTCAGCATCTTGGGGACTGAGATCTATAATATCACATGGGCACCCCAAGCTCAGCATCCTGGGGACTGAGATCTATAATATCACATGGGCACCCCAAGCTCAGCATCCTGGGGACTGAGATCTATAACATCACACAGGCACCCCAAGCTCAGCATCCTGGGGACTGAGATCTATATCATCACATGGACACCCCAAGCTCAGCATCCTGGGGACTGAGATCTATAATATCACATGGACACCCCAAGCTCAGCATCCTGGGGACTGAGATCTATAATATCACATGGACACCCCAAGCTCACCATCCTGGGGACTGAGATCTATAATATCACATGGGCACCCCAAGCTCAGCATCTTGGGGACTGAGATCTATAATATCACATGGGCACCCCAAGCTCAGCATCCTGGGGACTGAGATCTATAATATCACATGGGCACCCCAAGCTCAGCATCCTGGGGACTGAGATCTATAACATCACACAGGCACCCCAAGCTCAGCATCCTGGGGACTGAGATCTATATCATCACATGGACACCCCAAGCTCAGCATCCTGGGGACTGAGATCTATAATATCACATGGGCACCCCAAGCTCACCATCCTGGGGACTGAGATCTATAATATCACATGGGCACCCCAAGCTCACCATCCTGGGGACTGAGATCTATAATATCACATGGACACCCCAAGCTCAGCATCCCAGGGACTGAGATCTATAGCATCACATGGACACACAAAGCTCAACATCCTGGGGACTGAGATCTATAATATCACATGGGCACCCCAAGCTCACCATCCTGGGGACTGAGATCTATAATATCACATGGACACCCCAAGCTCAGCATCCCAGGGACTGAGATCTATAGCATCACATGGACACACAAAGCTCAACATCCTGGGGACTGAGATCTATAATATCACATGGGCACCCCAAGCTCACCATCCTGGGGACTGAGATCTATAATATCACATGGACACCCCAAGCTCAGCATCCCAGGGACTGAGATCTATAGCATCACATGGACACACAAAGCTCAACATCCTGGGGACTGAGATCTATAATATCACATGGGCACCCCAAGCTCAGCATCTTGGGGACTGAGATCTATAATATCACATGGGCACCCCAAGCTCACCATCCTGGGGACTGAGATCTATAGCATCACATGGACACACAAAGCTCAACATCCTGGGGACTGAGATCTATAATATCACATGGACACCCCAAGCTCAGCATCCTGGGGACTGAGATCTATAATATCACATGGGCACCCCAAGCTCAGCATCCTGGGGACTGAGATCTATAATATCACATGAACACCCCAAGCTCAGCATCCTGGGGACTGAGATCTATAATATCACATGGACACCCCAAGCTCAGCATCCTGGGGACTGAGATCTATAACATCACACAGGCACCCCAAGCTCAGCATCTTGGGGACTGAGATCTATAATATCACACGGACACCCCAAGCTCAGCATCCTGGGGACTGAGATCTATAATATCACATGGACACCCCAAGCTCAGCATCCTGGGGACTGAGATCTATAACATCACACAGGCACCCCAAGCTCAGCATCTTGGGGACTGAGATCTATAATATCACACGGACACCCCAAGCTCAGCATCCTGGGGACTGAGATCTATAATATCACATGGACACCCCAAGCTCAGCATCCCAGGGACTGAGATCTATAACATCACATGAACACCCCAAGCTCAGCATCCTGGGGACTGAGATCTATAATATCACATGGACACCCCAAGCTCAGCATCCTGGGGACTGAGATCTATAACATCACACAGGCACCCCAAGCTCAGCATCTTGGGGACTGAGATCTATAATATCACATGGACAACCCAAGCTCAGCATCCTGGGGACTGAGATCTATAATATCACATGGACACCCCAAGCTCAGCATCCTGGGGACTGAGATCTATAATATCACATGGGCACCACAAGCTCAGCATCCTGGGGACTGAGATCTATAATATCACATGGACACCCCAAGCTCAGCATCCTGGGGACTGAGATCTATAACATCACACAGGCACCCCAAGCTCAGCATCTTGGGGACTGAGATCTATAATATCACATGGACAACCCAAGCTCAGCATCCTGGGGACTGAGATCTATAACATCACACAGGCACCCCAAGCTCAGCATCTTGGGGACTGAGATCTATAATATCACATGGACAACCCAAGCTCAGCATCCTGGGGACTGAGATCTATAATATCACATGGACACCCCAAGCTCAGCATCCTGGGGACTGAGATCTATTATATCACATTGGCACCCCAAGCTCAGCATCCTGGGGACTGAGATCTATAATATCACATGGGAAACCCAAGCTCAGCATTCTGGGGACTGAGATCTATAATATCACATGGGCACCCGAAGCTCAGCATCCTGGGGACTGAGATCTATAATATCACATGGGCACCCCAAGCTCAGCATCCCCGGGACTGAGATCTATAACCTCACATGGACACCCCAAGCTCAGCATCCTGGGGACTGAGATCTATAATATCACATGGACACCCCAAGCTCAGCATCCTGGGGACTGAGATCTATAATATCACATGGACACCCCAAGCTCAGCATCCTGGGGACTGAGATCTATAATATCACATGGGCACCCCAAGCTCAGCATCCTGGGGACTGAGATCTATAATATCACATGGACACCCCAAGCTCAGCATCCTGGGGACTGAGATCTATAATATCACATGGACACCCCAAGCTCAGCATCCTGGGGACTGAGATCTATAATATCACATGGACACCCCAAGCTCAGCATCCTGGGGACTGAGATCTATAATATCACATGGACACCCAAAGCTCAGCATCCTGGGGACTGAGATCTATAATATCACATGGGCACCCCAAGCTCAGCATCCTAGGGACTGAGATCTATAATATCACATGGGCACCCCAAGCTCAGCATCCTGGGGACTGAGATCTATAATATCACATGGAAACCCCAAGCTCAGCATCCTGGGGACTGAGATCTACAATATCACATGGACACCCCAAGCTCAGCATCCTGGGGACTGAGATCTATAATATCACATGGACAACCCAAGCTCAGCATCCTGGGGACTGAGATCTATAATATCACATGGACACCCCAAGCTCAGCATCCTGGGGACTGAGATCTATAATATCACTTGGACACCCCAAAAGCTCAGCATCCTGGGGACTGAGATCTATAATATCACATGGACACCCAAAGCTCAGCATCCTGGGGACTGAGATCTATAATATCACATGGGCACCCCAAGCTCAGCATCCTGGGGACTGAGATCTACAATATCACATGGACACCCCAAGCTCAGCATCCTGGGGACTGAGATCTATAATATCACATGGACACCCCAAGCTCAGCATCCTGGGGACTGAGATCTATAATATCACATGGAAACCCCAAGCTCAGCATCCTGGGGACTGAGATCTATAATATCACTTGGACACCCCAAGCTCAGCATCCTGGGGACTGAGATCTATAATATCACATGGACACCCAAAGCTCAGCATCCTGGGGACTGAGATCTATAATATCACATGGGCACCCTAAGCTCAGCATCCTGGGGACTGAGATCTATAATATCACATGGACAACCCAAGCTCAGCATCCTGGGGACTGAGATCTATAATATCACATGGGCACCCCAAGCTCAGCATCCTGGGGACTGAGATCTATAATATCACATGGACAACCCAAGCTCAGCATCCTGGGGACTGAGATCTATAATATCACATGGACACCCCAAGCTCAGCATCCTGGGGACTAAGATCTATAACCTCACATGGACACCCCAAGCTCAGCATCCTGGGGACTGAGATCTATGATATCACATGGGCACCCCAAGCTCAGCATCCTGGGGACTGAGATCTATAATATACCATGGACACCCCAAGCTCAGCATCCTGGGGACTGAGATCTATAATATCACATGGACAACCCAAGTTCAGCATCCTGGAGACTGAGATCTATAATATCACATGGACACCCCAAGCTCAGCATCCCGGGGACTGAGATCTATAATATCATATGGAAACCCCAAGCTCAGCATCCTGGGGACTGAGATCTATAATATCATATGGGCACCCCAAGCTCAGCATCCTGGGGACTGAGATCTAAAATATCACATGGACACCCCAAGCTCAGCATCCTGGGGACTGAGATCTATAGCATCACATGGACACCCCAAGCTCAGCATCCTAGGAACTGAGATCTATAATATCACATGGACACCCCAAGCTCAGCATCCTGGGGACTGAGATCTATAATATCACATGGACACCCCAAGCTCAGCATCCTGGGGACTGAGATCTATAGCATCACATGGACACCCCAAGCTCAGCATCCTGGGGACTGAGATCTATAATATCACATGGACACCCCAAGCTCAGCATCCCCGGGACTGAGATCTATAATATCACATGGACAACCCAAGCTCAGCATCCTGGGGACTGAGATCTATAATATCACATAGACACCCCAAGCTCAGCATCCTGGGGACTGAGATCTACAATATCACATGGACACCCCAAGCTCAGCATCCTGGGGACTGAGATCTATATCATCACATGGGCACCCCAAGCTCAGCATCCTGGGGACTGAGATCTATAATATCACATGGGCACCCCAAGCTCAGCATCCTAGGGACTGAGATCTATAATATCACATGGACACCACAAGTTTAGCATCCTGGGGACTGAGCTCTATAATATCACATGGGCACCCCAAGCTCAGCATCCCGGGGACTGAGATCTATAATATCACATGGGCACCCCAAGCTCAGCATCCTAGGGACTGAGATCTATAATATCACATGGACACCACAAGTTTAGCATCCTGGGGACTGAGCTCTATAATATCACATGGACACCCCGAAACCCACTCCGCTGTACCTCTCAATCACCTGCAAGAATATCATGAGATTCCAGCTAGGAATAAAGTAGGAAGCAATGAGGGTGTAATGATCCGCTCAGCTGGCTGCACAGGCAGACAGCTGTTTGACCATTCCTTAAGTCTGAGGGCTGCAGGTCTCTGGAAAAGAGACCTGTCTTTACTTTGCAAGTTTCAGACTTGCTCTGTCACTGAGGAATTTGCATACACTTTAATGCAAATTGCCTAGCCGCCCCTTTGAAGGCTTGCAGTATAAATACCAGGTTGTCCCAGGATCCTTTGCTGGTCATGATGGTTTGTTCCTGGTAACACCTGGAGTGTCAGCCTTGCTATTGTTTGCAAAAGATTATAATAATAATAATAATAATAATAATCCAAACATTTGTATAGCGCTTTTCTCCTGTCGGACTCAAAGCGCTCAAGAGCTGCAGCCACTGGGACACGCTCAAGAGGCCACCCTGCAGTGTTAGGGAGTCTTGCCTTGAACTCCTTACTGAATAGGTACTTGACCTAGCCAGGATTCGAACCCTGGTCTCCCATGTCAAAGGCAGAGCCCTTAACCAGTACACTTTCCAGCCACTTATCTTAGAGTATTCCTGGGGACTGCACTAGGCATCCCTCTAGTGCAGTCAGGTTGCATTACTTGTATTGCCTTGTTCTGTTTCTCTGCCTCGATTGTCTTGTCGCCAGCGGCGGTCGACAGGAAATCGTTCTGTCTGTCTGGGAGTGTAGGCCAGAGCTGCGGTTGCTACTTGCTGCTCCATCTGTCTGGATTGCATTCACCCTAGTGGTAGTGGCAGTGCTTCCTTCTGTATTCTGCCTTGGGGGTGCTAACCAGAGCAGCGGTTGCTACTGGTAGCCCCATCTGTTTGTCTGTCTGGATCGCATCCGCTCTAGCGGTAGCAGCGGTGGTTCCTTCTCTCTGTCTGGGAGTGTAGGCCAGAGCTGCAGTTGCTGCTGGCTGCTCCATCTGTCTGGATTGCATTCGCCCTAGTGGTAGTGGCAGTGCTTCCTTCTGTATTCTGCCTTGGGGGTGCTAACCAGAGCAGCGGTTGCTACTGGTAGCCCCATCTGTTTGTCTGTCTGGATTGCATCCGCTCTAGCGGTAGCAGCGGTGGTTCCTTCTATATTCTGCCTTAGGGGTGCTAGCCAGAGCAGCGGTTGCTACTGGTAGCCCCATCTGTCTGTCTGTCTTGTCTTGTACGACGCTTGCTGTAGGCTCAGTGAGGTATTCGTTTAGCAAGCGTTCGTGTTCTCTATTTCGTGTTTGTGTACTTTGGTTAGTTAGGGTGGCACGCTTATCACTGGGCGCCTAACGCGCGGTGATCGTGTTGCGAATGAGTGCGGTGTTCGCGTTTAGCTGGCGTTTGTTATTTTCCTTGATGTTCTTATTGTTGTTGCTTGCTGTGCCTTTTGCTACTCTCGTGCTCTGTCCTGCTCAGTCTTGTGTCTGTTGGCAATCGCCAGTCAGGCGATTGCATTCATACTTTGTTTCTGCTGATGCGTGTTCACCGTCGCTGGGTGGCGACTAGCTTGTTGGACACACATTCATTCTGTCCCTGTGCTCTTTCTTTATACTTGTGCTCGGTCTAGTTCAGTCTTGTGTCACTATTGGCAATCGCTACACCTGCGATTGTGTTCCCACTTCATTTCCGTTGTTGTGCGTTCACCGTCGCTGGGTGGCGACTAGATTGGTGGACACATTCATTCTATCTCTGTGCTTACTCATTCTTGTTTCGCTGTTCGCAATCGTCATCTCTTGCGATTGCGTTCTCACTTGGTTTCTGCTGTTGTGTGTTCGCCGTCGCTGGTTGGCGACTAGATTGGTGGACATACATACATCCTGTCTCTGTGCTCTCTCTCTTTAAGGGCTATCTTGCCCTGCATTGCTTCCCCTCGTACAATTCCTATCTGGCATCTGTGGCAGTACAGAGGGGTTGTTCCTTTGTTCTCCACAGCTCCATCTGCCGGCAGGAATTCCCCTCTACAGGTGCATTGCACCGCAGCTGGGTTCTCTCAGATTATACGCTTGTGGAAGATTCCCGCAGTGCCAGCGCGCATCCTGTGCGCTGACCACGGAAATAATTACACAATCGTTACAGAGGGATTCTGGGAGTGTAGGACTGGTGGGGTTTCCTCATCAAACTGTCTGGTGGGGATGGGCTTCTGAGTTTTGACTGAAACAGATGCTAGCTGTGCACCTGAGGACTGCAGTGGTGGTGGTGGTGGGGGGCGGGGGGGTTACCCTTGCTGCGGCCTCCAGCCTTTGCGTTCCAAATTGTGTTCCATTGCTCCGTTACCTCCAATTCTCACCTGTGCCACAAGCAACAGAACATAGACCCTTCTGTGGGCTCCACAAGTAACAGAACATGGACCCTCCTGTGGGTTCCACAAGTAACAGAACATGGACCATCCTGTGGGTTCCACAAGTAACAGAACATGGACCATCCTGTAGGTTCCACACAAACACTTCTGAGATAGGCGTGAGTGAGATGGACATTTTAGAGCCTTACAGGGTGTGATCCTCAGAAGATAGTATTAATATCAGGACAAATTCTCACCTGTGCCACAAGTAACAGAACATAGACCCTCCTGTGGGTTCCACAAGTAACAGAACATGGACCCTCCTGTGGGTTCCACAAGTAACAGAACATGGACCCTCCTGTGGGTTCCACACAAACACTTCTGAGATAGGCCTGAGTGAGATGGACATTTTATAGCATTACAGGGTGTGATCCTCAGAGCATAATAATATCAGGACAAAGTCTCACCTGTGCCACAAGCAACAGAACATAGACCCTCCTGTGGGTTCCACAAGTAACAGAACATGGACCCTCCTGTGGGTTCCACACAAACACTTCTGAGATAGGCCTGAGTGAGATGGACATTTTATAGCCTTACAGGGTGTGATCCTCAGAAGATAGTATTAATATCAGGACAAATTCTCACCTGTGCCACAAGTAACAGAACATGGACCCTCCTGTGGGCTCCACACAAACACTTCTGTTTTGTTCCCTAAGGGGGTGCTGCTTATGAGAGGTGCATCTCCTCTTACTGAAGGTATCTGGAATAAATGGATAAAGTACCAATTTAAACCAAAATGTCTTCATAACACATAGTAATAGAAAGGTGAAACTGCAACCAAGCATTCCAGTAACCTAAAAAATGTTTTTGAATGATTCTGTCGATGAATCGCAACTGTTGCTTTTAGCAAATAAGGTGAAAATGTTGTTAGATTTTCACATTGAAAATTCTATTTTCATTTTCAATGTATTTTTCACAATATGGTCAATGAAATATAAATGCGACAGCGAATTACGCCTTTTAACAGAAAAAAGCTGCGAAAACAGCAGAAAAACTTGCCAAAAAATCCTCCCAAAGTATTATATAATGATTTTTGGTGGTGAAGTCAAATATTTCATTATTTTCAAAAAAATTGACGTGAAAAAAATATCATAAATTTTCTCTCATCAGAGGCACCCCAAAAATGATTGTGACTTTAAAAATATAGAACTTGCATTTTGTAGCTACACCTAGACAGGGCTGATTCTTAACCCAAACAATGCCCCATATGCAATTCAATTTTTCTCCTCAGTTCTCTCCCAGGTGAGATTTTTAAACTTGTCAATAAAATGCATCTTAAACCAGCAGCAAGCAAACAAATACTCCAAATAACTTTGATAATACCTTTTCACCAGACTTTTGATACTTTTTCCATTACAAAATGCTAAAAAGTTATTTTAAATTGAAGATTCAAATTTATCTACTAGGAGAAAACTCAGGCGAAACAGTGAATTGCATATGTCCCATATTATCTCTCCAGAGGCGTCCGAGCCATTAGGCAGCTATAAATTTTCGCCTAAGGCGACAGGAAGAGGCAAGGGCGCTTCTGCACTGAGTAGTGAGAGAAGAAATGCCTCTCAGCTGACTCAGGTGTCAGTTTACACAGCAGCAGCGGGGCTGACTGGACTTCAGCTCAATGATTCAAAGAACCACAGTAATGAATGAGTCAGTGAGAGAAGGCACTCATCCTAGTCAGGGATCCGAGGAGTACAGCATCATCAGCTCCTGAGTCCGACTCCTGAGAATTCAGTCCCTCTCTCTCTGCTACTGCTAACTGCGTGGATGTAGAGACTGTGTAGCAGCCAGGCATTGACTTCCCCCCAGGCCGCCTTTCATTCAATGATTTAGGGTTGGTCCTGTGTCTGCTGTATTCAGGTTTGTTGATGTAAGGCAATGTAAAACACTAGGCTAGCTGATAAAAGTGCAATTAGAGGGCAGGCTAGCTGGTAAATATACACAGCATGATGTAGAACTCTGGAGGGTCAGTGGGAAAAAAATCTGTCTGGTCTCTCTCCATTGTTATAATGACTGCATGTGCAGATAAGGTCTTAAACAGGTTGAAAAGTTTTGACAGTCCCTAGACTCCAGGAGGGCTGCTTGCTGACTTGTGTAAGAGATTGGCAGGGACAGCAGTCCTATTACCAGCAACTAGTCTCTGTGTAATGTGGGACTGCAATACAGATAAACTGCTCCATCTCAGGCTATTCTCAGTCTCACTCCACTCCTCCTATCTCTGTATGTGTATAGTGTATGTCTACTGTGTGCTGTGTATAGTGTGCTCTCTGTGTGTGTGTGTGTGTGTGTGTGTGTATGTTGTGTGCAGTGTGTGTACTGTGTGTGTGTGTGTGTGTGTGTGTGTGTGTGTGTGTGTGTGTGTGTGTACTGTGCTGTGCGTGTCTAAAGTGTGTGTGTGTGTGTGTGTGTGTGTGTGTGTGTGTACTGTGTATAGTGTGTATGTTGTGTGCAGTGTGTGTACTGTGTGTGTATGTTGTGTGCAGTGTGTGTACTGTGTGTGTGTGTGTGTGTGTGTGTGTATAGTGTGTGTACTGTGCTGTGCATGTCTAGTGTGTGTGTGTGTGTGTGTGTGTGTGTACTGTGTATAGTGTGTATGTTGTGTGCAGTGTGTGTACTGTGTGTGTGTGTGTGTGTGTACACTGTGTGTGTGTGTGTATAGTGTGTGTGTGTGTACTGTGTGTGGTGTGTGTGAGTGCATGCCGCAATAAGTATATTTTATGGTGAAACGCTCTGCTGCATAACAACTATTTTCTGGTGAACCCATGCCGCAATAAGTACATTTTCTGGTGAAACGCTGCTGCATTATGATTTTCGGGGGTCTTGGGGGTGGGGTTCACCACAGGAGTGGTGTTCACCATGAGGGGTGCGGGGTATGGGACTGGGGGCAATCACGGGGAGGGGGGGGGGGGTGCCACAGGATTTCTCGCCTGGAGTGACAAAATGGCTAGAGACGCCCCTGTATCTCTCCTTACTTGTCTCTCATCTAAAAGTAAAAAGAATTAGATAAACAAATAAATCCCAGTTGTTTCTGACTGACTTAACTTTTCTTACATTATTTTTGATACTTTTTTTTCTTGCTTCTTGAGTGCTTAAAGAGAACCAGAGATGAAGCACCCTCTTGTATTTTACCTTATAAATCAGTGGGAACATGACAGTAAACACCTAATCTGCTCTTTGTTTCATGGTTCTCTGTGTAATCTGACTGTTATCACCTCTGATAAAAATCCCCGACTGAGCACTCAGTCTAGCTTTGCTACGGAAAGATTATAGCTGAGTCTGTCTTCTCCGGTGTCTTTTCAAGCCCAAGCCTGCCCCCTTGTGGCTCTGCTATAATGACTCAGGTATAATAATTCCCTGCAAAGCCAGACTGAATGCTCAGTCCGGGATTCTTATCACTGCTGATAACAGACACTTTTAGCAGTGAGGATGAAACAGAGAGTATGGTAAGTGTTTTCTCTAATGTTCTTACTGATATATATGGTAAAATACACAAGGGTGCTTCGTCTCTGGTTCCCTTTAAGATGTTTTATAAATCACTAGTGACCAGGCCCGGATTTACCTCACAGGAGCCTATAGGTACAGATGTCCTGGCACCTTAGACTTCACTAGAGATGGGCCGAACCTCAGATTTTAGGTTCGCGAACCCGATTCGCGAACCTACCGCGAACTTTTGTGAACCGCAATAAACTTCAATGGAGAGGCGAACTTGGAAATTTAAAAAAAATTATGGTGGCCACAAAAGTGATGGAAAAGATGTTTCAAGGGGTCTAACACCTGGACGGAAACATGGTTCAGTGGGATACACGTCAAAAGTCTCAATAAAAATCCTAGATTTGATAAAAACCACTGTTTTAAGGTCAGAAATCTCATTGAATGTTGAATTGCAGGCCTACACTGCTTTACAACATCAGGAAGTGTAATCTTTTTTCTCTCTCTCTCTCTCTCCTTCCCTCCTCCTCCTCCTCCTCCTCCTCCTCCTCCGGGAGGGTCTTGTCTTCCAGGAAATTGTAAGATTTCAAAAGCCAGCTTACATACATTGGCCGGGAATCGAACCCATGTCTAGTGCTTGGTAGGCAGCTCTCCTCACCGCTATACCACCACCAACACTACATGCTGAAGCCAGCCTAACATGCACCATTATGATATATCCAGGAGAAAAATGAGCTTGCTTAGGGATTTGTAGGATGTCAAACTCCAACTCACATACATTGGCCAGGAACTGAACCCAGGCCTACCGCTCTGTAGGCTGCTATCAGAGCCGTCTCACCACCAGGCAGCTATAAATTCCTGCCTGGAGCGGCAGGAGGAGCCAGGAGCACTGCTGAGAGTTGAGAGAATAAATGCCTCTCAGCCCACTTAGGTTTCAGTTTACACAGCAGCAGCTAACAGCAGCGCCTGACTGGACTCATAACTGGATTCACTGACTGATTAATTCAGTTCCTTCAGCTCAATGATTCAAAGAACCACAGTACTGAGTCAGTGAGAGAAGGCTCGGAGTACAGCATCAGCTTCTGAGTCCTGACTCTTCACTCTGATTCACTGATTCATTCAGTTCCTCTCTCTCTGCTACTAGTAACTGAGTGGATGTAGAGACTGAGGGTAGCAGGATTAGCAGTCAGGCATGGACTGCCCCCCAGGCTGCCTTTTATTCAGTGATTTAGGGATGGTCTGGTGTATTCAGTTTGTTGTTGTACAGTGATGTGAAATACTAGGCTAGCTGATAAAAGTGCAATTAGAGGACAGGCAAGCTGGTAAATATACACAGCATGATGCAGAACTTGCCTGGAGGGTCCGTGGGCAAACATTTGTCTGGTCTCTCCCCATTGTTATAATGACTGCATGTGCAGATATGGTGTTAAACAGGTTGAAAAGTTTTGACAGTCCCTAGACTCCAGGAGGACTCCTTTTTGACTTGTATGAGAGACTGGCAGTGACAGGAATCCTATTACCGGCAACTAGTCTCTGTGTAATTTGGGACTGCAATACAGATTAGCTCTCTGCTCCATCTCCTGCTATTCTCCTTTAGACTGTAAGCTTGCAAGGGCAGGGCTCTCTCCCCCTTTTGTGTCTTGGAAATCATTATACATTTTATTCATCATGTTATTTTTATCACTGTCATTACCACTTCTGTATTTTGTATTCTGTATGCTGTATCATTTTTTTGTATTTTGTCACTAATTATGTATCTTGTATATTAGTGTACACCATTGTCTGTATTATGTACCCTATGTTTGTTTCTTACTTTGTACAGCGCCACGGAATATGTTGGCGCTTTATAAATCAATAATAATAATTCTCAGTCTCACTCCACTCCTCCTCTCTCTGGGCTAGTGCACGACAAAATCGCAATAGCAATCGCTAGCAATTTGCAAATGCGACTTGACAATTTGGGCTGAGGCTGCCATGATAATGGGCCTCAAGTCTATGTTTCCCCACAGGCCAAAAGGTCCCAGTCCTCCCCTGGTAGCAGCATAGTGTGTGTGTATAGTGTGTGTGTGTGTGTGTGTGTGTGTGTGTGTGTGTGTGTGTATATAGTGTGTATATACTGTGTGCTGTGTGTGTATAGTGTGTGTGTGTGTGTGTGTGTGTGTGTGTGTGTGTGTGTGTGTGTGTGTACTGTGTGTGTGTACTGTGTGCTGTGTGTGTATAGTGTGTGTGTACTGTGTGCTGTGTGTGTATAGTGTGTGTGTGTGTGTGTGTGTGTGTAGTGTGTGTGTACTGTGTGTGTGTACTGTGTGTAGTGTGTGTATGTGTGTGTGTGTGTGTGTACTGTGTATAGTGTGTGTGTGTGTGTGTGTGTACTGTGTGTGTGTGTACTGTGTGTGTGTGTGTGTGTGTGTGTGTACTGTGTATAGTGTGTGTGTGTGTGTGTGTGTGTGTGTGTACTGTGTATAGTGTGTGTGTGTGTGTGTGTGTGTGTACTGTGTATAGTGTGTGTGTTGTGTGTACTGTGTGCATGTGTATATTGTGTGTGTGTGTGTGTGTACTGTGTATAGTGTGTGTGTTGTGTGTACTGTGTGCATGTGTATATTGTGTGTGTGTGTGTGTGTGTGTATGCCGCAATAAGTATATTTTATGGTGAAACGCTCTGCTGCATTACAACTATTTTGTGGTGAACCCATGCCGCAATAAGTGTAATTTCTGGTGAAACGCAGCTGTATTATGATTTTCGGGGGTCTTGGGGGGTGGGGTTCACCACAGGGGTGGGGGGTATGGGGCTGGGGGGCAAACACGGGGGGGGGGGGGGGGGTGCGCACCACAGGATTTCTCGCCTGGAGTCACAAAATGGCTAGAGACGCCCCTGGCTGCTATCCTAACCATCATACCACCAACACAACACACTACAATGCTACATGCTGAAGCCAGCCTAGCATGTACCATTGTTATATATCCAAGAGAAAAATAAGCTTGCTCAGGGAATGGTAGGATGTCAAAAGCCAACTCACACACATAGCATGCTGAAGCAGAAAAAAATGATCAGATTTCTATGATCAAAAAAAAAAAAAAAAAAGGAATAATGAATCTTGTATGGTCACCTTAAAAGTTGTGAAATAAACTGGCCATAAACTATTCAATTATCGCTCAAATTTGTTTTCAATCAATATGATGATCGATAAAAAGGGTTAAAGTCAATCAAAAGATAGATCTGTAATGTTGGTTTTTAGTCTGTCATAAAATAAATGATCATAATATCAATTGTGATATTGATCAAAATTTGGATCGTAGTCCAAAGTCCAATTTGCTAAAATCTGATGTTGAGTTAACATCAGCTGGACACTGCTGGACACCGGCAAAATTCCTTGGATTATTTCTCACAAAGACATGGCAATCGGCCATCTTGGACTTTCTCCAAAGACTTGCGATTCCCGCATGGACTACTAATAACGGTATTTTAACTGTACATTAAGACATTCTCTTTCATCTCTACTCTCTTTCTATCAAACCGATCTGTTCTGCTGGACAGGTATATTTATCTGTGGGCTAAAGTATGCTGTATGTGTATGTAGTTTTAGAATAAAACTAACGATTTTATCATTCAGTCTTGTGCCGGTTCTGGTCATCTGATTGCTGCTACAAAGAATCTGCCCTCTGAGGAATCATACTACCGCATTGATTTATTATTTTCTTATAAAGTGTCATTTTGCTAGTTAGGTTGTAAATAACCGTTTCCTTTTTTTCTAGGAATAGCTAGCGGGAGTCTCTTTCCTCCCCTAACACGAGAGAGTGGTGACAGTGAAATTACCCGATTTCCAGCATGAAATCAATATTTTTAGTTTACCAATTGTACATACAATCGGGATTGTACATGTATGGGCACCTCCAACCAATCTTAACCATTTACTACGCACACAGTGAATCTACCTCCAGAAGTGTCTAGTGCATGAGACCTGCATGGCAACAGTGGCCTAGTAATACGGGATTGGTGAGTGATTGTCACATTACATATTGTCAACAGCATTGCGACCAATCTTTAGCGTCAGTCTGGTCACCGTACGTCCTACTATCGGGTGCGACTATTGCCCGAATGCTAACGGGAGCAGATTAGACGGGATTAGCACGCTCTGTCACATTACTACCTTCTGACGATCCAGCAACGGGTCTTTTAATGTCTTTTAGAAGGGATCGCGGGGCTGGATTGTCACACATAACATCAACTGAAAACAATGGAGTGATAGTTGAATAGTGTATAGAGGGATAGATCATGAGATCAGACAGATAAGGGGCTTCATTCACTAAGACAAATAGCATGCCTTATCAAAGTTAACATGCCTTATCAGAGTAGCACAGCGAGTGCTACGAACCTGCAGGGGCTCAGGGCAGGATGAGTGGAGTTGCCAATTAGCAGGCATAAGTTCGTAGCGCTCGCTATGCTACTCTGATAAGGCATGATAACTTTGATAAGGCGTGTTATCTCTGATAAGGCGTGTTAACTCAGATAAGGCATGCTATTTTTCTTATTAAATCGAGCCCATGGAGTAATCACTTCTATAGATACTTTGATTACCAAATCATTATTCATCAACACACTGTTCCCTATCCCCTTTTTCCACCTCTGACACTGTAGTTGCCTTTGGCAGGTTTTGGTGCGCCGTATCAATTGTTATGTATAGCGTGCTTGGGGGGTCCAATGTAAAACTTGCACCGGGGCCCACAGCTCCTTAGCTACGCCACTGCGACAGAAAATGCTATAAGCCATTTCCCAGCAACTGTGGAAATGTTTAGTGATTATCCGGCGCTGCGGTTTTATAGCGCAGCGCACTCACTTTGTCCCAGCCGAGGGGGCACACGCTGACCACACACGGGACGTATTCTGGAGGCTTCTCCTGCTTCTCACACTTATCGTCTTCCACGATGGCGTCCAAGCCGGACTGAGACTGGACGCAGGAGACCTTCTGCTTCGCCGTCCCTGAACCGCAGATCGCTGCGCAGAGCCCCGCCTCCGACACCTCCCACCTGCACGGAACAAAGATGGAAGATTACAGATGATGGAAGTCACAAAAAGCAAAACGAGAGCCCAATAGTGTAATATGTTAAGATGAGGTACAATATAATTAAATTGGTGTATATACTCACAAGCATGGGTTACCACAAAGGCAACCACTGTACAGGCAAGTGGGGCAAATTAACCTGACCCCACTCAGGTTCAAAAGTCGTTCTCCGTAGACAGGAAAGGAGTTGCACCTCTCTACCAAGGGTGGACTAGATAATAGAATGAAATCAGGAACAGAGGCGCCAATAATAGGATAAAATACAATAAAATATGTTAAAAACTGATTAAAAGGAGGAGGTGGTGTGGACTTACCTTCTCATTCAGTACACACAAAATCTTTAGACTTGAACAACAATAATTTATTTGAATGCTCCAAAAGTGTAACGCGTTTTGCAGGATCAAACCTGCTTCATCAGGCAAATAGTAGGAGCATAAAAACTAGATCAGGTCTAAGGACAAGCCAAGTGCCTGTGTCTTGGCTTGTCCTCAGACCTGATCTAGTTCACCACTATCTCATCCTTTTAATCAGTTTTTAACGTATTTTATCCTGTATTGGCTCCTCTGTTCCTGATTACAGATGATGGAAGAGTGACTTCGGAGGGGCCAGAGTTCACTGACTCATTTTATTTAGAACAAATAACAGGTCGGTAGAAGTACTTATGATAGAAATGGGGGAACAGGGCTGGGCCAAGGCGAGGGAGGCTCCAGCCTCAGGGTGCAGTGTAGGAGGGGCACACACAAGGCCAGGCCAAGGCAGAGGTGAGGGAGGCTCCAGCCTCAGGGCGCTGTGTAGGAGGGGGCGCCGGGCCGAGGCAGAGGCGAGAGAGGCTCCAGCCTCAGGGCGCAGTGTAGGAGGGAGCGCAGGGCTGAGGCAGAGGCGGGAGAGGCTCCAGCCTCAGGGAACAGTGTAGGAGGGGCACACACAAGGCCAGGCCGAGGCAGAGGTGAGAGAAGTTCCAGCCTCGGGCGCAGTGTAGGAGGGGCGCACACAAGGCCTGGCCGAGGCAGAGGTGAGAGAGGCTCCAGCCTCAGGGCGCAGTGTAGGAGGGGGAGCACAGCTCACTCAGCTATCATTCCCCTATAGTGTTTGAAGAAGAGAGAAAAAAGAAACGGGGATACGTGGCAGTGACTGCAAGCCAGATAACTAGAGACTAAGGTGTTGGGGGCCCTGGGGGTGCCTCATAGTCTAATAGCAATCAGTGTGTGACGCCTCGGGTGGGAGGGATGGGGAGGGGCCTCTTAGTGTAATAGCAATCAGTGTGTGACGGCTCGGGTGGGAGGGATGGGGAGGGGCCTCTTAGTGTAATAGCAATCAGTGTGTGACGGCTGGGGTGGGAGGGATGGGGAGGGGCCTCTTAGTGTAATAGCAATCAGTGTGTGACGGCTGGGGTGGGAGGTATGGAGGAGGGGCCTCTTAGTGTAATAGCAATCAGTGTGTGACAGCTGTGGTAGGAGGGATGGGGAGGGGCCTCTTAGTGTAATAGCAATCAGTGTGTGACAGCTGGGGTGGGAGGGATGGAGGAGGGGCCTCTTAGTGTAATAGCAATCAGTGTGTGACGGCTGTGGTAGGAGGGATGGGGGAGGGGCCTCTTAGTGTAATAGCAATCAGTGTGTGACGGCTGCGGTGGGAGGGATGGAGGAGGGGCCTCTTAGTGTAATAGCAATCAGTGTGTGATGGCTGGGGTGGAGGGATGGGGAGGGGCCTCTTAGTGTAATAGCAATCAGTGTGTGACAGCTGGGGTGGGAGGGATGGGGAGGGAGGGGCCTCTTAGTGTAATAGCAATCAGTGTGTGATGGCTGGGGTGGGAGGGATGGGGGAGGGGCCTCTTAGTGTAATAGCAATCAGTGTGTGCCGGCTGGGGTGGGAGGGATGGAGGAGGGGCCTCTTAGTGTAATAGCAATCAGTGTGTGAAGGCTGGGGTGGGAGGGATGGAGGAGGAGTCTCTTAGTGTAATAGCAATCAGTGTGTGACAGCTGGGGTGGGATGGAGGAGGGGCCTCTTAGTGTAATAGCAATCACTCAGTGTGTGACGGCTGTGGTAGGAGGGATGGGGGAGGGGCCTCTTAGTGTAATAGCAATCAGTGTGTGACGGCTGGGGTGGGAGGGATGGAGGAGGGGCCTCTTAGTGTAATGGCAATCAGTGTGTGACGGCTGGGGTGGGAGGGATGGAGGATGGGCCTCTTAGTGTAATAGCAATCAGTGTGCGACGGCTGTGGTAGGAGGGATGGGGGAGGGGCCTCTTAGTGTAATAGCAATCAGTGTGTGACGGCTGGGGTGGGAGGGATGGAGGAGGGGCCTCTTAGTGTAATAGCAATCAGTGTGTGATGGCTGGGGTGGGAGGGATGGGGGAGGGGCCTCTTAGTGTAATAGCAATCAGTGTGTGACGGCTGGGGTGGGAGGGATGGAGGAGGGGCCTCTTAGTGTAATAGCAATCAGTGTGTGACGGCTGTGGTAGGAGGGATGGGGGAGGGGCCTCTTAGTGTAATAGCAATCAGTGTGTGACGGCTCGGGTGGGAGGGATGGAGGAGGGGCCTCTTTGTGTAATAGCAATCAGTGTGTGACGGCTGGGGTGGGAGGGATGGAGGAGGGGCCTCTTAGTGTAATAGCAATCAGTGTGTGACGGCTGGGGTGGGAGGGATGGAGGAGGGGCCTCTTAGTGTAATAGCAATCAGTGTGTGACGGCTGTGGTAGGAGGGATGGGGGAGGGGCCTCTTAGTGTAATAGCAATCAGTGTGTGACGGCTGGGGTGGGAGGGATGGAGGAGGGGCCTCTTAGTGTAATAGCAATCAGTGTGTGACGGCTGGGGTGGGAGGGATGGAGGAGGGGCCTCTTAGTGTAATAGCAATCAGTGCGTGACGGCTGGGGCGGGAGGGATGGAGGGGCCTCTTAGTGTAATAGCAATCAGTGTGTGACGGCTGGGGCGGGAGGGATGGGGGAGGAGCCTCTTAGTGTAATAGCAATCAGTGTGTGACGGCTGGGGTGGGAGGGATGGAGGGAGTGGCCTCTTAGTGTAATAGCAATCAGTGTGTGATGGCTGGGGTGGGAGGGATGGAGGGGCCTCTTAGTGTAATAGCAATCAGTGTGTGACGGCTGGGGTGGGAGGGATAGGGAGGGGCCTCTTAGTGTTATAGCAATCAATGTGTGACGGCTGTGGTAGGAGGAATGGGGGAGGGGCCTCTTAGTGTAATAGCAATCAGTGTGTGATGGCTGGGGTGGGAGGGATGGGGGAGGGACCTCTTAGTGTAAAAGCAATCAGTGTGTGACGGCTGGGGTGGGAGGGATGGAGGGGCCTCTTAGTGTAATAGCAATCAGTGTGTGACTGCTGGGGTGGGAGGGATGAAGGGGCGCACATTGGTGTCTCAGCCTTGGGTGCTGGAGGACCTTGTCCCGGCTCTGTGGGGGAGAGTCACAAAATGTACATTCTAATTATCTCTCCATATTTATGTTTATCCAGTAGCAATAGAGTGTTGTACTGTGTCAGCCATCAGTAAAGCAATAAGCTGTGAAGCAGGATGATACAATTCATTATAGAGGTAAAGGAGGAAGCCAATGGATCCATTGCAGACTGACCAATGTGAATTGCACCTATCTATAACATAGTAGTCATTCACTCTCAGTTTTGCGATGCAGTAAAATGGACACAAAACGTCCGTATTACTCAGGTTGGAATACAGTCTAGGCTGACGTAATCAGCGCTGCCTTATTTCAGTAGTCAGAGCTGCTTCTCAGACCAGAAAACCACCTCCAGGCAGCAGCTAGTGATGTCACTTTGTACACTCCTCCAGACAGTGGGCGTGTCTCTGACCATCCCGTATGAGCAACCAGCAGGCTGAATTCCGGTCAGAGAGACATCTGTTACATGGAGGGAATTAAACACATGTAACAGTTATGGGGAGGCTAATGAATCCTCAAATAATCCTCATCCTAAAACTGTAAAAAAAAACTCTCCTAAGCTGATTATACTGGCATAATAGAGATAAATCTGGTAAAAACCAGAAGGAGGGATGGCATAAAGTCAGGTATCCTCCAACTGAGAACTGTTATAGATATGCTATCCTAGCAGACAACCGCTTCTGACTGCAGGGAATACATAAAAAAGGTTGTTCACATAGTTTAGCTCTCCGGGACACAAAAACACTGTGTCATTGAGCAGAGACTAAACAATAAATCTACTTTTTAAAGTTTTTAAACATAACACAAAATGGTGTGATATAAAAAAGTAATTTTTAGGAGTTGGAGGATAAATACGATTGTTCATCTCATCATTGTATTTTCACTTAGTGTTCACTTTAAATAGCAATTCCATCTTACGGACTTACCTGGCTGGGCAGGGCTCTAGGTTACAGGAAATGAAGGATTCTGGCCTCGGAGAGCGGGTACACTGCCAGTCTGGCATGCCCACCTCCATATTGTCCTGACTTTGGATGCACCGCACTGTCCTGGTCATCAGTCCCCCTCCGCAAGGCAAGGTACATGCTGAAGAATTCTGAACGTCCCACCTAAAGCGGAGAAGAGACAAAATGAAGAACAAGAGAGGCTAAAAGGTTCAAATATTACTCGATTTTCCTGTTTGTTCTACCATCTGATTTGATCATTTTACTGGACAGGGGAGAATCAATTATGTTCCATTCTGCTTGATCTATAGAAATTGGCCCACATTAGCCCACATTGACACATTTACTCGACTGGGCAGGATGGAAACTATCAGTAGATTGTAAAGGAATCAGCTAATCATGTTCACATGATTTCAGTTAACTCAGAATGGATTTTTAGTGTCAGAGCATGGAGGCACAACATCGTTCAGATCGATTAGTGAAGGAGAATCCCCAGGATCTGGCTTGCAGTATGTGGGCTACTAGCATACCTCCCCTGCCACACCCCTGATCACCCCTAGTCACGCATACCATAAAGATTTTATAAGAAAAATATGTTGTTTTATAACTCAAACCACACTGGTCCTTTCTATCCTGGCTCATTTTCCTTCATAGTAACATTTGAAAATTAGTAATGTATCAATTTAAAGGTTGGGATTGGAAATAAAGTTCAGAGTCAAACACATTTTTTAGTAGAGAAATATACATATTTACATAGAAAGAGGGACAAAGTCCTGATAGACGGACAAATGAGGAGGAAAGGGGGGACAGAGGGACACGGCACCCAAAGAGGGACAGTTGGGAGCTATGCTACTAGTAGATCGAGTTTTGATAGAACATACTGTTTTTTATCACCTAATAAAGTTGACCACTTAATCGCTCAATGGTAAATTGAGTAATGTACCTAAAGGTACCTAAAGACCTTCTCCACATCACTGAGGACTATAAGCAACCAGAGAGTATGGTTACTGTACACAACATGAAGATAATCTGATATTTCAGATGCAGAATGCCCAGTCTGGCCCATCTTATATGTGAATTGCTTCAGAAATGGACATTATTCAGGCAATAACGTCATGGTTTGTACGCAGAAAGGTCCACTTCCACAGCCACCATCCGTGGAGTTGATAGCTGTACCTTGGAGGACAGAGGGCATCTCCACAAGGTTCCTGGGATGCTCCGAGGACCTCCGAGTCATTGCAGAACTTGTATTCTGCCGGCTGCTGAAGAACGCGGTCAAAACATTCTTGGGTCACTTTGCGAAAACCTGGAAGACAGAAGAGGAACACAGAACCATGAAGACACCCAATGAGGTCCAGGCAGAGCATCCTCCTTTGTTGTGGCTACCAACTTGGTGACATCTACAAACTCTTTAAGAAATGAAGGGCCTGGAATCAGTTTTGAGTGGAGATTTGGATCTTTGTTAGGTTGTTACTACTGTCGGCCCCCTAGCTAGAGAAATTGTCCTTCACTTCCTACTTCTGGTGACCAGAGTTGGTCAATGATAACTTAAAAATCGTGGCTTTTGTATGCAGATTGGCATTGGACCAATGAGATCACCAGGAAATGCATCTGATTGACCCTGCTCCAAGCTACATAACATTTGCATGGAATTAGCCCGCAAACTGGAATTATAAACATCTCATTGACCATCCTTACTGGAGACTTCCCGGGATCTCATGGAAGCTCTGGTGGCCATCGGAAGAGAGGTTGTATCATTTGCTCAGTCTATTTACTGTCTCTCCTCCCCCACTGGGGAGATTCGCCCCAATATCTGTCAGGACAGGCCACAAGGACAGTATTGCTAGATGGAGACAAGACCAGAAATGATCAAAAATGTTTCTCTAAAGCCTCGTATACTATGACAACCGCTGCCGCTCGTAATGAACAAGGAACGACGTGTCGGGACAGTATCTTTAGAAAAGAGAGACAACGACTGCCAACACTTATCATCCACGTAGGGCGATAAAATCTGCCAGATCCATTAGGATTATAATCGTTCGAAAGACATTCACATCAGATGATGATAAATGATCGCTAAATTCACAATCCTGCATGTATCTACTTGCATATTTCTGGGTCCTGTTTTCCAACCAATCGTCTTGCAGAGATGGATAAGGCCCTAGGCAAGGTAGTAGATTTGGGGCAACCTTGCGGTCTTTTTGGCAAGTTGAAGTGGTGAGAGGACAGAAAAGGTGGCTGGTAGACCCCCTTGACTCCCACTTGGGCCCCAGGTACCTGCCTAGCTTGCCTGGTGGGTGATCCTGCTCTGCCTCTTGGTGCAGTCTCAAACGTGCTATGTTGCCTTCAGACATCTCTGATTCAGCACATTATCGCCAGGGATTGTACGAGTTTTGCAGACAGTAATCGAGCGAGTGTATGAAGCTTTACCTCTAGATTTTATCTGAGTTCCCAACAACTTGCGAAGCAGAAAGGAAATTTGTCTGAGAGTTCAGGGAGCGATCTGAGAGGCGCAGGAGACGGAGGTTAAAGCACCACTATCGCGAAAAAGTGTAAAATGTAAAATAAATGTAATGCATTGCATACAAATAAGAAGTGCATTTCTTGCAGAGTAAAATGAGCCATAAATTACATTTCTCCTATGTTGCTGTCACTCACAGCAAGTAGCAGAAATCTGACATTACCGACAGGTTTTGGGCTAGTCCATCTCTCCATAGGGGATTCTAAGCATAGCTTTTATTATCTATAAAGACATTCCCTAAAAAAGATTTATACAAAGATGCTGGCCAGCCTCCCTGCTCACCGTACACTTTTATGGCAATTGGATGGAGCAACTGCCATTTACTAAGTACTTTTTCATATTAAAAAAAACCTGAGAATTCCTCATGCAGATGAGCTAGTCCAAAACCTGTCGGGTTATCTCAGATTTCTACTCCCTACTGTAAGTGACAGCAACATAGGAGAAAAGCAATTTATGGCTCATTTTACTCCGGGAAAAATGTATTTCTTATTTGTATATGTTTACATGTACTTTAAATTGAACGATTTCCACGATAGTGGTCCCTTAACATCCTGGCCCCCCTACTGCCTGATCATAAGTTCTGCTCATTGTGGAGTAAGGGCCAGGGCCGGCCCGTCACTTTTTGCCGCCTGAGGCAAATTTGGCAGAGCTGCTGCCGCCCCCCCCCCCCCCCCCCCCCGTCCGGGGGGGGGGGGGGGGGGCGGCGGCCGAGCCGGAGGGGTAGCGGGCAGGTCGGGGGTATTGTGCCTAGCGGTGGGGAGGGGGGGTCGGACCCCCCCTCCCTCGCCTGGGTCCCCCGATCTGCGCTCCCCTCCAGCCTGTAATTAGTAAGCTGCTGCCAGATCGTAAGAGGCACGGGCGGGGAGGACTCACCTTTTCCGCGTTCCATCGTGCGCTCCACTGACGTCACTTACTGCATCGCCGTCCACTTACAATACAGTGGGCGGCGATGCAGGAAGTGACGTCAGTGGAGCGCACGATGGAACGCGGAAAAGGTGAGTCCTCCCCGCCCGTGCCTCTTCTGGCAGCAGCTTACTAATTACAGGCTGGAGGGGAGCGCAGATCGGGGGACCCAGGCGAGGGAGGGGGGGTCTGACCCCCCTCCCCACCGCTAGGCACAATACCCCCGACCTGCCCGCTACCCCTCCGGCTCGGCGGCCGGCCCCCCCGGGCAGGTGCCGCCCTTTGAAGTTTGCCGCCTGAGGCAAATGTTTCACCCCGCCTCATGAGCGGGCCGGCCCTGAGTAAGGCAGAAGGTTAGTCCCACTCACCTCCCCCACAGGTGGCTGAGCAGGGTCCGGGGAAGGGAGACCACCCATACAAATGAGCCTTCTTGGGAATGAAATAACTGAAGACGATGTCGGGATTTGTAATCTCTCCGTATTCTGGTCCGTATTTTCTGTACACCTACAAAAAAGCAAATAAAAACAAACCTTTGACAAAATTTAGGGCTGAAGACATTTTACATACAATAAACAAAACATACATTTAATATAATTATGCATAAAATGTTTGTAAAAAGCACAAATAGGAGTTTGGCCTAATTAAAGGGGAACTATGGCGAAAAATTGTAAAATTTAAAATATGTGCAAACATAAACAAATAAGAAGTAAGTTTTTGTTCCAGAGTAAAATGAGCCATAAATTACTTTTCTCCTATGTTGCTGTCACTTACAGTAGGTAGTAGAAATCTGACAGAAGTGACAGGTTTTGGACTAGTCCATCTCTTTATAGGGTATTCTCAGGGAGTTATTTATTTTCAAAAGCACTTAGTGAATGGCAGTTGCTCTGTCCAACTGCCAAAACACTGTGCAGCGAGCAGGGAGGCCGGCCAGCATCATTGTTTAAAACCTTTTTAGGGAATATCTTTATAAAGAATAAAAGCCTTGCTGAGAATCCCCTATGAAGAGATGGACTAGTCCAAAGCCTGTCACTTCTGTCAGATTTCTACTACCTACAGTAAGTGACAGCAACATAGGAGAAAAGTAATTTATGGCTCATATTTAAAATTTTTCAACTTTTCGCCATAGTGCCCCTTTAAATAAGGAAAACACCTGCTGCACCAGCATCTCCTCCTTATCGATCTCCAGCTGACTGCTCACTCCTCTGAAACCACTCCTCCCTACTAGAGATTGAGAGCTGCGGAGGTGTGGCTTCATCTGACAGAACAGCCACTCACCTCTCTGCCTGCCCATGTGACTGAAGGGGAAGTTGTTCAGTCGGAGTGGAAGTGAGCAGGCAGCTGTGGGTAAATGAGGAGGAGATGAGGACATGTGAATTGGTTAGGCAGATATTTTCCTTTTTTACTCTGCTAAGCTTATTTTTTAAGGTATAATTAATTTAAAATCACGCCCTATCTTAAAGAGAATCTGTATTGTTAAAATCGCACAAAAGTAAACATACCAGTGCGTTAGGGGACATCTCCTATTACCCTCTGACACAATTTCGCCGCTCCTCGCCGCATTAAAAGTGGTTAAAAACAGTTTTAAAAAGTTTGTTTATAAACAAACAAAATGGCCACCAAAACAGGAAGTAGGTTGATGTACAGTATGTCCACACATAGAAAATACATTCATACACAAGCAGGCTGTATACAGCCATCCTTTTGAATCCCAATAGATCATTTGTGTGTTTCTTTCCCCCTGCAGCTATCTTCCACTGAAGTGTCAGGCTGTTTCTTCCTGCAGAGTGCAGACAGCTCTGCCTGTATGTAACTCCTCAGTATGTGAAAGCCCAGCCAGCTCAGAGGAGTATTTATCCAGCTTGTAAAAGATAAGAGAGAAGAGAGAAGCTGCCCTAATCTAAATAACACACAGGCAGTGTGCAGAGAGGGGCCTGGAGGGGGGAGATGCATCACAGAACCACAACACTGAAGAACTTGGCAGCCTTCCAGACACAGGCTGACAAGTCTGACAAGAGAGAGATAAGTTGATTTATTACAGAGACTGTGATAGTAGAAAGTGCTGCAGTAAGCCAGAGCACATTAGAATAGCTTTTGGAACTTGTAGGATGATAAAAAACAGGATGCAATTTTTGTTACGGAGTCTCTTTAATTATCTTATGTCATTAATCCTGGTTTTAGCATCAGAAACACTCCCTATATCTATATATTGCTATACATTGTTAAACAACCCCGCCCTACCAGTGATGTCACAGACAAGGCTGTTAATTATGCAGATTTCTCCTCCCAGAGCATTGTGGGAGATCGGGGCCCATATGCAATTCACTTTTTCACCTGAGTTTTCTCCTAGGAGAAACATTTTCATTTTTGATTTAAAATAACCTTTTAGCACTCTGCAATGGAAAAAAGTATCAAAAAGTAGGGAAAAGTACTATAAAATTATTTTGAGTATATTTTTGCTTGCTGGTGGTTTAAAAGGTATTATATTGACAAGTTTTAAAATATCACCTGGGGGAAAACTCAGGTGAAAAGTGAATTGCATATGGCCCCGGGTGTTGTGTCTGTTCACTTCAGAAGAAACAGTACAAACATTCCACAGAGCTGCACCTGACAGTACTAAAGAGGTCTCCACCTGTGATAAATGTAAGAATTTATATCTAACGTGTTCTGGAAGCAGTTAGGGGATTTGAGTCATTCCGCACCTGTATTTCAATGTCTGAACTGGTGGGTCCATCGATGAGGATTTCTTCTCGGCTGGGCAGCTTGTCGGGGGTTGGAAACAAGCGATACTCCGTCCGGCGGTCCTCGAGGACGGAGGGGTGAGTGACGTTTAAAGAGATACTGTGTTTTCCGGCCACGATGTACGCGGATCCCTCCTTTACAGCTGGACAATAACAGAAATAAAACACACAAAAGCCTCTTTCCTTCCCTAAATGTCACAAATGACGTCAATACGTTAAATAATACAAAGAGAATATACACTAATGGTAAAGTCACCAAACATTCCACTGGGAACCGACGCCCACTGACAACCCCAGCCAGAGAGGATTCTGGGACAGCTCGTCATTCTTTCTTACCCATGTGAGTAAACAGAGGCTTCTGATTGGTCACTCTGACTGATGTGGCGCCAGCAGGGACCGTCAGGAAGGTGACGTAATCTATAAAGTGACAACATGAAAACACATTAGGCAAATCAATGAAAGATGTTGATATTCTATCTCACGGAGCACACACATTACAATCGTGGGCACGCTCGGGAATTGCACCTCGTTTGCCACGTTCGTGTTTTTTGCCACAATTTTAAATCTCTCAAGAGATTGCTTTTTTTCTGCACGATGCACTTGTCTCCGTTTTCGATGCATTACACATACAATCTGAAAAATTGTGATTAATGACGGTCTGAAAACCCAAAACAAACACAGAACACTGGAAACACCCAGAAAATCGCTAACAGCGGTGTGCTCCCAGCCTGAATGCCTATAAATATTCTCTGAAATCGTCATTCTGCAGCTACCAGAACTGTTTGGGGAAATTTGCTGGAAACCATGGTAACAAAATGCTGTTTGGTGTAAAAGATGCCAAGAATTGTCTGCACAAAGCTGAAAGTAAGAATGTGTGGCTCCCTATGTACCCGATACAGCTTCGCTGGCTTTATTATGCTGAAACATATGGGGTGAAGAATCATCACATCCATTGGGATGTTGGCTCTGCATAGTGTTGGGCGAACAGTGTTCGCCACTGTTCGGGTTCTGCAGAACATCACCCTGTTCGGGTGATGTTCGAGTTCGGCCGAACACCTGACGGTGCTCGGCCAAACCGTTCGGCCATATGGCCGAACTAAGAGCGCATGGCCGAACGTTCCCCGAACGTTCGGCTAGCGCTGTGATTGGCCGAACGGGTCACGTGGTTCGGACCCGAACGCGCTCTGATTGGCCGAACTGTCACGTGGTTCGGGTAAATAAATACCCGAACCACGTCATATCTCCGCCATTTGTCTGTGGGTTTAGCTTTGGGTAGGCAGGCAGGGTAGTTCGCGCTCCAGCCACGCTAGCCAGGGTCCCCCCCAGTCATTGTGTGTCACTGC
The DNA here is from genome assembly GCF_040937935.1 of Hyperolius riggenbachi. Lineage (NCBI taxonomy): Eukaryota > Metazoa > Chordata > Amphibia > Anura > Hyperoliidae > Hyperolius > Hyperolius riggenbachi. Next base: position 298,394,602 of record NC_090653.1, on the reverse strand, counting down.
TGGGAACAGTAGTACACCGCTCGTTCAGCCACACTATATAGCATTCTGTGTACTGTTCTGTGTCTGCTGGGAACAGTGGTACACCGCTCGTTCAGCCACACTATATAGCATTCTGTGTACTGTTCTGTGTCTGCTGGGAACAGTAGTACACCGCTCGTTCAGCCACACTATAAAGCATTCTGTGTACTGTTCTGTGTCTGCTGGGAACAGTAGTACACCGCTCGTTCAGCCACACTATATAGCATTCTGTGTACTGTTCTGTGTCTGCTGGGAACAGTAGTACACCGCTCGTTCAGCCACACTATATAGCATTCTGTGTACTGTTCTGTGTCTGCTGGGAATAGTGGTACACCGCTCGTTCAGCCACACTATATAGCATTCTGTGTACTGTTCTGTGTCTGCTGGGAACAGTGGTACACCGCTCGTTCAGCCACACTATATAGCATTCTGTGTACTGTTCTGTGTCTGCTGGGAACAGTAGTACACCGCTCGTTCAGCCACACTATATAGCATTCTGTGTACTGTTCTGTGTCTGCTGGGAATAGTGGTACACCGCTCGTTCAGCCACACTATATAGCATTCTGTGTACTGTTCTGTGTCTGCTGGGAACAGTAGTACACCGCTCGTTCAGCCACACTATATAGCATTCTGTGTACTGTTCTGTGTCTGCTGGGAATAGTGGTACACCGCTCGTTCAGCCACACTATATAGCATTCTGTGTACTGTTCTGTGTCTGCTGGGAACAGTGGTACACCGCTCGTTCAGCCACACTATATAGCATTCTGTGTACTGTTCTGTGTCTGCTGGGAACAGTAGTACACCGCTCGTTCAGCCACACTATATAGCATTCTGTGTACTGTTCTGTGTCTGCTGGGAATAGTGGTACACCGCTCGTTCAGCCACACTATATAGCATTCTGTGTACTGTTCTGTGTCTGCTGGGAACAGTAGTACACCGCTCGTTCAGCCACACTATATAGCATTCTGTGTACTGTTCTGTGTCTGCTGGGAATAGTGGTACACCGCTCGTTCAGCCACACTATATAGCATTCTGTGTACTGTTCTGTGTCTGCTGGGAACAGTGGTACACCGCTCGTTCAGCCACACTATATAGCATTCTGTGTACTGTTCTGTGTCTGCTGGGAACAGTAGTACACCGCTCGTTCAGCCACACTATATAGCATTCTGTGTACTGTTCTGTGTCTGCTGGGAACAGTAGTACACCGCTCGTTCAGCCACACTATAAAGCATTCTGTGTACTGTTCTGTGTCTGCTGGGAACAGTAGTACACCGCTCGTTCAGCCACACTATATAGCATTCTGTGTACTGTTCTGTGTCTGCTGGGAACAGTAGTACACCGCTCGTTCAGCCACACTATATAGCATTCTGTGTACTGTTCTGTGTCTGCTGGGTACAGTGGTACACCGCTCGTTCAGCCACACTATATAGCATTCTGTGTACTGTTCTGTGTCTGCTGGGAACAGTAGTACACCGCTCGTTCAGCCACACTATATAGCATTCTGTGTACTGTTCTGTGTCTGCTGGGAACAGTAGTACACCGCTCGTTCAGCCACACTATATAGCATTCTGTGTACTGTTCTGTGTCTGCTGGGAATAGTGGTACACCGCTCGTTCGCCACTGTATAGCATTGTGCTCTGTGTCGCTTCTGGGAATAGTGGTACACCGCTCACCCGTCACTGTATAGCATTGTGCTCTGTGTCACTGCTGGGAATAGTGGTACACCGCTCACCCGTCACTGTATAGCATTGTGCTCTGTGTCGCTGCTGGGAATAGTGGTACACCGCTCACCCGTCACTGTATAGCATTGTGCTCTGTGTCGCTGCTGGGAATAGTGGTACTGTATAGCATTTCTGTACTGCCACTGTACTGCTGCCAGTCAGCGTGTACTGTAAGGATAAGTGAAATGAGGAAGAAATCCGGTGAAAGAGGGAGGGGCAAGGGAAGAGGTGTTTCCCCTGACGGTTCACGTACAGGCCACAGGGGAGCACCCAAGAAAACCCACTCAATACCGCCCATGTTGTCCAGGACAACAACCCTCACAAATCCAAAAGAACAGGACCAGATAATTACTTGGATGACCTCTCAAGCGTCCAGCAGTGGGTTAAGCAGCACCAGCACATCACGCACGAGGTCCGAGTCCTCAGCCAGTTACAAGGAGCCAGTGGGCACAAAGCTGACACAACCGGCAGCGACACCACGCACACAACTGCCAGATAACCAGTCCGATGAATTACCTCAGGACACAATGGGGTATTCGCAGGAGCTATTCCCAGCCCAACAAACTTCCACCTTTCAAAGGTCAATGGAGGAACAGCCAGAAATGTTGTGCCTGGATTCACAACCGTTAACTGTGGGAAATGCACCGCGCACTGAAATACAAGGCGAGTCCGAAGAGGACTCGGAAACCCAAATCCCAGAGCAATTTGGGCAGGAGGGGTTGCAATTGCAGGAGGTCGGCCGACAAGATCTGGAAGACGACGTTGGAGTGTGCTGCGCAGAGGTTGTTGTGGGGAGCTCTACTCCACGGCGGTGGCCCACAATGACATATGACGAGTTTGAGGAGATGGAAGAGGAGGGTATGGACAATGTGGACAGAGACCCAGATTTTGTTTGTGAACGAGAACATCGCCGTCGTAGCAGCAGCACAGATGAGTCTGTTGAAGAACCCACTGCTGCACGAGTTCGCCTTGTGCCACAAGGTAGGCGGCGCGCAATTTCAGGCACCACAAGCGTGGAAGTTCAAGTGAGAGGCAAAAGAGGAGCAAACAGAAATCGCCAGCAAGGAGGCAGGTGCTCCAAAGTCTGGGCTTTCTTTGAAGACTGCACTGAGGATGTTACCATGGCGATTTGCAAGGTGTGCAAGACCCGCCTGAGCAGGGGGAAAAATATTAACAACCTCTCCACCACCAGCATGAGCCGTCACATGCTATCCAAACATCCCACTCTTTGGGCAAACGCGTCAGGACAGGGTACCAGAAACAACACTGCCTCCCTTGGGTTCACCAGACCCGCCTCAGCAGCAGCAGTAGCCCAGCCATTGCGTGGTTCACAACATTCACAAACATCAGACGACGCTGACACTGTCACTTTCCGGAGTAGTGCTCTTGAGGTCTCCCAGTGTTCATCAAACACAACAACCAACAGCCCTTCCGTGTGCAGCGCTACGGTTCAGTTGTCTGTGTCGGAGATGTTTGAGCGCAAGAGGAAATTGCCAGCAAATGACCCCCGGGCCGTGGCAGTAACAGCCAGCATAGCCAAGCTTCTGGCCTGCGAAATGCTGCCATATCGATTGGTGGAGACAAACAGCTTCAAGGGCATGATGTCAGTGGCCATCCCACGTTACGTGGTTCCCAGCCGCTACCACTTTGCACGCTCTGCAGTGCCTGAGTTGCATGAGCACGTGGTCAGCAAAATAACCCGAAGCTTGAAGAATGCCGTTGCCTGCAAGGTTCACCTCACCACTGACACCTGGACGAGTGCGTTCGGCCAGGGTCGATACATCTCCCTTACCGCGCACTGGGTGAACCTTGTGGAGCCTGGCAGCGATTCCTCACCTGCTACGGCACGGGTGTTGCCCACGCCACAAACAGCTGCACCGCCGTCCCTCCCACTGGATAACAGCAGCACCTACCTCTCTGACTCCTTCTCCTCCAACGCATCTCAAAGCTGTACCTCATCCGGAAACGCTAACCCAGCAGCAGTAGGATCGTGGAAGCAGTGCAGCACAGCTGTTGGCATGCGTCAGCAAGCGTTGCTGAAGCTCATCTGCCTTGGGGATAAGCAGCACACAGGGGAGGAAATTTGGAGGGGAATAAAGGAACAGACGGATTTGTGGCTGGCACCGCTGGACCTGAAACCGGGCATGGTTGTGTGTGATAATGGGAGTAATCTCATTCGCGCTTTAAGGTTGGCTAAGCTGACACACATCCCTTGCCTGGCGCACGTGATGAACCTAGTAGTTCAGCGGTTCCTGAGGACATACCCAGGCGTGCCCGATCTGCTGTTGAAGGTGCGTCGAGTGTCCAAACATTGTAGAAATTCCAGTACTGCTTCGGGGGCACTCGCCAAGATGCAGGAGCGCTTCAATCTCCCCCACCATCGCTTGCTGTGTGATGTCCCTACGCGCTGGAATTCTACGCTGCACATGCTAGCCCGCTTTTGCGAGCAGAAGAGTGCAGTGGTCCAGTACATGACGGCGCAGTACCGAGGCGCATCCGGCCAGCTGCCAAGCTTCTGTGGATCCGATTGGGCCAACATGTTGGACCTCTGCCAAGTCCTCCAAAATTTTGAGCAATCCACGTTGCTTGTGAGCAGTGACAACTCTTCAGTCAGCATTACCATACCACTGCTGTGTTTACTGAAGAGGTCGATGTTAAAAATCAAGGAAACAGCTGTCATGATGCAACTGGGGGAATCTGAAGGAGAAAACGATCAGCGTGATGGTACCAACATCAGGCCATCCGCCTCAGGGAACGCTGGCCCCAGCAGCTATGACGAAGAAGAGGAGGAGGAACAGCTGGAGTTGGAGCAGGAATTTCATGCCACCACTGACGAGGGCCAGAGCGGTGCACGTTGGACTTCCACAATTCAACGCGAATGGTCAGCAGAAGCAGACCAGGAGGAAGGTGACGACTATGATGCATCACAACAACTATCACAACGCTCACAAGAGGATGATGAGGATTCTGGTAGGACTCTGGCACACATGGCTCAATTCATGCTAGACTGCATTGAACGTGACCCACGCATTGTGCGCATTCTGGACAACACCAATTACTGGGTTTATACCCTTCTGGATCCACGGTACAAACACAATGTTCCAAAACTGCTTGAAGAAAGAGTCAGACAGGTCAAAATGGAAGAATACCAGCAGGCCCTTGTGGAGACTTTAGAGAGGAGATTGACATCCTCCCCCTCCTCTAGCCAGTTGTACGCAGACAGACTGACTTCCGCAAACCCAGGACGACCAGGAGGGCAGCAAACAACGCAAGCCGCAGCTAGTACCCAAAAGGGAATGGTATCGGCAGTGTCCTTGGAGTGGGAAAATTTTCTGACACCCATGCAGCCGCAGCCCACTGAACAGCAAGCGTGCAGATCCACCTCCAACACCGATCGCCTGGAGAAGATGGTCAAGGACTACATGTCAGATGGCGTAGCTGTGTCGAACCATCCATCTGCACCCTTCAACTATTGGGTATCGAAGCTAGACACCTGGCACGAACTGGCAATGTACGCAATAGAGGTGCTGGCTTGCCCGGCAGCCAGCGTTATGTCGGAACGCTGTTTCAGTGCTGCCGGAGGCATCGTCACAGATCGGCGTATCCGCCTCTCTACAGAAAATGCAGACCGTCTGACTCAAATTAAAATGAATCAATCCTGGATTGGAAATGACTACGCAACACTCCAGGACCCCAACCAAGTAACATGACCAATGAACATCTGGGATGGTGTTGCGTTTCCGGGCCCTGTTTATTGAACCTCTCATCTGTATTACATTTATGACTGCATGGCGGCAAAAAGCATTGCTGCTATATCCGCACGCTTTTTGTCCACATGCAAGGCCTGGGTTGTTGTGTCTCACAAAGCGTGGCCTTCTCCTCCTGCGCCTGCTCCTGTTCCATCACGTCTGCTGCTGCTGGGTTAGCGTTGCCGCGTGGTCCCTGTTTATTGAACCACTTATCTTTATTACATTTATGACTGCATGGCGGTACAAAGCATGCTATCCGCACGCTTCTTGCCCTCATGCAAGGCCTGGGTTGTTGTGTCTCACAAAGCGTGGCCTTCTCCTCCTGCGCCTGCTCCTGTTCCATCACGTCTGCTGCTGCTGGGTTAGCGTTGCCGCGTGGTCCCTGTTTATTGAACCACTTATCTTTATTACATTTATGACTGCATGGCGGTACAAAGCATGCTATCCGCACGCTTCTTGCCCTCATGCAAGGCCGGGGTTGTTGTGTCTCACAAAGCGTGGCCTTCTTCTCCTCCTGCGCCACCCTCCTCCTGTTCCATCACGTGTGCTGCTGCTGGGTTAGCGTTACCGGTCCCTTTTCCTGGAACCTCTTATATGTATTACATTTATGACTGCATGCCGACAAAAAACATGTTACCTGTGCAAAGAAAACAGACATTTCCCGCATTTAAAAGACAGTTTTCCCTTTGAAACTTTAAAATCGATTTTCTCAAAAACTATAAGCTCTTTTTGCTAAATTTTTTTTTCCTCTTGTACCCACTCCCAAGGTGCACATACCCTGTAAATTTGGGGTATGTAGCATGTAAGGAGGCTTTACAAACCACAAAAGTTCGGGTCCCCATTGACTTCCATTATGTTCGGAGTTCGGGTCGAACACCCGAACATCGCGGCCATGTTCGGCCTGTTCGGCCCGAACCCGAACATCTAGATGTTCGCCCAACACTAGCTCTGCATACGCAACAGTTGGAATAGTCACTCCCATCTCACCAGCAGCTGACAGCTATATAAGGCAGCGCTCGCAGTGAACCATATGAGGAGGATGAGAGAAGAGATAATATTTATTTCTCACTGCTATGTCTTTGTAATGCAGCTTGTCAGATATACAGAATATGGCTGGTAATAATATTAGTATTGGTATTTATTTAGAGATTGCAGAGAGAAATGATTAAACTTACCTCCAGCTTTCCCCTCTGTGAAGGAGCCGCTGACTCTGCTGCATGTCGTGTTGTCTCCTCCACATTCCCCGCACTGATCCGCCCCCTTCCCAGAATCCATCACTCCATCGCAGCCAATCACCTGAGGAAGACACCATCACAGGAGTGACATCACACCTCTCCGGATAGAAGCTATATATTACAGGCGTGACATCACACCTCTACGGATACAGGATATATTATACAGGAGTGACATCACACCTCTACGGATACAGGATATATTATACAGGAGTGACATCACACCTCTACGGATACAGGATATATTATACAGGAGTGACATCACACCTCTACGGATACAGGATATATTATACAGGAGTGACATCACACCTCTACGGATACAGGATATATTATACAGGAGTGACACCACACCTCTACGGATACAGGATATATTATACAGGAGTGACATCACACCTCTACGGATACAGGATATATTATACAGGAGTGACATCACACCTCTACGGATACAGGATATATTATACAGGCGTGACATCACACCTCTACGGATACAGGATATATTATACAGGAGTGACATCACACCTCTCCGGATACAGGATATATTATACAGGAGTGACATCACACCTCTCCGGATACAGGATATATTATACAGGAGTGACATCACACCTCTCCGGATACAGGATATATTATACAGGAGTGACATCACACCTCTCCGGATACAGGATATATTATACAGGAGTGACATCACACCTCTCCGGATACAGGATATATTATACAGGAGTGACATCACACCTCTCCGGATACAGGATATATTATACAGGAGTGACATCACACGTCTCCGGATACAGGCTATATTATACAGGACTGACATCACAGCTCTCCAAACACAAAATATAATATTTAGGATTGATATTACATCTCTCCAGATATAAGTTATATATTACAGCAGTGACATCACAACTATCCTGATACAGGATATATTATACAGGATTGACATCACACTTCTCTGGATATAAGTTATATATTACATGAGTGACATCACACCTCTTGGATACAGGATATATTATACAGGAGTGATATCACTGCTCACTATTAATGGCATATATTATCAGGGGTGTAACGATTATCATTGGGTCCCCTAGAGAAAAAATCCCCCCCCCCAACAATACCTCCCCCACAATCCCCCCCCCCCCCCCCCCCCACACACACACACACACTTCATCATGCCCACACTTTGCCCCAACAAAGCAGTGCATGGTGCTGTGTAATACTTAGCTGCCCCAGAGCTGCGAGTCTTCTCCATGCATCACAGCTGCACACTCACTGCTACATTAGTGATGGGTCGTTCGCGAACGAGCCGGCTCTTTGCTGTGAACGACAAGAGCCGGCTCTCAGTTTTAAAAGAGCCGATGCCTCAGCCGCCCCACACAGCTCTGCTTTGCTGTGTAATAAAGGGCGCTGAGGCATGCTGGGAGATGTAGTCCTGTAGTTGCAGCTTGTAGTAGTGTTGTCCGGATCATGAACGATTCGGATCTTTGATCCGAATCTATTTTATGAGTCGATCATCCGAATCATCAAAATGAGTGATTCGGATCGCAAAAGGGGCGGGGCCAGGAGCGACACGCCCCCTCTCAGCGGGCAGTGGGGTCCTGGAAGCAGAGCTGAGATGGATCGCTCTGTTGTATGGGAGGCAGCCTTGCAGGGAGACAGGTAGATGAGAGAGAGGGGACATGGGTGCCACTGCCAGATATGTGTAGAGCACACATACTGGCTATAATGTGCTGCCCATTAGAGGCTGGCTGTTCCGTAGTTGTGCTGCACAGTGATCACATTGGAAGCTTTTGGCTCAGCACAGCTCAGTAACTTTGCAGACAGTGTGATTGAAAGGCAATATAATCCTCCTGCACTCGGCACTAAACAGCTGCACTTATCTTCTGGGAATGCTTTCTTTCACTGTGCGACCTTTTCTTTCAAAGTGTACAGATGAGCATATAGGTGAAATATATGTAAAGCATATGACTTCAGCATGTGGGTATTACGTGCAAACATTTCTGCTCTCTGCTCGTCCCTCCTCCCTTCTCTGTCCACTCCCTGCCCTCTGTCCATCTTCTCCCCTTCTCTGTGTGTCCACTCCCTCCCCTTCTCCTGTCCACAGACCTGTCCTGCTGTTCATTTCACCCCCCGAATGCTTCCGGTAGTAAAATGATCCGAGATTCGGATCAAAGATCCGGATCTCTTCAATGATCCGATTCGAATCATCCGGATCATTGAAAAGATCCGAACTTCCCATCTCTAGCTTGTAGGAGTGTATGGGGCGGAGCAGAGCAGTAGCAGGAGGGATTGCCCCAATCAGCGAAGCAGTCTGGAGTTGTCATGGAGACGGGGGCGGGGCTTTTACTCCGATTCTGAGTGGTGTCCAGTGATATTTAATGAAGAGCCGATTGAGAGCCGTAAGAGCCGGCTCTTTAATGGGAGCCGATTCAGAAGAGCCGATTCTCTGAGAAGAGCCGGAATTCCCATCACTATGCTACATCCTCCGGATCCCGATCATGTGACTCGCATCAGTCATGTGATTGAGACGGAGGTGGTGAATGGTAGCAGAGAGTGTGCAGCTGTGATGCATGCAGGAGACCCACAGCTCTGGAGCAGGTAAGTATTACACAGCACCCTGCACTACTCAGCATGCGGGGGGAGTGGGGGGGGAGGAGGAGGAGCCAGAAAAGCACCAAAACAGCCCCCAAAGTCCCCCGGCCACAGCGGATGTATGACATAATTTCTCATAGCCTTACCTTACATTTCCCAGCAATGCAGACATTATATCCCCCGCTCTCCTCTGCGCCCGTCTCACAGCGCGTGCCGTCCGCAAAGCTGTCCCCTCTGCGCACCATAAAGTTCATCCCCTGGGCGCGGCACATGTAATGGCACAGCGTGTCACCTGATGGGCAGAGACAGAGAATTGCTGGTCGTGCATTTTGGAGGGAGGGAGTTCACAGATGGACGCTCATCAGCGGCAGTGTGATCCGCCTGTTTCACCACCCAGCTGAGGATTATATTCTCCAGTCACTGTCAGAGAAAGAGGGAGGCTGCCATTCCTGCCTAAGACTGCCTGGCTGCTGTCTATGAAACTCTGTCCATGTCACTGATCTACAGATTACTGCAGTCAAAGGATCACCATGACGGCAAGTAAACCAAAATTAAAAACATATACTGTACGTACTGGGGGTAGCAGGGATCAGCACACACTGCAGCTAGTTTACTATCAGTACAGGCACAGAGTAACAGCTTATACTGTACATACTGGGGTAGCAGGGATCAGCACACACTGCAGCTAGTTTACTATCAGTACAGACACAGAGCAACAGCTTATACTGTACATACTGGAGGTAGCAGAGATCAGCACACACTGCAGCTAGTTTACTATCAGTACAGGCACAGAGTAACATCTTATACTGTACATACTGGAGGTAGATGAGATCAGCACATGCTGCAGCTAATTTACTATCAGTACAAGCACAGAGTAACAGCTTATACTGTACATACTGGAGGTAGCAGATATCAGCACACACTGCAGCTAGTTTCCTATAAATACAGGCGCAGAGTAACAGCTTATATTGTACACACGAGAGGCAGCAGAGATCAGCAGCACACACTGTAACTAGCTTACTGAACGAATCGAAGGCTAAAACGAAGGCAAAAACGAAACGTGTATTCCCAGCATAAAATTAGTAAATGTAAACAGCTTTTACTGTACATACTGGAGGCAGCAGAGCTCAGCACATGCTGCAGCTAGTTTACTACCAGTACAGACACCGAGTAACAGCTTATACTGTACATACTGGAGGTACCAGAGATCAGCACTCACTGCAGCTAGTTTACTATCAGTACAGGCACAGAGTAACAGCTTATATTGTACATACTGGGGGAAGCAGAGATCAGCACACACTGCAGCTAGTTTACTACCAGTACAGGCGCACAGTAACAGCTTATACTGTACATACTGGAGGTAGCAGAGATCAGCACACACTGCAGCTAGTTTACTATCAGTACAGGCACAAAGTAACAGCTTATACTGTACACACTGGAGGTAGCAGATATCAGCACACACTGCAGCTAGTTTCCTATAAATACAGGCGCAGAGTAACAGCTTATATTGTACACACGAGAGGCAGCAGAGATCAGCAGCACACACTGTAACTAGCTTACTATCAGTACAGAACAGAGTAACAGCTTTTACTGTACATACTGGAGGTAGCAGAGCTCAGCACATGCTGCAGCTAGTTTACTATCAGTACTGGCACAGAGTAACAGCTCATACTGTACATACTGGAGGCAGCAGGGATCAGCACACACTACAGCTACATTACTATCAGTACAGGCTCAGAGTAACAGCTTATACTGTACATACTGGAGGTAGCAGAGGTAAGCACAAACTGCAGCTAGTTTACTATTAGTACAGACACATAGTAACAGCTTATACTGTACATACTGGAGGTAGCAGAGATCAGCACACACTGCAGCTAGTTTACTACCAGTACAGGCACACAGTAACAGCTTATACTGTACATACTGGAGGTAGCAGAGATTAGCACACACTGCAGCTAGTTTACTATCAGTACAGGCTAAACAGAAAAATCTTAAATTTTACATACTGGGGTGACATGCTGGTATCTTAACATAAGGCTTATGCTGGGAATACACGTTTCGTTTTTGCCTTCGTTTTAGCCTCCGTTTCGATTGTGTCTTTTGTCCTTTTCGTTCCCGAAATAATCGAACGTACGGTTAATATCACCACCCACGGTTTCGGTTTTTTTTTCGATTCTGATGGTTTCGTTTTTCCAATGATCGAAGGCTGCAAAGAAACGAAACGAAAATCCCTTTTTACAGGGACGGACTAACATAAAACGAACATATAATCGATCTGAACAGCCATCAAGCCTACCAATGGCTCGATTAGATGGATAAAGAGAGATAATATCAAACATGTTCGATCACTAGTCGTTTGTTTTTGGGGTCTATTAATCGAAACTATAATGAGATTATGACTATTTTCACATACGTTTTTAACACTCGATTTGTTTACTGAACGAATCGAAGGCTAAAACGAAGGCAAAAACGAAACGTGTATTCCCAGCATAAAATTAGTAAATGTAAATGTACTGCATTACTGATCAGCACCCCGGTGTTTAACAGTCTGTGGAAGGCAGAATTAATTGCCACACTTACCCTGCACAAGGCCGGCGGCGGATATCCAGCGATAGAAGGAATTCACCCCGGCAGACAAGATGACGGGTTTATCATCTGTGGCTGCACATTGCTCCGCCATGAAATCCAGCTGGCTCTTCTCACATTCCTGAATAAACATAAATCCCCTCAAATGTTTATTAATAATAAAGTTTTGCACTATTTAGAGATGGAATGTCTGTTTATAATGTACGCTGCAGGAATTTGAGTACGAAAAACCAGCGCTGTCTGTGGATCTGCTGCTTATGATCTAAAGATATCTGAGCATCCTAAAGGTCTGAGGCGGAGCCTCATTCATGAGAAGATACGATTTCTGGGCAAATATTTCTGACTCAAATGACTATAAATTAAATTTGGTAGGTGGCTGTTTTTTTAGGGGAGAGGGAGCCTCGAGAATTTTGTTTTAGCTGAGAAAGACCATAGGTACTGCCTCTGCTTGTGAAGCATGAGGTCATGAGTTCGACTCACAGGTCAGGGGGGGGAAGAAAAAAGAAAGAAATGCACAAGACAGGCCACATACCTCAAAAACAGAATGTTTAAAAATGAAAAAGACACAAACTGAAATAGAAAACAGCAGGCGCTGTTCCTAACCCAAAAGAATTTCTGAAATGACAAATTCTGAAATGACAACATCGGTGCCTGATGAAATCTGTTAGAAATTGCCATGCAGTTGCCGCCTGCTGGGCCGCCCTCAAGTTGATGTAACATTTGCTGGGTGACTGAACAATGGAGGAAAGCACATGCTCACCGCCTCACTTCCTGCAGAAAGAATTGAAGGACGACTGAATAAAGGAGGGAAGCACATGCTCACTGCCTCACTTCCTGCACAAAGAATTGAAGGGTGACAATGGAGGGAAGCACATGCTCACCACCTCTCTCCCTGCAGAAAGAATTGAAGGGTGACAATGGAGGGAAGCACATGCTCACTGCCTCACTTCCTGCACAAAGAATTGAAGGACGACTGAATAAAGGAGGGAAGCACATGCTCACTGCCTCACTTCCTGCACAAAGAATTGAAGGGTGACAATGGAGGGAAGCACATGCTCACCACCTCTCTCCCTGCAGAAAGAATTGAAGGGTGACAATGGAGGGAAGCACATGCTCACCGCCTCACTTCCTGCAGAAAGAATTGAAGGACGACTGAATAAAGGAGGGAAGCACATGCTCACTGCCTCACTTCCTGCACAAAGAATTGAAGGGTGACAATGGAGGGAAGCACATGCTCACCACCTCTCTCCCTGCAGAAAGAATTGAAGGGTGACAATGGAGGGAAGCACATGCTCACTGCCTCACTTCCTGCACAAAGAATTGAAGGACGACTGAATAAAGGAGGGAAGCACATGCTCACTGCCTCACTTCCTGCACAAAGAATTGAAGGGTGACAATGGAGGGAAGCACATGCTCACCACCTCACTTCCTGCACAAAGAATTGAAGGGTGACAATGGAGGGAAGCACATGCTCACCACCTCTCTCCCTGCAGAAAGAATTGAAGGGTGACAATGGAGGGAAGCACATGCTCACCACCTCACTTCCTGCACAAAGAATTGAAGGGTGACAATGGAGGGAAGCACATGCTCACCACCTCTCTCCCTGCAGAAAGAATTGAAGGGTGACAATGGAGGGAAGCACATGCTCACTGCCTCTCTCCCTGCAGAAAGAATTGAAGGGTGACAATGGAGGGAAGCACATGCTCACCACCTCTCTCCCTGCAGAAAGAATTGAAGGGTGACAATGGAGGGAAGCACATGCTCACTGCCTCACTTCCTGCACAAAGAATTGAAGGACGACTGAATAAAGGAGGGAAGCACATGCTCACCACCTCTCTCCCTGCAGAAAGAATTGAAGGGTGACAATGGAGGGAAGCACATGCTCACCACCTCACTTCCTGCACAAAGAATTGAAGGGTGACAATGGAGGGAAGCACATGCTCACCACCTCTCTCCCTGCAGAAAGAATTGAAGGGTGACAATGGAGGGAAGCACATGCTCACTGCCTCTCTCCCTGCAGAAAGAATTGAAGGGTGACAATGGAGGGAAGCACATGCTCACCACCTCTCTCCCTGCAGAAAGAATTGAAGGGTGACTGAACAATGGAGGGAAGCACATGCTCACCGCCTCGCTTCCTGCAGAGCTGGGCCTGAGGCTGCATTTTAATTAGGGTGGTACGCAGTTTTCTGTATTGCCACAAGTCCTCTACAGCAGTGGGCGGGGAGAGACATTTACAATGCCATTTTGGTGACAATACTTTGTACTTGCAGCACTTAAAAGGACTCTAGGTGCCCACTAACGGTACAATTTCTAGAAAATTTTCACATTTTCGATAAGACAATTCCAGATTCAAGAAAAAAATCAGTGTTGCTTGCGAATTTTCGCCAAAGCCATTTTCGCATCGAAAATCCCATTTTCGATTTCGCCGAATTTTCGCGAAAATAAATACTATTTTCGCTTCAAAAGGCGAAATTTCGCAACTATATTTCCGCATTAATTTTCGCCTAAAGTCCGTTTTTTTCGCGTTGAATATCTAAGCCCCCTTAAAAGCTAGAATCACCAAATTTGCAGGGTATATTAAAGAGATATGTGGGTACAAGAGGAAAAAGAAATTTTTCAAAAAGACCTTATAGTTTTTGAGAAAATCAATTTTAAAGTTTCAAAGGAAAAAAGTATAAATTTAAATGCAGTAAATGACAGTTACTTAAGCAAACCTAGAGGTAGTGTAAATGTACTAATAGCAAAAGAAAGGGCCAAGTGCCAAGTGCAAACTGCCAAGTGCCAAGTGCAACTGGCAAAGTGCAAGGGCAAAGGGCCAAGTGCAAAGGGCCAATTGCAAGGGCAAAGGGCCAAGGGCAAAGGGCCAAGTGCAAAGGGCCAATTGCAAGTGCAAAGGGCCAAGTGCAAAGGGCCAAGTGCAAAGGGCCAAGTGCAAAGGACCTAGTGCAAAGGCAAAGGGCCAAGTGCAAAGGCAAAGGGCCAAGTGCAAAGGACCAAGTGCATGTTCAAAGGGCCAAGTGCAAAGGGCCAAGTGCAAGTGCAAAGGGCCAAGTGCAAAGGGCCAAGTGCAAAGGGCCAAGTGCAAAGGCAAAGTGCAAAGGCAAAGGGCCAAGTGCAAAGGCAAAGGACCAATTGCAAGTGCAAAGGGCCAAGTGCAAAGGCAAAGGGCCAAGTGCAAGTGCAATGGGCAAAGTGCAAGTGCAATGGGCCAAGTGCAAAGGGCCAAGGGCAAAGTGCAAAGAGCCAAGTGCAAGTGCAAAGGGCCAAGTGTCAAATGAAAAGGGCTAAGTGCAAAGGCAAAGGGCCAAGAGCCAAGGGCCCTTTGCACTTGGCCCTTTGCACTTGGCCCTTTGCCAAGTGCAAAGGGCCAATTGCAAGTGCAAAGTGCAAAGGGCCAAGTGCAAAGGGCCAAGTGCAAAGGACCTAGTGCAAAGGCAAAGTGCAAAGGCAAAGGGCCAAGTGCAAAGGCAAAGGGCCAAGTGCAAAGGACCAAGTGCAGGTTCAAAGGGCCAAGTGCAAAGGGCCAAGTGCAAAGGGCCAAGTGCAAAGGCAAAGTGCAAAGGCAAAGTGCAAAGGCAAAGGGCCAAGTGCAAAGGCAAATGACCAATTGCAAGTGCAAAGGGCCAAGTGCAAAGGCAAAGGGCCAAGTGCAAGTGCAATGGGCCAAGTGCAAAGGGCCAAGTGCAAGGGCAAAGTGCAAAGGCAAAGAGCCAAGTGCAAGTAGTGTAAATTTACTAATATTAAAAGAAAGGGCCAAGTGTAAGTGCCATGGGCTAAGTGCAAAGGGCCAAGTGCAAAGGGCCAAGTGCAAGTGCAAAGGGCCAAGTGTCAAATGAAAAGGGCTAAGTGCAAAGGCAAAGGGCCAAGAGCCAAGGGCCCTTTGCACTTGGCCCTTTGCACTTGGCCCTTTTCATTTGACCCTTGGCCCTTTGCACTTGCACTTGGCCCTTTGCACTTGGCCCTTTGCACTTAGCCCATGGCACTTACACTTGGCCCTTTCTTTTGATATTAGTAAATTTACACTACTGCTAGGTTTGCTACAGTAACTGTCATTTACTGCATTTAAATGTATACTTTTTTCCTTTGACACTTTAAAATCGATTTTCTCAAAAACTATAGGGTCTTTTTGAAAAATTTCTTTTTCCTCTTGTACCCACATATCTCCTTAATATACCCTGCAAATTTGGTGATTCTAGCTAGTAAGGGGGCTTAGATATTCAACGCGAAAAATGGGCATGCAGGCTGGCTGGGTACCGGGCTGGGCATGCGGGCTGGCTGGGTACCGGGCTGGCTGGGTACCTGGCTGGGCAGCGGGCTGGCTGGGTACCTGGCTGGGCATGCGGGCTGGCTGGGTACCGGGCTGGCTGGGTACCTGGCTGGGCAGCGGGCTGGCTGGGTACCTGGCTGGGCATGCGGGCTGGCTGGGTACCTGGCTGGCTGGGTACCTGGCTGGGCATGCGGGCTGGCTGATAAAGAATGCAACTTGCGATCATATCTCCACCATCTGCGATGATCATAGCTATAAAAAAAATAAGGCCACCAGAATGATCATTTCGGAAACGAGTGCGATCATTCAGGATTCATTGTCCCATCAGCCCATCTGTTTTCATACAATATAGTCGGAATAATCTGATCAAAAATACGATCATTTACTAAAAATTGTACCGTTAATGGGCACCTTTAGACTGACCCACAAAAATGGTTTCTCGTTGACTTTCGGGTCAAATTAGAAATACGTCAAACTCCATAATTTTGTCATATTCATGCCGACGTCATCAGATTCCCGCTTATCTAAGGCTCACCTGCGTATTACATATCTGTGCCTGGAGAGCCACTCCCTCGCAGTCCCGACCACCAAACGCCGGCCTGCGGGAGACAGAGATCACTGTGTGTATGGGGAATGTTTAACATCACAAAGATCGATAATGTGCCTATACCACCAGCCATCAGTCAGCTTTCATCAGTCTCAAGCACTATCTGGGAACACCATCATTTCAGCCTTGTCACCCTGCAGATGATTAAGCGAGCCACTAACCGTACAATCTAAGCCAGCCACTAACCGTACAATCTAAGCCAGTCCCTAACCGTACAATCTAAGCCAGGCATTAAAGTGGATCCGAGATAAACTTTTACTCATTGCATAATTGTGTTCCTTTCATATAGTTTATAGGGCATTCCTCAAGCCAAATACGTTTTTGTTTTGTTTTAATACTCTAATTCCCTATAAACTAAACAAGCCACGCCCACAGCTTTTTAGAGTGCCTTGGCACTGTAGCAAGGGCTTATGGGAGCTCAGTCTGGGCAGGAGGAGGAGGAGGTTACTAGCCAGAGATTTCAGAGGCAGTGGGGAGGAGGGAGGAGTGAGGGCTGGAGATGCTATCAGCTTGCCTGTTTGTAATGTGACAAACAGAAAATGGCTGCCCTCATTGTATCACAGGAAGAAATACTAATATACTGTTGAAGCTGTTTGCAGCTAGATTTTCTGTGTAAACAATCTAAACTTAAGATAAGATATACAGACAAGCTACATGTTATAGTTAGTTTTTCATCTCGGTTCCATTTTAATCGTACAATCTAAGCAGTCCCTAACCGTATAATCTAAGATGGTGACTAACCATATAATCTAAGCTGGCCACTCACTGTACAATCTATGCTTGCCAGTGCCACTAATCATGCAATCTAAGACAGCCTTTAACCATACAATCTAAGCTGGCCACTAAAGGAGACCACGCTTCTAGCGATTTTGGAGGCTGATCGACCAATAGACAGACAATTATTTGATTGGAGAGAGATCTGTTAGGCACCATAAACCACAGACTGATTCACAACTGATTTCACCATGAAATCTTTTGGCAATCGGTTTTGTGACACCGCCTCATCGCCCTGCCGGCCCCATCTGCCATGTCCCCCCCCTAATCTAAATGTACTGTGGGGGGGCTACATTTACACTAGGGGGGAAAGCGGCCGTAGATTTCTGTTACATTTGTCCTCCACCATTACCGCCAGGCACCTGTTCCAGCTTGTTGGGCCGACATCTCGCACCATGTCCGATCGATGTGTGCGGCCCATTTCAGCCTTATATTGGTCGCGTTGTCGATCCAGCATGCTTTTCCTGGGACCGATCTTATTCCAATTCAATAATTATCGAATCGGTCGAAAGTGAATCAAAAGGACATATATACATAGGGAACGGTAGCCGATATTTCTTTCAGTATTTTCCAGCATGCCCGATCTGCTTCCAATTGAGATAAAGATCGATGATTGAGCTTGGGGTCGCTCACTAGCAATCAGTAGGCTGTATATATTTTTTTTTGCCTAATACAACAATACAACAAGTGAAAATTGCATAGTGTGTATCAGGCTTTAATGATTGGACTTTAGAAGGTTGATTATTTTCCTGCCTGCCTGTGTGACCTCAGTCAGAGATCGTACCTGGGATTGTTGCAATGTCGTTTCCGTACAATCACCCCACCCCCGCAGCTGCGAGAACACGGTGAGAAGCTACTCCAGCTGGACCAGACGCCGTGTACCGCCGACACCGGGTTCAGCTCCTGCACGCTGCTGCAGCGCCCCTTGTGGCACCACTGTGACAAAACATACACATACTTATCATTAAAATGCATTCAAAGGGGATAAAGCGCGATAGTGAAAATTACCTAACAAATAATAAAAATAAAATTGCTTATTTTTTATAATATTCACAATTATATATATTTATAAATATATAAATTATTTATTTAGTGTTTGTTCATTGTAAAATCTTTCCTCTCCCTGATTTACAGTCTTAAATTTATCACAGGTGGCGACATTGATAGGTGATCTATGCGGAATGTTTGGTTTTGAGAATTCCAAAGCCTGTACATAATACACCTGTTCTCCCAGAATACTCTGGAAGGGAGAATTTGCATAGCTAAATGGCTTCAGCTAAGCATCACTGGGAGGGGTGGAGCTACATACCAATATACAGCAATATATACTGTAGATATAGGAAGTGTTTCTGATGCTGAAACAAGAATATTACTGTAAAAGTGGGTGTCTTTATAATTTACTGCATTCTACTATATGTCACTACAGGGCCTCTTTAAAGAGACTCTGTAACCTCAAAAACCTCCCCTGGGGGGTACTCACCTCGGGTGGGGGAAGCCTCGCTAATGAGGCTTCCCACGCCGTCCTCTGTCCCACGGGGGTCTCACTTCAGCCCTCCGAACAGCCGGCGACAGACCCGACTGTCAGTTCAATATTTACCTTTGCTGGCTCCAGCGGGGGCGCTGTGGCTGCTTTCGGCACGGAAATAGACGGAAATACCCGATCTCAGTCGGGTCCGCTCTACTGCGCAGGCGCCGGAAACTTGCGCCTGCGCAGTAGAGCAGACCCGACGGCGATCGGGTATTTCCGCCTACTTCGGAGCCGACAGCCGTCAGAGCGCCTGCGCAGGAGCCAGGAAGGTAAATATTGACGTCACCGCTGCACGGAGGGCTGCAGCGAGACCCCTGAGGGACGCAGGACGGCGTGGGAAGCCTCATTAGGATCCGGAGGCTTCCCCCACCCGAGGTGAGTACCCCCCAGGGGACGTTTTGTTGTTACAGTTCCTCTTTAATGTAAATCAGTAATGGGACCCCACATACTCCACCTTGTTCTGGCCACACTCTGTGCCGTCGAGTAGAGGGACGAGGATCCGGCTGCAGCTGGTCAGATCTCGCTGGGTCATGTGACAGGAAAGGACGCTGCACATGTCCTGCCGAAAAAGTAATAAATTAAATTCAGAAAAACAAGAACTCGAGCCAAAATATGAAAAAAGGTGCTGCAGAATGACAGTGCTTTAAGGAATTGATCTGTCCTTAAAGTAAACCTGAAGTGAGAGGGATATGGTGGCTGCCATACTTATTCCCTTTTTCAACAACAATACCAGCTGCCTGGCAGCCCTGCTGATCTTCCATGCATCCGTAGTGTTTGAGTCACCCAGCTGAAACAAGGATGCAGCTAATACAGTCACACTTCAGTCAGAAACATCGGCATGCTGTTTTAAATACTGGGTGATTTTTGTCAACTGAACTTTTGAGCATATTTGGAATTATATTTCCGTGCCACTTCCGGCATATTTGGGGGCTCGTCCGGGATAAGGGAGGGCACTCTTATCCTTAGCTGATAAGGCAACGTCATCCATAACCAAAATCCATTATGAACACTTCTCAGTCTACACACTCTAGATAAACCTAGCTGGTCTCTGATTGGCTAAAGCCTTAGTATAGGAAGATTTAGCATGAGTGTGTCTGATAGAACATTTAAAATCAGTTATGCATAAAAAAGGAAATGCCTGCTACTCCAATTCATAGATCCTCACCTCCTACTCAGAGTCCTGCAGCTGCCTGGCCACTCCCATTCAGTCTGAGCCACTCCCCCTTTATGGGCAGGGGTGATTGGTCAGCTGAAAACATGCCTCCAATCTGGCTGATAGACAATTGTGGATGTCAGTGTATGGTAGAGGCTGATTGGCTGACTGAGGAATGAGCGACCAGAAAGTTTAATTAATGGACATGAAGATCTGTGACCTGGTGCAGTAGATACTTTCCTCTGTATCTCGTAAAAACAACAGCTTTTCATAAGTATTTACATTTGTTGGTAATTTGTTATGCATTACTGAGTACAATAATGTTTTATTAGATAAGTATAAAAGCCCGTGCTTGGACTTGGTGAGCTGGGCCTTTATTGAGCTGTGATTAGTCATTAGACGGTCTGATAGCTCCTGCGGTAGACTCACCAGGTCGTTCCTGGAGAAGGTGCAGGCCAGGGCGGCGCTCCCGAAGGCGATCCGGCACTGCTCAGTGGCTCCGTAATACAAGCCGGGCTTCAGGTTGGGGATGTTGTCCACCAGGTCCGGCAGATCATCGATGCAGCTTGCGGAGCCGCTGCTAAAAGACACATCAGAGAAGAAGCCTTTACATAACGTTACTCACTGCTCGACCATGACGATGGACCGGGCATAGGGATTACCATATGCCACTGTCCATAGGGGCCCATAGCCAATGGGGGCCCCGTGTGAGTGGCCAGCGGCGATAATGGGGTCTGCGGTGGGCTTCATGGAGAAGACACACAGGAGGCCCTGTGAGGTGCAGTATGGGTAGCCAGATGTCAACCCTGTTTTCTTCATGCAGAACAGGGGCATAACTAGAAATGAGAACCAGAGCCCCTGAGAGATAGGAGAATCCCGCAGGGGGAGGAGCCTCTGGTAATGGGTGCAGCAGGTGTGCAGAGCTGGGAACTCAGGTGCACAGAGATCTCACCGTCAGAGCCCCTGAGAGATAGGAGAATCCAGCAGGGGGAGGAGCCTCTGGTAATGGGTGCAGCAGGAGTGCAGAGCTGGGAACTCAGGTGCACAGAGATCTCACCGCCAGAGCCCCTGAGAGATAGGAGAATCCAGCAGGGGGAGGAGCCTCTGGTAATGGTGCAGCAGGTGTGCAGAGCTGGGAACTCAGGTGCACAGAGATCTCACCACCAGAGCCCCTGAGAGATAGGAGAATCCAGCAGGGGGAGGAGCCTCTGGTAATGGTGCAGCAGGTGTGCAGAGCTGGGAACTCAGGTGCACAGAGATCTCACCACCAGATCCCTGAGAGATAGAAGAAACCAGCAGGGGGAGGAGCCTCTGGTAATGGGTGCAGCAGGTGTGCAGAGCTGGGAACTCAGGTGCACAGAGATCTCACCACCAGAGCCCCTGAGAGATAGGAGAAACCAGCAGGGGGAGGGGAGCCTCTGGTAATGGGTGCAGCAGGGGTGCAGAGCTGGGAACTCAGGTGCACAGAGATCTCACCACCAGATCCCTGAGAGACAGGAGAACCCAGCAGGGGGAGGAGCCTCTGGTAATGGGTGCAGCAGGTGTACAGAGCTGGGAACTCAGGTGCACAGAGATCTCACCACCAGATCCCTGAGAGATAGAAGAATCCAGCAGGGGGAGGAGCCTCTGGTAATGGGTGCAGCAGGTGTGCAGAGCTGGGAACTCAGGTGCACAGAGATCTCACCACCAGATCCCTGAGAGATAGAAGAACCCAGCAGGGGGAGGAGCCTCTGGTAATGGTTGCAGCAGGTGGGCAGAGCTGGGAACTCAGGTGCACAGAGATCTCACCACCAGATCCCCTGAGAGATAGAGGAATCCAGCAGGGGGAGGAGCCTCTGGTAATGGGAGCAGCAGGTGTACAGAGCTGGGAACTCAGGTGCACAGAGATCTCACCACCAGATCCCCTGAGAGATAGAAGAATCCAGCAGGGGGAGGAGCCTCTGGTAATGGGTGCAGCAGGTGTGCAGAGCTGGGAACTCAGGTGCACAGAGATCTTCCCACCAGATCCCAGAGAGATAGGAGAACCCAGCAGGGGGAGGAGCCTCTGGTAATGGGTGCAGCAGGTGTGCAGAGCTGGGAACTCAGGTGCACAGAGATCTTCCCACCAGATCCCAGAGAGATAGGAGAACCCAGCAGGGGGAGGAGCCTCTGGTAATGGGTGCAGCAGGTGTGCAGAGCTGGGAACTCAGGTGCACAGATATCTCACCCCCAGATCCCTGAGAGATAGAAGAATCCAGCAGGGGGAGGAGCCTCTGGTAATGGGTGCAGCAGGTGTGCAGAGCTGGGAACTCGGGTGCACAGAGATCTCACCACCAGAGCCCCTGAGTGATAGGAGAATCCAGCAGGGGGAGGAGCCTCTGGTAATGGGTGCAGCAGGTGGGCAGAGCTGGGAACTCAGGTGCACAGAGATTTCACCACCAGATCCCTGAGAGATAGGAGAACCCAGCAGGGGGAGGAGCCTCTGGTAATGGGTGCAGTAGGTGTGCAGAGCTGGGAACTCAGGTGCACAGAGATCTCACCACCAGAGCTCCTGAGAGATAGGAGAATCCAGCAGGGGGAGGAGCCTCTGGTAATGGGTGCAGCAGGTGTGCAGAGCTGGGAACTCAGGTGCACAGAGATCTCACCACCAGATCCCCGAGAGATAGAGGAATCCAGCAGGGGGAGGAGCCTCTGGTAATGTGTGCAGCAGGTGTGCAGAGCTGGGAACTCAGGTGCACAGAGATCTCACCACCAGATCCCTGAGAGATAGAGGAATCCAGCAGCGGGAGGGGCCTCTGGTAATGGGTGCAGCAGGTGTGCAGAGCTGGGAACTCAGGTGCACAGAGATCTCACCACCAGAGCCCCTGAGAGATAGGAGAATCCAGCAGGGGGAGGAGCCTCTGGTAATGTGTGCAGCAGGTGTACAGAGCTGGGAACTCAGGTGCACAGAGATCTCACCACCAGATCCCTGAGAGATAGAAGAATCCAGCAGGGGGAGGAGCCTCTGGTAATGGGTGCAGCAGGTGTGCAGAGCTGGGAACTCAGGAGCACAGAGATCTCACCACCAGAGCCCCTGAGAGATAGGAGAATCCAGCAGGGGGAGGAGCCTCTGGTAATGGGTGCAGCAGGTGTGCAGAGCTGGGAACTCAGGTGCACAGAGATTTCACCACCAGATCCCTGAGAGACAGGAGAACCCAGCAGGGGGAGGAGCCTCTGGTAATGGGTGCAGCAGGTGTGCAGGGATGGGAACTCAGGTGCACAGAGATCTCACCACCAGATCCCTGAGAGATAGGAGAATCCAGCAGGGGGAGGAGCCTCTGGTAATGGATGCAGCAGGTGTGCAGAGCTGGGAACTCAGGTGCACAGAGATCTCACCACCAGATCCCCTGAGAGATAGAAGAACCCAGCAGGGGGAGGAGCCTCTGGTAATGGGTGCAGCAGGTGTGCAGAGCTGGGAACTCAGGTCCACAGAGATCTCACCACCAGAGCCCCTGAGAGAAAGAAGAATAGAGCAGGGGGAGGAGCCTCTGGTAATGGGTGCAGCAGGTGTGCGGAGCTGGGAACTCAGGTGCACAGAGATCTTACCACCAGAGCCCCTGAGAGATAGAAGAATCCAGCAGGGGATGAGCCTCTGGTAATGGGTGCAGCAGGGGGAGGAGCCTCTGGTAATGGGTGCAGCAGGTGTGCAGAGCTGGGAACTCACGTGCACAGAGATCTCACCACCAGATCCCTGAGAGTTAGGAGAATCCAGCAGGGGGAGGAGCCTCTGGTAATGGGTGCAGCAGGGGTGCAGAGCTGGGAACTCAGGTGCACAGAGATCTCACCACCAGATCCCTGAGAGATAGAGGAATCCAGCAGGGGGAGGAGCCTCTGGTAATGGTGCAGCAGGTGTGCAGAGCTGGGAACTCAGGTGCACAGAGATCTCACCACCAGATCCCTGAGAGATAGGAGAATCCAGCAGGGGGAGGAGCCTCTGGAAATGGGTGCAGCAGGTGTGCAGAGCTGGGAACTCAGGTGCACAGAGATCTCACCACCAGATCCCTGAGAGATAGGAGAATCCAGCAGGGGGAGGAGCCTCTGGTAATGGGTGCAGCAGGTGGGCAGAGCTGGGAACTCAGGTGCACAGAGATCTCACCACCAGAGCCCCTGAGAGATAGAAGAAACCAGCAGGGGGAGGAGCCTCTGGTAATGGGTGCAGCAGGTGTGCAGAGCTGGGAACTCAGGAGCACAGAGATCTCACCACCAGAGCCCCTGAGAGATAGAAGAAACCAGCAGGGGGAGGAGCCTCTGGTAATGGGTGCAGCAGGTGGGCAGAGCTGGGAACTCAGGTGCACAGAGATCTCACCACCAGAGCCCCTGAGAGATAGAAGAAACCAGCAGGGGGAGGAGCCTCTGGTAATGGGTGCAGCAGGTGGGCAGAGCTGGGAACTCAGGTGCACAGAGATCTCACCACCAGAGCCCCTGAGAGATAGGAGAAACCAGCAGGGGGAGGAGCCTCTGGTAATGGGTGCAGCAGGTGTGCAGAGCTGGGAACTCAGGTGCACAGAGATCTCACCACCAGATCCCTGAGAGACAGGAGAACCCAGCAGGGGGAGGAGCCTCTGGTAATGGGTGCAGCAGGTGTACAGAGCTGGGAACTCAGGTGCACAGAGATCTCACCACCAGATCCCTGAGAGATAGGAGAATCCAGCAGGGGGAGGAGCCTCTGGTAATGGGTGCAGCAGGTGGGCAGAGCTGGGAACTCAGGTGCACAGAGATCTCACCACCAGATCCCTGAGAGATAGGAGAATCCAGCAGGGGGAGGAGCCTCTGGTAATGGGTGCAGCAGGTGTGCAGAGCTGGGAACTCAGGTGCACAGAGATCTCACCACCAGAGCCCCTGAGAGATAGAAGAATCCAGCAGGGGGAGGAGCCTCTGGTAATGGGTGCAGCAAGTGGGCAGAGCGGGGAACTCAGGTGCACAGAGATCTCATCACCAGAGCCCCTGAGAGA
This sequence comes from Hyperolius riggenbachi, assembly GCF_040937935.1. Classification (NCBI taxonomy): domain Eukaryota; kingdom Metazoa; phylum Chordata; class Amphibia; order Anura; family Hyperoliidae; genus Hyperolius; species Hyperolius riggenbachi. The sequence goes on along the minus strand of NC_090653.1, from coordinate 298,369,417 downwards.
TAGGAGGAGCCAGCAGGGGGAGGAGCCTCTGGTAATGGGTGCAGCAGGTGAGCAGAGCTGGGAACTCAGGTGCACAGAGATCTCACCACCAGAGCCCCTGAGATATAGAAGAATCCAGCAGGGGGAGGAGCCTCTGGTAATTTGTGCAGCAGGTGTGCAGAGCTGGGAACTCAGGTGCACAGAGATCTCACCACCAGAGCCCCTGAGAGATAGGAGAATCCAGCAGGGGGAGGAGCCTCTGGTAATGGGTGCAGCAGGTGTGCAGAGCTGGGAACTCAGGAGCACAGAGATCTCACCACCAGAGCCCCTGAGAGATAGGAGAATCCAGCAGGGGGAGGAGCCTCTGGTAATGGGTGCAGCAGGTGTGCAGAGCTGGGAACTCAGGTGCACAGAGATTTCACCACCAGATCCCTGAGAGACAGGAGAACCCAGCAGGGGGAGGAGCCTCTGGTAATGGGTGCAGCAGGTGTGCAGGGATGGGAACTCAGGTGCACAGAGATCTCACCACCAGATCCCTGAGAGATAGGAGAATCCAGCAGGGGGAGGAGCCTCTGGTAATGGATGCAGCAGGTGTGCAGAGCTGGGAACTCAGGTGCACAGAGATCTCACCACCAGATCCCCTGAGAGATAGAAGAACCCAGCAGGGGGAGGAGCCTCTGGTAATGGGTGCAGCAGGTGTGCAGAGCTGGGAACTCAGGTCCACAGAGATCTCACCACCAGAGCCCCTGAGAGAAAGAAGAATAGAGCAGGGGGAGGAGCCTCTGGTAATGGGTGCAGCAGGTGTGCGGAGCTGGGAACTCAGGTGCACAGAGATCTCACCACCAGAGCCCCTGAGAGATAGAAGAATCCAGCAGGGGATGAGCCTCTGGTAATAGGTGCAGCAGGGGGAGGAGCCTCTGGTAATGGGTGCAGCAGGTGTGCAGAGCTGGGAACTCACGTGCACAGAGATCTCACCACCAGATCCCTGAGAGTTAGGAGAATCCAGCAGGGGGAGGAGCCTCTGGTAATGGGTGCAGCAGGGGTGCAGAGCTGGGAACTCAGGTGCACAGAGATCTCACCACCAGATCCCTGAGAGATAGAGGAATCCAGCAGGGGGAGGAGCCTCTGGTAATGGTGCAGCAGGTGTGCAGAGCTGGGAACTCAGGTGCACAGAGATCTCACCACCAGATCCCTGAGAGATAGGAGAATCCAGCAGGGGGAGGAGCCTCTGGAAATGGGTGCAGCAGGTGTGCAGAGCTGGGAACTCAGGTGCACAGAGATCTCACCACCAGAGCCCCTGAGAGATAGGAGAATCCAGCAGGGGGAGGAGCCTCTGGTAATGGGTGCAGCAGGTGGGCAGAGCTGGGAACTCAGGTGCACAGAGATCTCACCACCAGAGCCCCTGAGAGATAGAAGAATCCAGCAGGGGGAGGAGCCTCTGGTAATGGGTGCAGCAGGTGTGCAGAGCTGGGAACTCAGGAGCACAGAGATCTCACCACCAGAGCCCCTGAGAGATAGAAGAAACCAGCAGGGGGAGGAGCCTCTGGTAATGGGTGCAGCAGGTGTGCAGAGCTGGGAACTCAGGTGCACAGAGATCTCACCACCAGATCCCTGAGAGACAGGAGAACCCAGCAGGGGGAGGAGCCTCTGGTAATGGGTGCAGCAGGTGTACAGAGCTGGGAACTCAGGTGCACAGAGATCTCACCACCAGATCCCTGAGAGATAGGAGGATCCAGCAGGAGGAGGAGCCTCTGGTAATGGGTGCAGCAGGTGGGCAGAGCTGGGAACTCAGGTGCACAGAGATCTCACCACCAGATCCCTGAGAGATAGGAGAATCCAGCAGGGGGAGGAGCCTCTGGTAATGGGTGCAGCAGGTGGGCAGAGCTGGGAACTCAGGTGCACAGAGATCTCACCACCAGACCCCTGAGAGATAGGAGAATCCAGCAGGGGGAGGAGCCTCTGGTAATGGGTGCAGCAGGTGTGCAGAGCTGGGAACTCAGGTGCACAGAGATCTCACCACCAGAGCCCCTGAGAGACAGGAGAACTCAGCAGGGGGAGGAGCCTCTGGTAATGGGTGCAGCAGGTGAGCAGAGCTGGGAACTCAGGTGCACAGAGATCTCACCACCAGAGCCCCTGAGAGATAGAAGAATCCAGCAGGGGGAGGAGCCTCTGGTAATGGGTGCAGCAAGTGGGCAGAGCGGGGAACTCAGGTGCACAGAGATCTCACCACCAGAGCCCCTGAGAGATAGGAGGAGCCAGCAGGGGGAGGAGCCTCTGGTAATGGGTGCAGCAGGTGAGCAGAGCTGGGAACTCAGATGCACAGAGATCTCACCACCAGAGCCCCTGAGAGATAGAAGAATCCAGCAGGGGGAGGAGCCTCTGGTAATGGGTGCAGCAAGTGGGCAGAGCGGGGAACTCAGGTGCACAGAGATCTCACCACCAGAGCCCCTGAGAGATAGGAGGAGCCAGCAGGGGGAGGAGCCTCTGGTAATGGGTGCAGCAAGTGGGCAGAGCGGGGAACTCAGGTGCACAGAGATCTCACCACCAGAGCCCCTGAGAGATAGGAGGAGCCAGCAGGGGGAGGAGCCTCTGGTAATGGGTGCAGCAAGTGGGCAGAGCGGGGAACTCAGGTGCACAGAGATCTAACCCCCACAATCCACAAGAGAAACTTTCTCTCCTCCTTAACCCATTAAGCCTTTTGGATGTAGCTGCTGCGTGCTTCTGCGGCCTATCGCGCGTCCCCCTTGTGCTCTCGTGGCGCCGCCCGGAGATCAATGAATGGGTGCGCAGTTCCCATTCATTGATATAAGTCCCCATTAGAAAGACCGATGGTTCTATGAGAATCTGAAATCTTTCTAAAGAAAAAAAAAAAGGTTTCACGTCCTCCCTTTACTTCCTGTAAGCGTGATCGCTCGCTTACAGGGCAGGAAACAAAAAGACTGAGGCCATCTTGTGGCCAAATAGTAAAACTACATCTACATACATTTTTTTTTAAATAAACACACAATCAATTACATTTAAAATTAACTGTTTACCCCCCACACTCCAAAAAATACCCAAATAATATTTGTAATAAAAAAAAAATGACAATTAAAAAACAAAAAATAAAACCTAAATACAGTGGTGTGAAAAACTATTTGCCCCCTTCCTGATTTCTTATTCTTTTGCATGTGTGTCACACTTAAATGTTTCTGCTCATCAAAAACTTTAACTATTAGTCAAAGATAACATAATTGAACACAAAATGCAGTTTTAAATGATGGTTTTTATTATTTAGTGAGAAAAAAACCTCAAAACCTACATGGCCCTGTGTGAAAAAGAAATTGCCCCCTGAACCTAATAACTGGTTGGGCCACCCTTAGCAGCAATAACTGCAATCAAGCGTTTGCGATAACTTGCAATGAGTCTTTTACAGCGCTCTGGAGGAATTTTGGCCCACTCATCTTTGCAGAATTGTTGTAATTCAGCTTTATTTGAGGGTTTCCTAGCATGAACCGCCTTTTTAAGGTCATGCCACAATATCTCAATAGGATTCAGGTCAGGACTTTGACTAGGCCACTCCAAAGTCTTCATTTTGTTTTTTTTCAGCCATTCAGAGGTGGATTTGCTGGTGTGTTTTGGGTCATTGTCCTGCTGCAGCACCCAAGATCGCTTCAGCTTGAGTTGACGAACAGATGGCCGGACATTCTCCTTCAGGATTTTTTGGTAGACAGTAGAATTCATGGTTCCCTCTATCACAACAAGCCTTCCAGGTCTTGAAGCAGCAAAACAAGCCCAGACCATCACACTACCACCACCATATTTTACTGTTGGTATGATGCTCTTTTGCTGAAATGCTGTGTTACTTTTACGGCAGATGTAACGGGACACGCATCTTCCAAAAAGTTAAACTTTTGTCTCCTCGGCCCACAAGGTATTTTCCCAAAAGTCTTGGCAATCATTGAGATTTTTTTTTAGCAAAATTGATGTTCTTTTTGCTTAAAAGTGGTTTGCGCCTTGGATATCTGCCATGCAGGCCGTTTTTGCCCAGTCTTTTTCTTATGGTGGAGTTGTGAACACTGACCTTAATTGAGGCAAGTAAGGCCTGCAGTTCTTTAGATGTTGTCCTGGGGTCTTTTGTGGCCTCTCGGATGAGTTTTCTCTGCGCTCTTGGGGTAATTTTGGTCGGCTGGCCACTCCTGGGAAGGTTCATCACTGTTCCATGTTTTTGCCATTTGTGGATAATGGCTCTCACTGTGGTTCGCTGGAGTCCCAAAGCTTTAGAAATGGCTTTATAACCTTTACCAGACTGATAGATCTCAATTACAGTACTTTTGTTCTCATTTGTTCCTGAATTTCTTTGGATCTTGGCATGATGTCTACCTTTTGAGGTGCTTTTGGTCTACTTCTCTGTGTCAGATAGCTCCTATTTAAGTGATTTCTTGATTGGAACAGGTGTGGCAGTAATCAGGCCTGGGGGTGACTACAGAAATTGAACTCAGGTGTGATAAACCACAGTTAAGTTATTTTTTAACAAGGGGGGCAATCACTTTTTCACACAGGGCCATGTAGGTTTTGAGGTTTTTTTCTCACTAAATAATAAAAACCATCATTTAAAACTGCATTTTGTGTTCAATGATGTTATCTTTGACTAATAGTTAACGTTTTTTGATGAGCAGAAACATTTAAGTGTGACAAACATGCAAAAGAATAAGAAATCAGGAAGGGGGCAAATAGTTTTTCACAGCACTGTAGATACCTAAGGGTCTGAACTTTTTTAATATGCATGTAAAGAGGGTATATTACTATTATTTTTTAAATTAAAAGCTTGTAAATAGTGATGGAGTAAATGGTGTAATAATAACCGGGACAAATGGGCAAATAAAATATATGGGCTTTATTTATGGTAGCATGTATTGTTTTAAAGCTATAATGGCCGAAAACTGAGAAATAATGATTTTTTCCATTTTTTTCTTAAGATTCCCATTAAAATGCATTTAAAAAAAAATAATTCTTAGCAACATGTACTACCCAAAAAATGCCTAATTGGTGGTGGAAACAAGATATAGATCATTTCATTGTGATAAGTAGTGTTAAAGTTATTGACAAATGAATGGGAGGTGAAAATTGCTCAGATGCATAAGGTGAAAAACGACTGAAGGCTGAAGTGGTTAAACAATAAAATATAATTTCTGTGTGGCCCTGTTAAAGGAAACCAGAGATGAACGCATTGGTTTTTTGTGTATTTTTACTATAACTCCACGCAAAACACAGTTTATCAGAAAAGCATATTATTTAGTGGGCTGTGTGCAAAATCAAATCACCATTTCTAATGACTAACAAAAACATTTTTCAATATACCCTGACATTAGCAGCTCCTCCCATCTCATCACAGCTCTCTGTAATGCTGCAATATACAGAACAGGAAAGCAGAGCCAGAAGGGGGCAGGCTTAGGCTTGAAAAGACATCAGAGAAGACAGACTCAGCTATGATGATTCCTGAGCAAAGCCAGACTGAATGCTCAGTGGGGGATTTAATCAGGGCTGATAACAAGCAGGCTGAGCTGTGAAGGATGAAGCAGAGAGCAGGGTAGGTGTTTTCTCTAATGTTCCCACTGATATATATGGTGAAATACATGAAGGTGCTTCGTCTCTGGTACACTTTAAGCATTTCTCTACAACCAGAGAAAATCCCATTTATTTAAAACAAGAATCCTCCATTGGCATAACACTGGAAAATCCAGCAGACCATAGACAACCCTTAGGGGGCGCTAGTGCACAGTCCACCTGAGGAATTGCAGGAACTGCTCCCGGCTGCACTCTGACCACGTCAGATCCACGCTGTTGTGGCTGCCCTCTGCCGCCATGATTTTCCCGCTCCCGCTGCAGCGGTTTCCTGTCCCATCGTGGTTTATCCCGAAACTGAAGGAAAAACAGAAACAAGTCCCAATAAGTCAAACTGCTCGTCCAATAAAAGCTGAACCTGGCTCTGAAATCTGAAATGAGTCTAAATGTGGCTATTAGGGTCAGTTAGGTGCTAAAAATTAGGCAAATGATTTGATTGATGCAGTTGGCAGCTAAATAATGTTCATAAAATGTGCATAAATTCTGCATAAACGTATCAGCATCTCATTAATGAAACAAAAGCTGCTGATAAAGCTCTAATGCCCATTATAGAGATTTTAATATTAATAATCTGAGACTATAGATTACATTTATTGCAAAGGAGAACAGAGGCGCCAAAAGGATAAAACTTATTTAAAAACTTTCAAATCCTCGGGAGGCAGTGGAGGACCTACCTCTCCGAAGTAGACATGAAACTGTCAATTTTCACACAGAAAAATGTATTCACATACTCCAACATACTATTTATTAAAGGGTTGTATCAAAAATTCATGTTTATGGCAAATTTTATAAAAACATTTAAAGGGAATCTGAAGTGAAAACAAATGTATAATATAATGAATTGTATGTGTAGGACAGCTAAGAAATAGGACATTATTAGCACAGATCTGAGTTTTTTATTGTTTCCAGTACAGGAAAAGTTAAAAAGTTACAATCAAAAATGATAACCAATTATAATTAAAAAAACATAACAGAACATAACAAAAAAAACAAATATGCACATATTATTTATACTGAAGCTAACGCCCTCCTTTGCTGTACCTGTTTTGAATGTAAGTTGTGTAATTTTGTCCACATTGTGGAGCTCTGCACATCTATTGCAGGTGGCCAATTCGGGTGCAGCCTCTGTTTGGAAGCGCTGCCAATGTCTCCTGCTGTACAAAACTCATGCATGTATACTAATGGCTAGCTGCATCCATATGCTTCAACTTGCAGTCAAATTTTAGATTAGGGACTAGTACATGATTTGCATCTGATTTGCATTCAAGGCATGTATTTAGCCCCTCTGCATGCCTCTGTTGGTCTTCACTTCGGTTGCAGCCTATGAGCCCTGTCATTTGTTTGATGTGTGTTTGCAAGAAAACAAACAAAAGAGGAATGGGATAATTAGGGGGGGGGGGGGGGGGGGCTGGATAACCCTTTAGAAGGTCCTTGAATTGGTCATCCAAAATGTTATTCAAATCCTAAAAAATTATGTTCCAATAAAACTTGGTAAATTGGAAATGGAATTCAGTTTGGGGGAACTGATTGGCTCCCAAATGTTGATATAGGAATAAGTTACCTGTGTCCAATCTCGTGAGCCATAGTAATGCCCAGGTCAAACCCTGTATCTTCAGTGATGACACAACTCCACATGGCGGAACAGGCTCCGCCCAGCTGCGTAACGCCGCGGACTTGCTTATTCCCGTCCGGTAACTCCAGGTCAAACCTACAATTACATACGGTGAGAGCGTGAGGGACTTTTACCCCATAGACCATATAGGAGACACAGGAGGCATGTTGGGAGGTGGAGCATATAGAAGATGATGTATTGGCGGTTTACGTACCAATTCTATGCACAGCATTATCAGCTGCCTATTCTGGAAATGTAAAGGTGGGTTTTTGGTTCGTACCTGGAGAAAAAAAACTGATGCTTTCCTTTGTCCACTTAAAATAAAGTTGTGGGAATATGAGACTTGCACATAGTGATAATCAATGACATGCAAATATTTCCGAGATCATGCAGGATTATGTACATTTGTATGCAAATATATGCAGCTTCGGAATGGACCAATCAAGTCCCACCCAGGTTTAAACTGATTGGTCCATTTTCATGCTGCATACATTTTCATAAAAATTTACGTAGGTAGAAAAAACCAAAGTCTTGTAAAAATAATACCTTTTAATGGCTATTAACTGATAAAGTTAAATAATGCAAGCTTCCTGGGATCTGGTCCCCTTCTTCAGGCATATTTAACGGGATTCATGACTCCTTATGTAACATGATTGACTTGGCTTCATGAGCTTCAGAAACCTGCTAGAATTCATGTTTGCTTGCATGAGCTCACTGGCTCCAGCCTGCTGATCACCTGACATCTAACTGCTAAACAGCAACCAGCACAACTGCCATCTTTGTGTTTACTATTTACCTGCATAAGTGTTTAACTTAAACTAACATCTGGAAATATGCCTGAAGAAGGGGACTAGATCCCAGAAAGCTTGCATTATTTAACTTTATCAGTTAGCTATTAAAAGGTATTACTTTTACAAGACTTTGTTTTTTTCTACCTACATATATTGTTTGGCTAACACGGTACTGAAACATTTTTACTACTAATAAAAATTTACATAATTCTGCATGAACTCAGAAATATTTGCATCTTATTTATCATCCCTACTTGCACACACTCTCCATAAATGCCATTGAAAGTAAATGAGCTACAACTGGTCAGAAGACTGGATCCCTGCAGAGGAATGGATCCCTGCAGAGGAATGGATCCCTGCAGAGGAATGGATCCCTGCAGAGGAATGGATCCCTGCAGAGGAATGGATCCCTGCAGAGGAATGGATCACTGCAGAGGAATGGATCCCTGCAGTGGAATGGATCCCTGCAGTGGAATGGATCCCTGCAGTGGAATGGATCCCTGCAAAGGAATGGATCCCTGCAGAGGAATGGATCACTGTAGAGGAATGGATCCCTGCAGAGGAATGGATCACTGTAGAGGAATGGATCACTGTAGAGGAATGGATCACTATAGAGGAATGGATCCCTGCAGAGGAATGGATCACTGTAGAGGAATGGATCCCTGCAGAGGAATGGATCCCTGCAGAGGAATGGATCACTGTAGAGGAATGGATCCCTGCAGAGGAATGGATCACTGTAGAGGAATGGATCACTGTAGAGGAATGGATCACTATAGAGGAATGGATCCCTGCAGAGGAATGGATCACTGTAGAGGAATGGATCCCTGCAGAGGAATGGATCCCTGCAGAGGAATGGATCCCTGCAGAGGAATGGATCACTGCAAAGGAATGGATCAGTGCAGAGGAATGGATCAGTACAGAGGAATGGATCACTGCAGAGGAATGGATCCCTGCAGAGTAAAGGAAATGATCCTCCATTTTCTGTTCCTACCTGGTGACAAAGAGGACGAGGTCAGCGTGTTCAGGGTCGTCATCGCTTGCAGGATTGATGGTTCTGCTCCAATCACACACACTCACCAGTGAGCCCATGAGGTCTGCAGTGATCTGGACACCGGGCTGGCACAAGAAAGGCAACAATACAATATGAATAAACACTTACATTGGGGAGTTAAAGAGAACCAGAGATGAAGCACCCTCTTGTATTTTACCTTATAAATCAGTGGGAACATGACAGTAAACACCTAATCTGCTCTTTGTTTCATTGTTCTCTGTTTAATCTGACTGTTATCACCTCTGATAAGAATCCCCGACTGAGCACTCAGTCTAGCTTTGCTACAGAAAGATTATAGCTGAGTCTGTCTTCTCTGGTGTCTTTTCAAGCCCAAGCCTGCCCCCTTGTGGCTCTGCTATAATGACTCAGCAATAATCATTCCCAGCAAAGCCAGACTGAATGCTCAGTCCAGGATTCTTTTCACAGCTGATAACAGACACTTTTAGCAGTGAGGATGAAACCGAGAGCATGGTAAGTGTTTTCTCTAATGTTCTTACTGATATATATGGTAAAATACACAAGGGTGCTTCCTCTCTGGTTCCCTTTAAACGTTTGTAAATAAAATATAATAAATAAATATTTCCTGAGGTAGCTGAACTGATTAAAGAGAACCAGAGATGAAGCACCCTCTTGTATTTTACCTTATAAATCAATCAGTGGGAACATGACAGTAAACACCTAATCTGCTCTTTGTTTCATTGTTCTCTGTGTAATCTGACTGTTATCACCTCTGATAAGAATCCCCGACTGAGAAGTCAGGCTGCTCCGTCTAGCTTTGCTACAGAAAGATTATAGCTGAGTCTGTCTTCTGTGTTATTTCAAGCCCAAGCCTGCCCCCTTGTGGCTTTGCTATAATGACTCAGCTATAATCATTCCCAGCAAAGCCAGATTTAATTGCTCAGTCTGGGATTCTTGTGACTGCTGATAACAGACACTTTTAGCAGTGAGGACGAAACAGACAGCATGGTAAGTGTTTTCTCTAATGTTCTTACTGATATACATGGTAAAATACATGAGGGGGCTTCGTCTCTGGTTCCCTTTAAACGTTTGTAAATAAAATATAATAAATAAATATTTCCTGAGGTAGCTGAACTGATTAAGCACCTGAACAAACAGAGGTAACAGTGTGCTGCTGTCCTGGTTGCATGTAAGTAATATTGTCACATACAGAAAATGATAGCTTGTCACAGATGGAAATATGAGGGGCATTTCTAAAATCATTCTGAAGTTAAATAGTCTGTGTAGCACGTATTACTTGTCAATGAAGCGTATCTTTCCTTTATTCATACATTAATGTGAAACTTTCTTATAGTTGGAGTAATGCTGGGAATACACGGCTCGTTTCTGCCGTGCGTTTCTGCTCTCGATCGTTTTTGCCAGTGCTTTCCTTTCCAAATGTCACTAGATGAACTAGTGTGGAAGTCAGGCCACACCCCCACACTCATGTCACACCTCCTCCTGCCATGGTCAGCCCTGAACACACCCTCCCATTAAGGCTGTGAGCACCCTATGCAGTGCAGAAAAACATGCGTTTTTTGCACTGTGAGTTTTTGATTTTTTTGCTGCGTTTATATTATTTCCCTAATCAATGGAGTACCATATAGTAATATGGTATTTAAAAAAAAAACGCATCACAAACGCATGTACAAAACGCATTCCTCTGCGTCTCCATTGAGATACATTAAAGAGGAACTCCAGTGAAAATAATGTAGTAAAAAAAGTGCTTCATTTTTTACCATAATTATGTATAAATGATTTAGTCAGTGTTTGTTTTAAAATCTTTCCTCTCCCCAATTTACATTCTGACATGTATTACATGGTGACATTGTTACTGTGGGCAGGTTATGTAGCTGCTGCTAGCTGTTAGAGACAGCTGTAAACAGCTAATTCCTGTCTGTGAACCTTGTTACATTGTAACAAACTGCCAAAAGTACCGCGGTACTCAGAGCTTCTTGTGGGAGGAGTTTCAGCACAAAATCAATCATACAGCGCCCCCTGATGGTCTGTTTGTGAAAATTATTATATTTCTCATGTAAAAGGGGGTATCAGCTACTGATTGGCATAAAGTTCAATTCTAGGTTGGAGTTTCTCTTTAACCATTTAGTGGCATCCTAACGTATTAAAACGTCATGCTTTACCCTATTAACGGCAACATGACGTATTAATAAGTCGCGCGTTCCCGCCGCTGCTACCGCCGTGTGCGCACCGCTACGGCCGCCGTTTCCGTCGGGATCCCGTGCTGAGGGATTGGGGAAGAGGACCAAACGGGTCTCTACCCAATCGCAGTGCCTGGAGTGAATGGACGTGACCGCGAACAGCGGCTACGTCCATTCACAAAAACAGGAAATGTAACAATAAAATAAAGTGTAAAAGAAAAAAAAAAAAAGTGAACACTTGCTATAACGAGTGTTCACTAGCGCCATCTTGTGGCCAAAAAGTATATGACACGTACAAAATACATACATTTACAAGTACATACACATGAGTAATAAAATTAATAAAATTACACTTCCAACACTCCCCCTCCAAAAGAAAACACTTTAAAAAAAAAAAAAAAAATTAGCTTAAAATAAATAAATAAATACTTGCCTTAGGGACTCAGCTTTTTTAATCTATATTTTATGGGGGAAAATTAATTTTAATTTATTACATAGGGGCTTGTAATTATGGCCAGAACAAAAAAAAAAACAGAACGGAAAAATAACACCTATATTTCAAAATAATATACTGTCGCCATACATTGTGATAGGGACATAATTTAAATGGTTCAATAATCGGGACAACTGGGCAAATACAATGTGTTTGTTTTATCCACAGGATAATGTTTAATTTTAAAACTATAATGGCTTTAGAATAAAAAAATTCTTAGCAAAATGTACTACCCACAGAAAGCCTAATTGGTGGTGAAAAAAACGAGGTATAGATCATTTTCTTGTGATAAGTAGTAATAAAGTTATTAGGGAATAAAAGGGAGGAGCACTGACAAGTGAAAATTGCTCTGGTCTGTTAGAGTAAAAACCCTTGGGGGTGAACTGGTTAAGTCTGTTTTTAAGGCGTTTTTGAAAATTATGCAGCGAGTTTTGTGCTTTTAAAAACACACAATGTAAAACAGATATATGCGGCCCATAGACCTGCACTAGCAGCAAAAATACACTGTAGCATTTCTGCCTAGTGTGCTCCCTGCTGCAGGGAACTGAAGTCAAGTTTTCTCATCGTCGTGGTTTTATTTCATTTAACCCTTTTTGGAAATGGATAAGGGATACTTTGTACCCCTATACTCATATCTCCTGGGAGGGGACAGGCATCTGGGGTCCCCTTCTTAAAGAAGATTAAAGGAGACTACCCAGATGCCACCATGAACCCCCCCTCCCCAGGGAGTCGTCACCCCACCTCCTCCTGGGGCACCGGAGGAGGGGAAGAGCCCCTTGTCCATGGATTGAACAAGGTCTCCATGGGGGAGGGGAAGGCTTGCCCACCCCTCCCCCCGAAGCCCCCCATACCATGGACCATTCAGGCTGGTATAGCTCAGGGTGCCAAGCCCCAGTTGGCCAGGGCTCCGCATTATGGCTATCCCAGCCTGCATGGGGGACAAGTGGTTTAACTATGCTCTGTAGGGGGGACCCCACGTCATTTTTGTTTTTTAAATTTCCCACCTTCTGAACTTTAAAAAAAAAGTTTAAAAAAATAGGAAAAGATAATTTTTCCACTGTTTTTTTAACATATCCTGAAAATTTCGTATTTCTAACATGTAAGGGGGCTTTGCTATTAACCGTTAAAGTCGGTGAGTTTTGCTTCATTAACTAACTGCATTTAAATGTATGTTTTTCCTTTGAAATTTTTTTTCTCAAAAACTATAAGGTCTTTTTGAAAAAAAAATTCCTCTTGTTCCCGCTATTCTTCTTAACATAACTGACAAATTTGGTGTTTCTACCATGTAAGGGGGCTTTGCTATTAACCACTAAAATTGGCGGGTTTTCAGGTGATAATCACAGATATTCTTCACGTGATTACGGGACGAAAACTTGGAATAATGGCTGAATTTGTGATTGACTGCCGTGATCAATTCCCAATCATGGATTCGGATCACGATGTCGGATAGTGAAATAATACTTGATGTATCCGAGTAACACAAGCTGCAATGGGTGATGCTTGCAGCCCTGTTTTGGGAGCTTCAATGGGTGATGCCTGTGGCCCTGTTTTGGGTTCTGCAATGGGTGATATTAGCAGCCCTGTTTTGGGTGCTGAAATAAGTGATGCTTGCAACCCTGTTTTGGGTGCTGCAATGGGTGATGCTTGCAGCCCTGTTTTGGGTGCTGCAATAAGTGATGCTTGCAACCCTGTTTTGGGTGCTGCAATGGGTGATGCTTGCAGCCCTGTTTTGGGTGCTGCAATGGGTGATGCTTGCAGCCCTGTTTTGGGTGCTGCAATAGGTGATGCTTGAAGCACTGTTTTGGGTGCTGCAATAGGTGATGCTTGCAGCCCTGTTTTGGGTGCTGCAATGAGTGATGCTTGCAGCCCTGTTTTGGATCCTGTAATAGGATCTTGTTGTGTGCCCAGCATTCATATTGATGCAGTAATTGTCATACACTTTATTACATTTTTTATGCAAATGTATGCAGCTCGAAAATGGATGAATAAACAATAGGATTTGGTCCATTTTCAATCTGCATACTGGTAACTAGAGATCCTAATACTTTTGGCTTGAAAGCTCATTTATTGCCCATTGGATGGAGCTTGGGTCTGGACCAATAAAATGCACTGTCTGTTTTGATTGGTCCACTTGCAAGCCCCCTGAAATAAGCATTATTTTTGCATGTCCCTTTAATAACTCACATTCTGTATACCCTCCTTATATATGAAATCATCACCTCGGGCTCAGTGAGGATCATCATCTTGATCAGGTGAACACGGATAGAGGCTCCGAGGGAGACGTCTCTCAGAAGCTCCGCCCCCTGCAATACAATTCATTCACTTTTAATATTTACTTGTGTTGTGTGCTCCCATTGTGGGCTGAACGGAAGTAATCTGCATTTAATATAAGCTAAAAAAAATGTGTCTCTTGTCTAGTGTACTCCAGATGTAACCCATCTTATCTTCCTGCTCCTGTGACTGGCTTATTTTCTCTTGCAGCACTCCACAGCAATGTATCCCACATCCCTGGCACTTTAAGTCAAATACCTTGTACTATACATATATTTGCAAGAATAACCCTTTCCAATCTTGAAAAGCTTGATAGAGGACATGTTGAGGTCCAAAATGGACTAGCGGCCTCACCATTGTACATTTATTTCTTGTCTATACTGCAATGACTGCTGTGACCCAACATAAAACTGCCATATATCTTTAAAAAGTAACTGTCAGGCTGCAAAAGCTAATTTAAACCTCTATTCTCCTGTGTTAAACAGTTTAGAAGGAAGCCAAAAAGGCAATACTGAAGTTAAAAATCTCTCTTACTTTGATGTTTGCTAAACAGCAAGGCTCTGTATTCCCAAGCTCCTAAGGAGGCCGGCAGGCCACATAATAGATACTGCAAAGCATTCTGGGGCTGCTTCTTCTCCCCACTGCACTCCCTTGGTCCTCCCCTTCATTTCCCTATCCCGCCCTAAGGCTGCTTTCACAGTGGGAAGTTACAGGCTCATGTTACAGCAGCTTGTAACAGCAGCCAGCACTGAAAAATCAATGTGCTGTTCACAGGGCACATGTTCCATTAGAGTATACTGCAAGGAGTCTGCTATTGTGCCTAGCCACATGGCTAATTAATATTCACTGCACAGTAGTGTTGTCCGGATCAAGAACCATTAGGATCTTTGATCCTGATCTTTTTTGTGAGTCGAATCATCAGGAAGCAAGGTAATGGAGGATATGACATCACAATTGGCTTCATACAAGACAGACAAACATGGAACCTGCCATGAGCTGTCAGGAGCATCTATCTCTGCATATACTATATACAAATTCTGTGAAATACAAACGTGGACAGTGAAATGCCTATGTAATGTAAGTACAGCCAATCTTTAGCTACTGATATATGTGTTTATTTTCTCTGAGACCTTATACCTAACAGCTCCTCTTTAAATTGCCTATACTACAAACAGTCATGGCTGCACACATCACATTATCCCCCACAATTCCTCTTCCAACCCCTCCAAGGCCGACAAATCCTCAGACATAACTGAAGCTCCACCCCAAACATGCCCCTAACTCCACCCAGATTCTAATTCATCCTCTACTACATTGTTAGACAATCAACATGCCTTTCTTTTGGATAAGCCGCACACTACCAGCCAATCATCTCCATTCTATTATTTCAAAGCTCATGAACTTATTGCAGCCAATCACAGCACACAAATAGGCATGACTGACAATTTCAAAGTCAATACCAACTAAAAAAAAAAAAAACATACTTTTTCACAAACCAACTTTACTTTCAACAAATGCAAAAACACAAACAGACATCCGAACATGCTCAATTTCACACACATTTTAACATACCATATGTTCATACATGACACACAATGTATACTTTAATTACACAATAAATACATTGTCAATGCACGGTTAGAGTACTTGCAAGCATAGGTGTTTTTTGGACAGATTTTTTTTCTTGAGTTAGTGTTTTTTATTCCGTATTACTATCATACACCAAAAATCTACAACTATATATATATATATATATATATATATATATATATATATATATCTTTTTCCTGTCTCTACAATTGCTACATCATCTACTGTATCTACTAGTCGACAGTACTTTGGTTGATGCCATGTGGTGGCTATAGTGAAACTGTGACATTTTTGTACGTACGATGTTCAGGTTGGTAAGAATGTATCTCTCTGTATCCTCCTGGTGGAACTGGTAGACATCGTGACCCACGACCACAAGGAGTTCCAAGTGTTTGACGCCAACAGCTGCTCTTTTTGTCATTTGATGAACATGTTGGTCGCCGTCCAGAACTACGGATGAGAAGAGCCCAGAAAATATAATTATAAAATGGTAAAAACTGAGATTTCTGTCCGTCATCTGCTCCACCAGATTCTGCCATGGGCCCACCCAAGGATCTAATGCCACCTGTATGGGGTAGTTACCTCCCAGTTTCCCAAGCATGAGGTAGGAATTACATCTATAGCGGCGTACAGTCGGTAACTTCGGGGCCGTCAGAAGACAGACCTGAAGTTACTTTTAAAACACTGTAATTTGGCCGCCAGCAATAGCTGAAAGACAAATCTTTTCCCACCATCCATATGGACCTGGAAGGGGAACAGTATTTAGTGTTGCCAGGACTTGTGCAGGAGCAGAATAAGCCGTATATCGTACGCTGATCCCCTCGTCTATAGCTTTGCAGGAATGGGTGAGGCTGTGCTGCATGCCTCTTACAGTTTACAGACCCCGCCCATGTTATTGACCATGCAGACTGGTATTGTTCAGCATGTGGAGTCCCACATACCCTAACTCAGCTATTCTAGATGTACCAGCCTGCATGAAGGAGGTTACCTGGCATGAAAGACCACACAATGTCTAATTTTTAAAATTATTTAAGCAATCAACACTGATGAGACCCAACTCGCTGGTATATTTCACAGTGAGGAGACACCGCGTACATCGGGAAAAAAAGGCGCACATTAACCCTGATAGTAAAATATTGGTATTTAAAAGACTTCCAAGTTGAAAATAAAATGTTGAGAAAAACAATTGTATCTATCCTCCTCCTCCTAAAAATGACCTTTTTTAGATAATCCCCAGTTTTATTTTATATTTAAATCTAGTTAAGTTTTTACTGTTTCATTGTCTCTGCTCAAAGACACCTTCATTGAAGTATGCCAGAGCTAAAAGCTATGAACTATTAACCCTTTTTATCTCTTTCCTGCTCTCAGAACCCATTTATTGACAGGAAAGTGTTGTATGGCTGTAATTACTTATCAGTGAAGGTTACGCTATAGTCTGACCTAGTTCCGACCTGGTCCTGACTCAGACAGAAACTGTCACTTGCATACCTGATGTTTAACTCTTTAAGGCAAAGAAAGAAAAAAAAAAGGAACACAGCCTAGTTATTTGTGTGCTAGGCACTGTACATACCCATGTCATATGTCAGTTCGGGTATCCTTTAGTACCAATATTTTACACCTTAATAGTAAACTATCACCTAAACTTCAACCCCACCCTAGACAAACTTCCAACCTTACACCTAACACCCCCACAGACCTCCTACCTGATGCCTAACCGTAAACCCTAAGGTGCCCAAATTACCCCTCAATGCCGATATTTCAACAGGACCCTGTGGTGGTGCCCACATCGCCTGCTTCAGAGACACCAGGGTTTAATCCCAAAGCAAATTTACCTTAAAGAGAACCAGAGATGAAACACCCTCATGTATTTCACATATATATCAGTGAAAACATTAGGGAAAACACCTACCCTGCTCTCTGTTTCATCCTCACTGCTCAGCCTGCTTGTTATCAGCCCTGATAAAATCCCCCACTGAGCATCCAGTCTGGCTTTGCTCAGGAATCATTATAGCTGAGTCTGTCTTCTCTGATGTGTTTTCAAGCCCAAGCCTGCCCCCTTGTGGCTCTGCTATAATTACTCAGCTATAATGATTCCTGAGCAAAGCTAGACTAAATGCTCAGTCAGGGAATTTATCAGGGCTGATAACAAGCAGGCTGAGCAGTGAAGGATGAAGCAGAGAGCAGGGTAGGTGTTTTCTCTAATGTTCCCACTGATATATATGGTGAAATACATGAGGTTGCTTCATCTCTGGTTCACTTTAAGCATAGTAACAGTAAGATTATACAGAGAAATTACAAAATATTATTAGATTTCTTAGTACAGAGTTGCGTAATATGTTGGCACTTTATAAATACAATAAATAAATACAGTAAGTTACCTGGGCGATGCTTTGGGCCATAATACAAAGACACTTTTCCAGAACCTGCCGAGTCCTGAAAGATCTAGAATATACAGACATATATCTGTGAAACCTTTCATTAATCGGGATCACAGTAAAATACGGTAAGTCATTTTCAATGTGATGGTTTCTATGGCTGCTCATTCCGGTTCCGTGGAATTGAAATTCCCTAATTTCCACCAGAAATGGGCTTACCGTAGCGGTGATTGGTAATCGGATTTCCACGGAAATGTCGCATTACTGCAACTCTGGAATTTTAGCCCAATCACAGAGCTCGAAAGCATTAGGCCAATGAAAGAATGCTGAATTCTTCGGCGAAAATCAGATTTTAGACCAATTAAAAGACTTGGATTGGCCTAAAATTTCCATGTTATTCCGATTATTGTAGTAAAATTCTGCATTCTCCGATTGGTCCAATACTCACAAGTATTATAATTAACTAAAGTTATTAAATAAATTACAAAAAGACTTTTCTCGGAAATTGGTAATCCGAAATCCCCGGAATCTGTAATCAACATTTTTGGTAACTGGAATTTCTGGGGAGTCAGAAATCGGTATTTCTGACCATCCTTAATGGTTTGTTTATTGAATATTTCACCACCAATAGTAGAGAATTTATAATTGTGGATAGTGTTTACTCCTGCCAACAGGGAGTCTGGCCCCTCCTCCCTCTCCTGACCCCTCCCCCCATGCAACTAATAGTTTTCAATATTTACAACAATGCTAACAACAAACTGACTAAATTGTTCCATGTGCCACCAGCACATCTGATAATCGATATGTGTGTACACACAATATACTTCTATTTTATTGTTGTATTATGAATCTTTGAAGATCAGTGGTTTTCACTCTATAAATAGTTATAAAATGACTAATAAAAATGACTGCCTTTTGTAATTTTCATACATTTTTTGGCACATTCCAAAAACATTAAAATGCATCAACTGACGCCTTAAAGTTGTTTTTTTTCCCTTCAGATTTTTGCTCCGATGTTGATTTTCTAGAATAGACCCCCCCCCCCCCCCATCCCCCCAACCATTTGAAGTTTGGGAAATTTGGGACTGTTAGTAATATAATTTTATATTAATAATACAATAATTCCCCACTGAAAATCCCACTAATTGAGTGTTCCATTTGCCTACTGTCCTCAATGTAAAGAGGAACTTTGACCACGGACTGAACTTAATCCGGATCAGTCGCCGATAACCCCTTTCCCACAAGAAATCGTTACCTTTTCTCGATTAGATCGTCATGGGCGGTCTGTATGGCGGATATTGTGGTGAAACCCCTCCCACAGTGTGATGTCATGACCATGGTCCTGACAGTTTCCTGTCTGTGAACCGTTGTTAGTGAGTGTTTTTAAAAATAATGATAATGTCTTTTTCCCCTCATGTCTGTCAGTAGTGAAGATGCTAACCTGCAGTCTCACTGTAGCTCAAACAACATTTTAGAATTACATAGTGACTATCAATAATTTCTTGGTCTTTTTTCTATTTTTTAACTAATCACTTTGCAATATATTGATTTATTTTCCCTTCCTACTACCCTACTACTATCTTTTGGTAAAGTTCCTTTTTACAGAGGAGCTGTCAGCCATACTATCTCAGAAAACAAACAAACACATATATAAGTAGATAAATACTTGCTCTACTTACATAACACATGTACTGTCCACATGTGATTTTAGTGATGTTTCTACAGTAAAAAAAGAGAAAATCCTTCTTAGCATTTCCCATTTTAACTGTGGCTATTTTGCAGCCAATCCTGATGTCATTTCCTCCCTTACTCTCCTCTGCCTGATTTGCCCGCCCTTCACTATAGAACGTGCATTGTCTCAGCATGAGAAATATTGGCCAATCAGAGAGGAACAGAGGCTTCAGCCAATCAGGCTGCATTAGTTAAGTCTGAGGGGAAGTAGAGAAGCAAAAAAGGAAAATGCAGCATGCCCTGCAACTTCCTTTTTGTGTACCAAATTTTGTGTGTACCAAATAAGAGTCAGGTAAATGGGGAATGATCATTTATAAACAAGAAAAGTAAGAGTGATGTGTAACTTTTGGATTGCCTGGTTAGCATCCTTATTACTTGTTTACCAGATAAAAATAAAGAATTGATTTTTTATTTTATGCCCGACAGTTACACTTTAACATCCTATTCCTATAAGGTTGGTTGAAGGAGGGAGCCCTCTGCCCAGTTATCATACAAGGAGATGTCGGTTTAGGTTGTGGTTGTGTTATTGTAACGATTGCGGAATTATTTCCGTGGTCAGCGCACAGGACGCGCGCCCACACTACGGAAATCCTCCACAAGCGTGTAAATTGAGAAAACCCAGCTATGGTGCTATGCACCTGTAGAGGGAGGTTCCCACCGGCAGATGGAGCTGTGGAGTGCAGACGAACACAGCCTCTGCACTGCCACAGACACGAGATGGGAATTGTACGAATTGAAGCAATGCAGGGCAAGATCGCCCTTAAAGAGAGAGAAAACACAGAGACAGAATGTATGTGTGTCCACCAATCCAGTCGCCA
This sequence comes from Hyperolius riggenbachi, assembly GCF_040937935.1. NCBI lineage: Eukaryota > Metazoa > Chordata > Amphibia > Anura > Hyperoliidae > Hyperolius > Hyperolius riggenbachi. The sequence continues at coordinate 298,348,946 of NC_090653.1, read as the reverse complement.
CCCAGCGACGGTGAACACACAACAACGGAACCGAAGTGGGAACGCTATCGCCATAGTGGCGATTGCCAATAGTGACACACGACCGAGCAGCACAGAGCACGAGAGTAGCGAGAAGGCACAACCAGTAACAGCAATAAGAACAACAAGGAAAATAACAAACGCTAACTAAACGTGAACACCACACTCATTCGCAACAGCGAACACGTTTAATCACGATCACCGCGCGTTAGGTGCCCAGTGATAAGAGTGCCACCCTAACTAACCAAAGAAACACAAACACGAAATAGAGAATGCGAACGCTTGCTAAATGGTTACCTCACTGAGCCTACAGCAAGCGTCGTACAAGACAAGACAGACATATGGGACTACCAGTAGCAACCGCTGCTCTGGCTAGCACCCCTAAGACAGAACACAGAAGGAACCACCGCTGCTACCGCTAGAGCGGATGCGATCCAGACAGATGGAGCAGCCAGTAGCAACCGCAGCTCTGGCCTACACTCCCAGACAGACAGAACGATTTCCTGTCGACCGCCGCTGGCGACAAGACAATCGAGACAGAGAGACAGAACAAGGCAATACAGAATACAACCTGACTGCACTAGAAGGGATGCCTAGTGCAGTCCCCAGGAATTACTCTAAGATAATCTTTAGCAAACAACCAAGGCTGATTCTCCAGGAGAGTTTAGCAGGAACAAACCTTCATGACCAGCAAAGGATTCTGGGAGAACAAGGTATTTATACTGCAAGCCTTCAAAGGAGGCAGGTAGGCAATTTGCATGACAAGTGTATGCAAATTCCTCAGCAGAGCAACTCTGAAACTTGCAAAGAAAAGACAGGTCTCTTTTCCAGAGACCTGCAGCCCTCAGACTTAAAGAATGGACAACAGCTGTCTGCCCGTGCAGACAGCAGAGCAGATCATTACAGTTATAGAGACATGTTGAAGTTGATTTGAACAATACATTCCCATTGTAGCGAATTAAAAATGATGTCACATTTTAACAAGGTTATTTGAACCACGAGGCCTGCTTACACTAACTGTCTTCTGTCTGCCAACACAGAGTACAGAGCTGATAAGACTGGTGTGAAAATGCCAAAATGTGGAGCCAGCCGAGGTCAGTATTATTATTATTTACAGTGCAGTGAAACAGGAAGGTATAAATAAGAGAGAATGGGTAAATTGGTATCTTACCATGATACCGCTGCATTGCTTTGTTACTGTGATAATGTCAATAATATATTTATTCCACAATAACATTTCCACCATGACATTAATAATAAAATTACTAACGTCATTAACCCATTCAGGTTCCGTGGTTTTCACGAGAGAAATGTTCACCTCCCATTCATTAGCCTATAACTTTATCACTACTTATCACAATGAACTGATCTATATCTTGTTTTTTCTGCCACCAATTAGGCTTTCTTTGGGGGGTACATTTTGCTAAGAGCCACTTTACTGTAAACGCATTTTAACAGGAAAAATAAGAAAAAAATGGAAAAATTCATTATTTCTCAGTTTTCAGCCATTATAGTTTTAAAATAATACATGCCTCCATAATTAAAACTCACGTATTGTATATGCCCATATGTCCCGGTTATTACACCGTTAAAATTATGTCCCTATCACAATGTATGGCGACAATATTTTATTTGGAAATAAAGGTGCATTTTTTCCATTTTGCATCCATCACTATTAACAAGTTTAAAATAAAAAAAATATAGAAATATTTCATCTTTACATTGATATTTAAAAAGTTTAGACCCTTAGGTAAATATTTACATGTTTTTTTTTTTATTTATTGTAATGGTTTTTTTTATTTATAGTAAACATTTTATTTGGGTAGTTTTGGGAGGGTGGGGGGTAAACAATAGATTTATAATGTAAATGTGTGTTGATTTTAATTCATTTTTATTTTCAGGTGTAGTATTACTTTTTGGCCACAAGATGGCGGCCATGAGTTTGTTTACATGACGTCACTCTAAGCGTAACACACGCTTAGAGTGGCGCATCAGGAAGTGAATGGCCAGAAAAGGCGCAGCTTCCGAGAGAAGCTGTCGCTTTTTCAGCGGGGGAGAGGAATCAGTGATCGGACTTCATAGTCCGATACATTGATTCCCTGACTACCGAATCCGCGGCCGGGAGTGCGCGTGCACGCGCGCGATCGGCCGCGGGGGCGCGCGGCAGCGCACATGGTTTCTGGACGTAGTTTCTACGTCCAGAAACCAAAATAGGTTAAAGAAACACTAAAGTAAAAAAAAAAAAAAAATGATATAATGAATTGGTTGTGTAGTACTAGAAGATTAAATTACTAGAAGATTAGTAGCAAAGAAAATATTCTCATATGTTTATTTCCAGTTATATAGTGTTTTTTTTTTATAACATTGCATCATTCTTTAATATTTGCAGTTTACACATTATACTCAGCATTCTAAATAATTTTTCAGAGCAGTCTTGTGAACTATTGACCTGTCCTCTGGAGAGAAAAAGAAAATACAGTGGCTGGCAGTTGAGATAACAAGCTTCAGAAGACAGAGCTCTCTGCGACTTTGAATGTTGTGGAGCTCAATGGCTCTTTTGCATAGATAATAACTGGAGTTTCTTAACTCTTCCTGTACTGGAAACAATATTAGACTTATGTCTCTGCTCCTAATGCTTTATTTCTTAGCTGTACTACACATACCAATCATTATATCATCATTATTTTCAACTTCAGTATTTCTTTAAAGTGAACCTAAAGTAAAAAAAAAAATGAGATGAACTCACCTGGGGCTTCCCTCAGCCCCCTGCAGCTGATCGGTGCCCTCGCAGCTCCGCTCCGATGTCCCAGGACCCGCCGGCGAGCACTTCCGGTTTTGCCGTCACCGGCCGACAGGCATGGGAACGCGAGTGATTGTTCGCGTTCCCAGCCTGTATATCGCCCCCTATGCTGCTATTGCGATAGCAGCATAGGGGGCGATATACAGGCTGGGAATGCGAACAATCACTCGCGTTCCCATGCCTGTCGGCCGGTGACGGCCAAACCGGAAGTGCTCGCCGGCGGGTCCAGAAGCATCGGAGCGGAGCTGCGAGGGCACCGATCGTCTGCAGGGGGCTGATGGAAGCCCCAGGTGAGTTCATCTCATTTATTTTTTTTTTGACTTTAGGTTATCTTTAAGCACGGTGGTGTAGTGGTTAACACTCTTGCCTTGTAGCACTGGCTCCCTGGTTCAAATCCCAGCCAGGGCACTATCTGCACGGAGTTTGTATGTTCTTCCCGTGTCTGCAGGTTTTCCACTTTCTTCTCACATTCCAAAAACATTCAGATAAGTTAATTGGCTTCCCCCTAAAGTGCCCCTAGACTATGATACATGCACTACATGATACATACATAGACATAGGACTATGGTAGGGACTAGACTGTGAGCCCCTCTGAGGGACAGTTAGTGACAATATACTCTGTACATCGCTTAGGAAGATGTTAGCTTTATATAAATACTAAATAATAATATGGTAGGACATTAGACTATGACTATGGTAGGATTAGATTGTGAGCTCCTCTGAGGACAGTCAGTGACATGACTATGTACTCTGTAATGTGCTGCAGAAGATGTCAGTGCTATATAAATACATAATAATAATATGGTAGGACATTAGACTATGACTATGGTAGGATTAGATTGTGAGCTCCTCTGAGGACAGTCAGTGACATGACTATGTACTCTGTAATGTGCTGCAGGAGATGTCAGTGCTATATAAATACATAATAATAATATGGTAGGACATTAGACTATGACTATGGTAGGATTAGAGTGTGAGCTCCTCTGAGGACAGTCAGTGACCTGACTATGTACTATGTAATGTGCTGCAGAAGATGTCAGTGCTATATAAATACATAATAATAATATGGTAGGACATTACACTATGACTATGGTAGGATTAGATTGTGAGCTCCTCTGAGGACAGTCAGTGACATGACTATGCACTCTGTAATGTGCTGCAGAAGATGTCAGTGCTATATAAATACATAATAATAATATGGCAGGACATTAGACTATGACTATGGTAAGATTAGATTGTGAGCTCCTCTGAGGACAGTCAGTGACATGACTATGTACTCTGTAATGTGCTGCAGGAGATGTCAGTGCTATATAAATACATAATAATAATATGGGAGGACATTAGACTATGACTGTGGTAGGATTAGCGTGCGAGCTCCTCTGAGGACAGTCAGTGACATGACTATGTACTATGTAATGTGCTGCAGAAGATGTCAGGGCTCGTTTCCACTAGTGCGGTGCGGAATCGCCTGCATTCCACCGCGGACGAAATCGCATGCGGGTGCGATTCTGCATGCGTTTTTGCCGCGATTTCGCATGCGATTCCGCATAGGTAGGGTATATGCGAATTTAACCATGTCACTGCCTGTGTAAATTAACATTAATACCTATGCGAAATCGCATGCGATTTCGCGGCAAAAACCGCATGGTCACCCCGCATGCGAGTTCCCTATTAGACACATTAGCGGCGATTCGCGCACATTCCTTCTGCACGCGAAATCTGACGGCTCTGCCGTGCAGATTTCGGCCGCACCAAAAAACGCTCCCGCAGCCGCACAAGTGGAAACGTCCCCATCCACTTACATTGCCTATGCGAATCCGCGTGCAGTGCCCGCATGCGGATTCGCTATAGTGGAAACGAGCCCTCAGTGCTATATAAATACATAATAATAATATGGTAGGACATTAAACTATGACTATGGTAGGATTAGATTGTGAGCTCCTCTGAGGACAGTCAGTGACATGACTATGTACTATGTAATGTGCTGCAGAAGATGTCAGTGCTATATAAATACATAATAATAATATGGTAGGACATTAGACTATGACTATGGTAGGATTAGATTGTGAGCTCCTCTGAGGACAGTCAGTGACATGACTATGCACTCTGTAATGTGCTGCAGAAGATGTCAGTGCTATATAAATACATAATAATAATATGGTAGGACATTACACTATAACTATGGTAGGATTAGAGTGTGAGCTCCTCTGAGGACAGTCAGTGACATGACTATGTACTATGTAATGTGCTGCAGGAGATGTCAGTGCTATATAAATACATAATAATAATATGATAGGACATTAGACTATGACTATGGTAGGATTAGAATGTGAGCTCCTCTGAGGACAGTCAGTGACATGACTATGTACTCTGTACAGTGCTGCAGAAGATGTCAGTGCTATATAAATGCATAATAATAATATGGTAGGACATTACACTATAACTATGGTAGGATTAGAGTGTGAGCTCCTCTGAGGACAGTCAGTGACATGACTATGTACTCTGTAATGTGCTGCAGAAGATGTCAGTGCTATATAAATAAATAATAATAATATGGTAGGACATTAGACTATGACTATGGTAGGATTAGAGTGTGAGCTCCTCTGAGGACAGTCAGTGACATGACTATGTACTCTGTACAGTGCTGCAGAAGATGTCAGTGCTATATAAATGCATAATAATAATATTGTAGGACATTACACTATAACTATGGTAGGATTAGAGTGTGAGCTCCTCTGAGGACAGTCAGTGACATGACTATGTACTCTGTAATGTGCTGCAGAAGATGTCAGTGCTATATAAATAAATAATAATAATATGGTAGGACATTAGACTATGACTATGGTAGGATTAGAGTGTGAGCTCCTCTGAGGACAGTCAGTGACATGACTATGTACTCTGTACAGTGCTGCAGAAGATGTCAGTGCTATATAAATGCATAATAATAATATGGTAGGACATTACACTATAACTATGGTAGGATTAGAGTGTGAGCTCCTCTGAGGACAGTCAGTGACATGACTATGTACTCTGTAATGTGCTGCAGAAGATGTCAGTGCTATATAAATACATAATAATAATATGGTAGGACATTAGACTATGACTATGGTAGGATTAGAGTGTGAGCTCCTCTGAGGACAGTCAGTGACATGACTATGTACTCTGTACAGTGCTGCAGGAGATGTCAGTGCTATATAAATGCATAATAATAATATGGTAGGACATTAGACTATAACTATGGTAGGATTAGAGTGTGAGCTCCTCTGAGGACAGTCTGTGACATGACTATGTACTCTGTAATGTGCTGCAGAAGATGTCAGTGCTATATAAATACATCATAATAATAGGGTAGGACATTAGACTATGACTATGGTAGGATTAGACTGTGACGTGAGTTCCTATATAATACCAATATTATTGTTTTATCTTAAAATATAAACAGGAAAATCGGGGCTCGCCCAACATCTCACTTTATAATAAACTTTCTCGTCTATCTTATTTATTTGTAATTATTTTGTCACATGTTATCCCCACAGCTGAGAGTTTGAAAGCAAAGGTCGTTGTTCTGATTCCCGCAGGACAGAGTGAGAGGTGAAGGCATGCACAGAAAGCCCTGGAGACAATGGAAGCTGTACCTGGCTGGTGTCCCATAGCCCACAATGCCCAGGAGAGGGCCCGAGTACTGCCAGCAGGCCCAGGAGAAGCTCAGGCACCATTTCCAGCACGACCAGCAGTCCAGGCAATGCTGAGCTGCCAGAGGCCCAGCAAATAATATCTGTGGTTGATCAATGACCGAGAAGGTGGAGGGCAGAGGTTGAGTAAGGGATGTGTGTGGAGGGGGCTGGGAAGGCCTGGCTGCTCCATATAGGAAGGAATCTGTCTACAAATATCCGGGCATCAGAGCAACGCAAAATCCAAAGGAAGATATTAAAACGATAAAATGTAAATATCGAGGAATCAGAGCAATGCAAAATCCAAAGGAAGATATTAAAACAATAAAATGTAAACTCTTACAGAAATTAAAAAAAGCTATAAAAAAAAAAAGTTAACATAACCTCAGCGGCAATAAAAGATTTTTATTTTTTTTTGACCAGAGAAATCTGATCAATTTTTCCACATGATTGAATAATCAGAAAAATCGAACCACTATGCCATACAATTATGATCGTTGATCCATGCATTTTGATTTTTTTAAAAAAATATCAAACAAACCATTGAATAAAACGTTGTTTTTATATTTTTATATCTGATTTTTCTAAACTATCCAAATACATTTTTATTGTGATAAAAAAGGTTTCTTTTCAATACCTTATTCCCCCACCCCGTCCTCAAGGCCCACCAACAGTGCATGTTTTGTGGAAATCCACAGAGGTAGTTAAAGGGAAGCCCCCTCATGTATTTTACCATATATATCAGTAAGAACATTAGAGAAAACACCTACCCTGCTCTGTTTCATCCTCACTGCTAAAAGTGTCTGTTATCAGCAGTCACAAGAATCCCAGACTGAGCAATTAAATCTGGCTTTGCTGGGAATGATTATTGCTGAGTCATTATAGCAAAGCCACAAGGGGGCAGGCTTGGGCTTGAAATAACACCACAGAAGACAGACTTAGCTATAATCTTTCTGTAGCAAAGCTAGACGGAGCAGCCTGACTTCTCAGTCGGGGATTCTTATCAGAGGTGATAACAGTCAGATTACACAGAGAACAATGAAACAAAGGGCAGATTAGGTGTTTACTGTCATGTTCCCACTGATTTATAAGGTAAAATACAAGAGGGTGCTTCATCTCTGGTTCTCTTTAACCAGCTCTGCTGAGACACTAATTACCCCACCTGTGCATGTCTGTGGTTTTCTGCAAAACATGTACTGCTGGTGGGACTTGAGGACAGGGTTGGGGAACTCTGCCTTTATACAATCGATCGTTTTTATAAAAAAAAAAAAAAAAAAAAAAAAAAAAAGGGCAAATTGATGGATTTGATTATATTGTGTCCTCCTCTAGATGAGAATGCCACATTATTTATACAAAAAAAAAATTAAAATTTTGCATAACAACAATAATAATAATAACAATAAATGCTGGGAATGGTTTTAATTTGTTAATCCAGATGAAATATTTTATTCCGGCTGTTTATATGGAAGTTTGGAACAGAACTGATTCAGGGGAATCACTCCAGGGGGAATACCGACGACAATGGAAGATTAACGGTTATCTTTCCGACATTTATTTTTGTTTATTTCTTTATCATTGCGTTTGGGTATTATTTCACCTGAGATTTTTAGTTTTCAATTGCCTGGAAATGGGGTACCAGCTCATTTAAAGTGAACCTCCAGACTAAAAATCGACTCTGTGAAAGGCCTGAAAAGGCACTGAAAAGGCCTGGTGTTTCTTTAACAGTTTCACAGCATCAGAACTTTGTTTCTCTTATACAAGCCTCATTTTTAGCTGCACAGAAGAAAACTGCCCGGGCAGTTTACCCATACCTCCCAACTTTTTGAGATGAGAAAAAGGGACACTTAAGCCACACCCCTGCCACACCCCTGGCCACGCCCCCACCACGCATTTAGTCACGCATACCATAAAAATTTCATAAGAAAAATATGTTGTTTTATAATTCAAACCACACTGGTCCTTTCTATCCTGGTTCATTTTCTTTCATAGTAACATTTTAAAATTCGTAAGATATCAATTTAAAGGATGGGAATAAAGTTTAGAGTCAATCAAACGCATTTTTAGTATAGAAATATATATATTTATATAGAAAGAGGGACAAAGTCCTGAAAGAGGGACAAATGAGGAGGAAAGAGGGACAGAGGGACAAGGCTCCCAAAAAGGGACTGTCCCTCTGAGAAAGGGACAGTTGGGAGCTATGGTTTACCCCTTATACTGTGCAAAGCATGATGGGATTTCTGATGTTGTTCTCGTTCTGCTGTTTTGGTGCATTTTTCTTTTTTACATTTTGAATTTGACATTTGAAGCCTAGTGTGTGCAGCTGGGAGGGGTAATCAGGACACAGGACAGTTGGAACTGTGTCTCATGCTCCTTGTCAACTCCTTTCAACCAAAAAGATGGCTGCCCCCATGACAAAGATGGCTGCCCCCATGACAAAGATGGCTGCCCCCATGACAAAGATGGCAGCCCCCATGAATCACAAACATTTGCCTGTTCTTCTAAAACAGGGTGGGTAAAAGATTATATTAGCTATCTATTCTAATTAACATAACTAATGTAACTTAATAACAGTATGTTTGTTTAGGCTGAAGTTTCCCTTTAAAGAGGAACTGTCGTGAAAATAACATAATTAATAAAATTGCTTTTTTTTCACAGTATCCATTTATAGATGACTGAGGCCCAGTGCGCACCAAAACCGCTAGCAGATCTGCAAAACGCTAGAGATTTTTGAAGTAGATTTCAGAGCGATTCTAGGCAGGTTTAGAGGCTTTCTAAAAATGCCTAGCGGTTTTGGGAGCATTTTTGTGTAGCAGATGTCATATATTGTTAAGGTAGCCATACACTGGTCGATTTGCCGTCATCAGATGGACCAACAGATAGATCCCTCTCTGATCGAATCTGATCAGAGAGGGATCGTATGGCTGCCTTTACTGCAAACAGATTGGGAATCGATTTCACTATGAAACCGATCACAATCTGTGGAGCTGCCGCCGCCCTCCCACCAGCTATACATTACCTGCTCCGCCGGTGCGAGTTCCCCTGTCTCTTCTCTGCTCCAGGCTCCAGGGCTGCAGCTTCACTTTACTTCTTGCCGGGGGAAGTTTAAACAGTAGAGGGCGCTCTACTGTTTAAACTTCCTGTCGGGACAGGAAGTAAGTGAAGCTGCAGCCCTGGAGCCCAGAGCGGAGAAGGGACAGCGGAGAGAGCGAGGACACGCGCCAGCGGAGCAGGTAATGTATAGCTGGTGGGAGGGCGCTCTACTGTTTAAACTTCCTGTCGGGACAGGAAGTAAGTGAAGCCAGCCGGAGCCCAGCGGAGAAGGGACAGCGGAGAGAGCGAGGACACGCGCCAGCGGAGCAGGTAATGTATTGCCACTAGCATCGGTCGTCTGACATTCGAACGCCGCTATCGACGCACATCCGACCCGCCGGCGGTCAGCATTTGCACAACGATTTCACAGCAGATTTGATCACAGTGATCGAATCTGCTGTATATCGGCGGTAAAATCGTTACGTGTATGGGCCCCTTTACAGTGAAGCTGTTACTGAACAGCTCATGTAACAAAAGGCCTGGCAAACCGCTCTGAGGCCCAGTGCACACCGGGCGGATCCGCCGGCCGAATCCGCCTGAAAATCCGCGTGGCTAATGTATCTCTATGGGCTGGTGCACACCGGCGGTTTGAGGTTTTTACCAAGCCGCAAACGTGCCTCTTGCTGCACGTTTGCGGCTTGCTTAAAAGCTCAAACCGCCGGTGTGCACCAGCCCATAGAGATACATTAGTCACGCTGATGCGGATGCGGCCGGCGGATCACATACAAAATCTGCTCGGTGTGCACCCGGCAAATATCGTCTCTCTGCTCCCAAAACCGCTAGCGTTCTGACGATTTGCTAGCGGTTTTGGTGTGCACTGGGCCTGATCTAGCGTTTTTCAGATCGGTTTGCGTTTTTCCTATACTTTACATTGAGGCAGAAACGCCTCTGCAAACCGCAAACGTGCAGCAGGAGGCACGTTTGCGATTTGCTAAAAACCTCAAACTGCTGGTGTGCACCATCCCATAGAGATACATTAGCCAAGCGTTTTCACAGGCGGAAGCGGTTTGCGGAACGCTTCAAAAACTGCTCTGTGTGCACCAGGCCTTAGTCAGTGTTTGCCCCAGTGGCGGACATACGGCCGTGCAGGCCGTGCCGCCGCACGAGGGCCCCTGAAGTTCCGCTGCTTCAGGGGCCCATTAAGTATTGCAGGTTTTTTTTTTTTTTTTTTAATTTTATTTTATTTTTTTAACCTGGGGGGCCCCGACTCCTGTCCTCCCCCCTCACCTCGGGCCCCCCATCCCCCCTCACCTCGCCCCCCCCCCCCTCATGCGGCGGGAGAGCGGAAAATACAGGAAGTCTCCGGCCGGGGCTGCAGCAGACGCTAGAGGCAGCTGCTGCCGCTTGGTCTCCAACTTGGAGACATATCGGAAACTAAGCAGCAGCTGCCTCTAGCGTCTGCTGCAGCCCTGGCCGGAGACTTCCTGTATTTTCTGCTCTCCCGCCGGCCGCCGCGCATACCGGGAGGGGGGCCCCGAGGTGAGTGAGGGAGGATAGGAGTCGGGCCCCCCACCCGGATAGCTACCCACCCGGCTACCTACCCCGCTACCTAACCACCCACCCGGCTACCTACCCGGCTACCTAACCACCCTGCCGGCTACCTAAGGGCTACCTACCCACCCACCCGGCTACCTAACCACCCACCCGGCTACCTACCCCACTACCTAACCACCCACCCGGCTACCTAACCACCCTGCCGGCTACCTACCCACCCGGCTACCTAGCTACCCACCCGGCTACCTAACCACCCTGCCGGCTACCTACCCGGCTACCTACCCACCCACCCGGCTACCTACCCACCTGGCTACCTAGCTACCCACCCGGCTACCTAACCACCCTGCCGGCTACCTACCTACCCACCCGGCTACCTACCCACCCGGCTACCTAGCTACCCACCCGGCTACCTAACCACCCTGCCGGCTACCTACCCACCCACCCGGCTACCTACCCACCCGGCTACCTAGCTACCCACCCGGCTACCTACCCACCCACCCGGCTACCTACCCACCCACCCGGCTACCTACCCACCCTGCCGGCTACCTACCCACCCACCCGGCTACCTACCCACCCGGCTACCTAGCTACCCACCCGGCTACCTAACTACCCTGCCGGCTACCTACCCGGCTACCTAGCTACCCACCCGGCTACCTACCCACCCGGCTACCTACCCACCCACCCGGCTACCTACACACCCACCCGGCTACCTACCCACCCACCCGGCTACCTAACCACCCACCCGGCTACCTAGCAACCCACCCGGCTACCTAGCAACCCACCCGGCTACCTAGCTACCCACCCGGCTACCTAACCACCCTGCCGGTTACCTACCTACCCGGCTACCTACCCACCCGGATACCTACACACCCACCCGGCTACCTACCCACCCACCCGGCTACCTACCCACCCGGATACCTAACCACCCACCCGGCTACCTACCCGGCTACCTAACCACCCACCCGGCTACCTACCCGGCTACCTACACACCCACCCGGCTACCTACCCACCAGGCTACCTACCTACCTACTCACCCGGCTACCTACCAACCCACCAGGCTACCTACCCACCCAGCTACCTAACCACCCACCTACCCACCCACCAGGCTACCTACCCACCCGCCTACCCAGCCACCCACCAGGCTACCCACCCGGCTACCCAGCCACCCACCAGGCTACTTACCCACCCGGCTAAGGGCTACCTACCTACCCACCCGGCTGCCTACCTACCTACCCACCAGGCTACCTATCCACCCAACCACCCATGGGAGCTGCGTGCCGGATGGAGGCTGGGACAGGAGGTCTGCTGCTGCAGGTGAGTAAATGTTTTTTTTTATTATTTATTTTAGCAGGTGTATGTTCTGGGCAGGTCTGCCACATGATTGCGTGTATGTTCTGGGCAGGTCTGCCACATGATTGCATGTATGTTCTGGGCAAATTTGCTACATGATTGCATGTGTTTTCTGGGCAAATCTGCCGACATGATTGCACGTGTTTTCTGGGCATATCTGCCGACATGATTGCAGGTATTTTCTGGGCATATCTGCCGACATGATTGCAGGTATTTTCTGGGCCTATCTGCCGACATCATTGCAGGTATTTTCTGGGCATATCTGCCGACATGATTGCACGTATTTTCTGGGCATATCTGCCGACATGATTGCACGTATTTTCTGGGCAAATCTGCTCACATTATGTGTATTTTCTTGAGAAAACCTGCACAATTATGTGAATTTTCTGGGGAAAGGGTCACCAAAACTTGGGCCCACTGTCTTTGCGTTGCACTTTTCAAGGGAACCTGAGGTGAGAATAATATTGAGGCTGCCATATTTCTCTCCTTTTAAGCAATACCAGTTGCCTGGTTGCCGTTCTGGTCCTCTGCCTCTTATTCTTTCAACCATAGACCCTGAACAAGCATGCAGCAGGTCAGGGGTTTCTGACAATATTGTCAGAACTGAGAAGATTAAGCTGCATGCTTGTTGCTGGTGTAATTCAGTTTATTACTGCAGCCAAATAGATCAGCAGGGCTGCCAGGCAACTAGTATTGTTTAAAAGGAAATAAATATGGCAGCCTCCATATCACTCTCACCCCGGGATCACTTTAAATTAGTTAGCTCCGCCCTTATCCGGTCATTGCCACGCCCATTTTTTGCCGCGGCGCTACGCGCCGCAGGTTCTATCCACTCCCATTGCTTGCCACGGCGCGCGAAGCGCCGCAGGTTATAGCCGCACCCATTTTTTGCCGCGGCGCGCTTCGCGTGCCGCAGGTCAGAGGGGCCCACAATTGATATTTTGCACAGGGGCCCACTGCTGCCTGTGTCCGCCACTGGTTTGCCCATTGTAAGATATTTCCTCTCCCTGAGTTACATTCTGACATGTATCACTGGTGGCATCTGTAGTCCTGGCAGGTGCAGCTCTGCTGAATGTTTGTTTACTGAGAAGACTGAAGCCAGTAGAAAATATACTTGATCTCCCAGAGTGCTCTGGGAGTAGAATTCCTCATGACTAAACAGCCTAGGCTGTGACATCACTGGAAGGGCGGGGCTGCATACCAATATACAGCTATATATAGCTATAGGAAGTGTTTCTGATGCTGCAAAATTATTATAAAATTGGGTATCCTGAATAATTTACTGCATTCTGCTATATGTCACTACATGGCCTCTTTACTGCATTCTGCTATATGGCACTACAGGGTCTCTTTGCTGCATTCTGCTATATGTCACTACAGGGCCTCTTTACTGCATTCTACTATATGTCACTACAGGGCCTCTATACTGCATTCTGCTATATGCCACTACAGGGCCTCTTTACTGCATTCTGCTATAAGAGTCTGTGTGCTTGGATAGGGAACTGGCTAATGGACAGAAAACAAAGAGTTGTGGTCAATGGATCATACTCAAAATGGGAGACTGTTAGCAGTGGGGTCCCACAGGGGTCTGTACTGGGTCCAGTGCTCTTCAATTTATTTATTAATGACCTAGTGGATACAGTAGTGAGCAATGTTGCTATTTTTGCAGATGATACAAAATTGTGCAGAATCATCAACTCTAAGGAAGATAGTGTTATATTGCAACAGGATCTGGATAGGATGGCTATATGGGCACATACATGGCAGATGAAATTCAATGTTGACAAATGTAAAGTCATGCATTTTGGTCGTACCAATGGTCTAACACCATACAAAATAAATGGGATACAGTTGGGGACATCAAACTTGGAGAAGGACTTAGGAGTACTCATCGACAACAAGTTAAATAATCGTACTCAATGCCAAGCCGCTGCAGCTAAAGCTAACAAAATTTTGGGATGCATTAAAAGGGAAATAAAAACTCGAGATGCTAGCATAATATTGCCCCTGTTTAACTCTCTAGTAAGGCCACATCTGGAATATGGAATTCAGTTCTGGGCACCACATTACAAAAAAGATATTGCAGTTTTAGAGCAGGTGCAGAGACGAGCAACAAAATTGATACGTGGGATGGAAGGTCTCACTTACCAAGAAAGGTTAGATAAACTGGGTTTATTTAGTCTAGAGAAAAGACGCCTTAGAGGAGATCTAATTAACATGTATAAATACATCAGAGGGCAATATAATAGCTTGGCGGATGAGCTTTTTGTCCCTAGGCCTTCTCAAAGGACTAGAGGACATGATCTGCGCATGGAGGAAAAACGTTTTAGCCATTTATTTAGGAAAGGGTTCTTTACAGTAAGAGTGATTAAGATGTGGAATGCATTGCCACAGGAAGTCGTTATGGCAAACTCTATACCTGCATTTAAAGGGGGCTTAGATGCTTTCCTTGCGTTGAATGACATCCATGGCTACAATTACTAGGTAATGCCAATGATGTTAATCCAGGGATTTTATGATCAACAGGGATATGTGAGGGAGCAGGCTGGAGTTGTACTTTGTACTGGTTGAACTCGATGGACGTATGTCTTTTTTCAACCAAAGTAACTATGTAACTATGTAATATGTCACTACATGGCCTCTTTACTGCATTCTGCTATATGTCACTACAGGGCCTCTTTACTGCATTCTGCTATATGGCACTACAGGGCCTCTTTACTGTATTCTGCTATATGCCACTACAGGGCCTCTTTACTGCATTCTGCTATATGTCACTACAGGGTCTCTTTGCTGCATTCTGCTATATGTCACTACAGGGCCTCTTTACTGCATTCTGCTATATGTCACTACAGGGTCTCTTTGCTGCATTCTGCTATATGTCACTACATGGCCTCTTTACTGCATTCTGCTATATGTCACTACAGGGCCTCTTTACTGCATTCTGCTATATGTCACTACAGGGCCTCTTTACTGCATTCTGCTATATGTCACTACAGGGCCTCTTTACTGCATTCTGCTCTATGTCACTACGGGGCCTCTTTACTGCATTCTGCTATATGTCACTACAGGGCCTCTTTACTGCATTCTGCTATATGTCACTACAGGGCCTCTTTACTGCATTCTACTATGTGTCACTACAGGGCCTCTTTACTGCATTCTGCTATATGTCACTACAGGGCCTCTTTACTGCATTCTACTATGTGTCACTACAGGGCCTCTTTACTGCATTCTGCTATATGTCACTACGGGGTCTCTTTACTGCATTCTGCTTTATGTCACTACAGGGCCTCTTTACTGCATTCTGCTATAGGTCACTACAGGGCCTCTTTACTGCAATCTGCTATGTGTCACTACAGGGCCTCTTTACTGCATTCTGCTATAGGTCACTACAGGGCCTCTTTACTGCATTCTACTATAGGTCACTACAGGGCCTCTTTACTGCATTCTGCTATATGTCACTACAGGGCCTCTTTACTGCATTCTGCTATATGTCACTACAGGGCCTCTTTACTGCATTCTGCTATATGTCACTACAGGGCCTCTTTACTGCATTCTGCTATATGTCACTACAGGGCCTCTTTACTGCATTCTGCTATATGTCACTACAGGGCCTCTTTACTGCATTCTGCTCTATGTCACTACGGGGCCTCTTTACTGCATTCTGCTATATGTCACTACAGGGCCTCTTTACTGCATTCTGCTATATGTCACTACAGGGCCTCTTTACTGCATTCTACTATGTGTCACTACAGGGCCTCTTTACTGCATTCTGCTATATGTCACTACAGGGCCTCTTTACTGCATTCTACTATGTGTCACTACAGGGCCTCTTTACTGCATTCTGCTATATGTCACTACGGGGTCTCTTTACTGCATTCTGCTTTATGTCACTACAGGGCCTCTTTACTGCATTCTGCTATAGGTCACTACAGGGCCTCTTTACTGCATTCTACTATAGGTCACTACAGGGCCTCTTTACTGCATTCTGCTATAGGTCACTACAGGGCCTCTTTACTGCATTCTACTATAGGTCACTACAGGGCCTCTTTACTGCATTCTGCTATGTGTCACTACAGGGCCTCTTTACTGCATTCTGCTATATGTCACTACAAGGCCTCTTTACTGCATTCTGCTATATGTCACTACAGGACCTCTTTACTGCATTCTGCTATATGTCACTACAGGGCCTCTTTACTGCATTCTACTATAGGTCACTACAGGGCCTCTTTACTGCATTCTGCTATATGTCACTACAGGGCCTCTTTACTGCACTCTGCTATATGTCACTACAGGGCCTCTTTACTGCATTCTGCTATATGTCACTACAGGGCCTCTTCACTGCATTCTGCTATATGTCACTACAGGGCCTCTTTACTGCATTCTGCTATATGTCACTACAGGGCCTCTTTACTGCATTCTGCTATATGTCACTACAGGGCCTCTTTACTGCATTCTGCTATATGTCACTACAGGGCCTCTTTACTGCATTCTGCTATATGTCACTACAGGGCCTCTTTACTGCATTCTGCTATATGTCACTACAGGGCCTCTTTACTGCATTCTGCTATATGCCACTACAGGGCCTCTTTACTGCATTCTGCTATATGTCACTACAGGGCCTCTTTACTGCATTCTGCTATATGTCACTACAGGTCCTCTTTACTGCATTCTGCTATATGTCACTACAGGGCCTCTTTACTGCATTCTGCTATATGTCACTACAGGGCCTCTTTACTGCATTCTGCTATATGTCACTACAGGGCTTCTTTACTGCATTCTGCTATATGTCACTACAGGGCCTCTTTACTGCATTCTGCTATATGTCACTACAGGGCCTCTTTACTGCATTCTGCTATATGTCACTACAGGGCCTCTTTACTGCATTCTGCTATATGTCACTACAGGGCCTCTTTACTGCATTCTGCTATATGTCACTACAGGGCCTCTTTACTGCATTCTGCTATATGTCACTACAGGGCCTCTTTACTGCATTCTGCTATATGTCACTACAGGTCCTCTTTACTGCATTCTGCTATATGTCACTACAGGGCCTCTTTACTGCATTCTGCTATATGTCACTACAGGGCCTCTTTACTGCATTCTGCTATATGTCACTACAGGGCCTCTTTACTGCATTCTGCTATGTGTCACTACAGGGCCTCTTTACTGCATTCTGCTATATGTCACTACAGGGCCTCTTTACTGCATTCTGCTATATGTCACTACAGGGCCTCTTTAGGGTAGATACACACATAACATGAAAGGCTGCGTTTTTTTGTCATGTGCGTTTTTGCTGCGTTTTTACTGCATATTTGGTGCGTTTGCATTTTAACTGCAGAGGCGCTTTTCAAGCGTTTTGTGTGCGTTTTATCGCATATGCGTTTTCTAGCGTTTTGCAATTGCTTTTATGCAAATAACTAGAAAGACAACAGGAAGCGGAAACAGATCACAAAACAATTTTTTACAAAAACGCATATAAAAACGCATGAAAAAGGCATATCATTGCGTTTCCATTGACTTTCATTATGTGCATTTTTATGTCTTTTTGCATATCATGCAACAAAACCAGCGTTTTTGAAACCAAACGCATAGAAAATAGATATGCGTTTTGTATATGCGTTTTTCCTGCGGCCCATAGACTTCCATTAGCGGCAAACACAGCGTTTTCCGCAACGCTAGCGTTTCTGCTAAGTGTGCACCCAGTTTTTATCCCTGTCTTTGAATATTTCACACCTTCTTTAGCATCATGGAAGGGGAGGCTTGGCAGACTTCTATTTGCTATTTGTTTACTGATTGATATTGAGAGGTCAGAATTTGTCATTTGTAAAGATAATCATCTTCCATATTGTATGACTTTCTATCACTTCCTGTTTGGGCGACATACAGTATATCAGACACAGGAAATGAGGGGACATATCACAAGGGTACACAGACGACAAAAACAAACCTAAAAAATTATAAACCTTTCCTGGTTAAAAAAACAAAAAACTTTGACAGACGTTACGTTAGGCAGGTAAGTATGAAGTCATACTTCAGTCATACATATTTATAGTATTTGGCACAATTTCTGTGGGAATGAAGGCAGGTAACCTGTTTTTGGTTTGTCAAAGGAAGCTAGAACTTTAAAGTGGAGCTGAACTCTTGCACAGGACAGAAGGAAAACAGAGACATGCCCCCTGTATGTATTTAGAGAGTTTAGCCTGTCTAATTTCCCCTCATCTGTGACTAATCACAAGTGTAATTTGATCCCAGAGCTGGGGCAGCTCAGGAATCTCTGCTGCCTGGGCAGAGTAGCTTATTTGTAAGCACAGGATGTTAACCCTATGTCTGCTTCCATGAAAGCAGGAAGTAGACACACTGCAGAACTATTGCAGGATTTCTATCAGCTGTAGCAAAAAATGTTTTTCTTTAAAAGTTATAATGCTGTTGCTTATCTTTTACAGCAGAGAGGAAGTTCTAAGTTCAGGTCCGCTTTAAAGACATGGAGGACATACAGACTCCATGCAGACAGTGCCCTGGATGGAATTTGATCCAACTACTTAAGCTACGTACACACACGCGACAACGATCGTTTGTTGTCAACGATGAACGAACTTTTAATTGACAAAAGAACGACCTAAGTAAAGTTAAAGAGACACTGAAGCGAAAAAAAATATATGATATAGTGAATTGGTTGTGTACTATGAATAATTACTAGAAGATTAGCAGCAAAGAAAATATCCTCATATTTTTATTTTCAGGTATATAGTGTTTTTTCTAACATTGCATTATTCTCTAATACGTGCAGATTACACAACACTCAGCATCAGGGCCGGGCCGAGGCATAGGCTGGAGAGGCTCCAGCCTCAGGGCGCAGTGTAGGAGGGGGCGCACAATTCATTCAGCTGTCATTCCTAATTGTGTATGAAGCAGAAAGAAATAAGAAAAGGGGATACATAGCAGTGACTGCAAGCCAGATAGCTAGATATTAAGGTGTTGGGGAGGTTGTGGGCCCTATGGCGCCTCTTAGTCTAATAGCAATCAGTGTGTGACGGCTGGGGTGGCAGGGATGGATGGGGCGCACTTTGGTGTCTCAGCCTTGGGTGCTGGAGGACCTTGTCCCGGCTCTGCTCAGCATTCAAAATTATTCTTTCAGAGCAGTCTGTGAACTAATGACCTCTCCTCTGGCAGAGAAAAAGTAATTAGTTCACTTACAGTTGAGATAATAGAAGTCAGATAACAGCCCTCTCCACGACTTTGAAAGTCGTAGAAATTAATGGCTTTTTTGCATAGAGATAACAACAATTAGACTGATGTATCTGATCTTAATGTTTTATTTCTTAGCTGTACTACACATACAAATCATAATATCATCATTTTTTTTTCGCTTCAGTGTCTCTTTAAGGTTCGTATACACGTCCGATAAAGATCGTTCGTTACGAACGATTCATGACGTTTACACGATATTCAAATTAGACCGAAAAGATCGTTCATAATGAACGATTGTGTACACAAGTGAACGATATAAGTATAAAGTACTGAACGACGAACGATAAAAAAATGCATGCGCAAATGGAAGTGACGTTATGACAGGCAATAAGAACATGCGTACTACTCCACAGATAATCATTATCGGACGATCTTTGTACACACTGCAACGATTGAACGATTATCTTTCAAAAAAATCCGCCGGGTTGGATCGGTCGGATTGAACGATAACGGTCGTTATCGTCCAAAAAAATGATCGTTGGAAAATTTGGTACGCACGATTATCGGTCCGATTGTCGTTATCGTTCGTTTTTCGAACGATCGTTATCGTACGTGTGTACTCAGCTTTAGTTTTAAAAGGTGTGTAACGATCAGATCGTTAGAACGAACGTTACATCACGTAAAAGCACCTATTGCGCTTGTGCATAAAAATGAAAAGTTCCATGGAGAAATAGCGAAATGCGCATGGCAAGCCTAGTACGAACGACCGTTTCCAACGATGTACTACTTTTGCAAACGATCGTCGTTGGGAAAAATCCGCCAAGCTAGATCGTTCGTTTTTAACGATCTAGCTTGTCCGTCGTTAGACTTCATGGTCGTTGGCTGCTTTTTTTTTAATCGATCGTCGTTTGAAATGATCGGGGAATGATCGTTTCAAACGACTATAGTCACATGTGTGTATGCACCTTTAGTAGTGGTCAGTTAGGTGCAAATAATTCCTTCTTGCGTGCAAATTTAATGCAAATTGTCTGCAACTTGAGGTGCGTACACACATGCGACTATAGTCGTTTGTAACGATCGTTCCCCGATCTTTACCAACGACGATCGTTACAAAAAACGAACCAACGACTATTAAGGCAAACGACGAACGAGGCAAATCGCTACAAAACAAAGTTCTGTCTTGGCGGATTTTTACCACCGACGATCGTTTGCAAAAGTAGTACCTCGTTGGAAACGATCGTTCGTACCAGGCTGGACATGCGTATTTCACTTTTTCTCCAAGGAACTTTACAATTTTATGCGCAGGCGCATTAAGTGCTTTTACGTGGTGTAACGTTCGTTCTAACGATGTGATCGTTACACACTTTTTAGAACTAACTTTACTCCGGTCGTTCTTTCGTCAATTAAAAGATCGTTCGTCGTCCTCAACGAACGATCGTTGTCGCATGTGTGTACGTAGCATGAGAATTAAGGTGCGTACACACATGCGACTATAGTCGTTTGTAACGATCGTTCCCCGATCTTTACCAACGACGATCGTTACAAAAAACGAACCACCGACTATTAAGTCTAACGACGAACGAGCCAAATCGCTACAAAAGAAAGTTCTGTCTCGGCGGATTTTAACCAACGACGATCGTTTGCAAAAGTAGTACATCGTTGGAAACGATCGTTTGTACCAGGCTGGACATGCGCATTTCACTTTTTCTCCAGGGAACTTTACAATTTTATGCACAGGCGCATTAAGTGCTTTTACGTCGTGTAACGTTCGTTCTAACGATGTGATCGTTACACACTTTTTAGAACTAACTTTACTCCGGTCGTTCTTTCGTCAATTAAAAGATCGTTCGTCGTTAACAACGAACGATCGTAGTCGCATGTGTGTACGTAGCATTAGACCCGTCAAGATCGTCAGGAGGGGCATTTCATTGGTTCATTTGCAAGCCGCATGCAATTTGCATTAAATTTGCATGCAAGAAGTAATTATTTGCATCTTATTAATCATCTCAAGTGTGAGAAGATGCCAGTGCTAACTAGTACTAGGTTGAATTTTGCCCCCTTCCAAAGCCATTATCATAGGGGAAATTAGGGATGCCAATTTCTCAATATGTATTCAAATATATTTAGCCATAGCCCCTGAACAAGCATGCAGCAGATCAGGTGTTCTGACTGAAGTCAGACTGGATTGGCTTTATGCTTGTTTCAGGTGTGTGATTCAGCCAATACTGCAGCCATAGAGATCAGCAGGGCTGCCAGGCAACTGGTATTTTTTACAAGGAACAATCCACATCCCTCTCAGTTTAGGTTCCCTTTAACAAGAAATAAATATGGCAGCCTCCATATACTGAATCATGAACATTAATTAGATTTATAAAGCTGTTTGGTCAAAGTGTGACTTCATCTGAAATTCTGCTTGAAAAACAGGTTCAGAAAATGAATGAAAGAGAAAAAACACCTCTGCCCAGACATTGGTCTTGCTTGGCACTGGATGGGGTTTGGTAGCTGTACTGACAGGTCCTCTTTGCTAGTTGTGTTTGTGTTTCTGCAGGTACTTGTCCTGTAATCTCCATGACATCTCTGACATCAGGCCTCTCCACAACCAGCCGCTGCCCGCAAGGCCCGCAGGATCCATACAAACGTAGCAAGATGTTGCAATTAATTCTGGAACAAACAATCTGTGCTGCTGAAATACCCATCTCCTGTAAGTGATGATGCAAGCGGAGATATAGATCTGCTAACATTACTCAGACCACTTCCTGCTACAGACAACCGCCTACACAAAAAATGGATCCATTGACAGAATACCAGGCTATGGTTATGCCCTCCGATAATGCAAGCAGAGATATAGATCTGCTGACATCATTATGTGGTCAGCTTCCTGCGAGATGAGACCACATGAGGACAAATCTGATCCACTGAGGCCCAGTGCACAGAAAAACCGCTAGCAGATCCTCACACCCTAGTGGTTTTTGGAGCAGATTTCTGAGCCATTCTAGGCATGTGCAGAGAGGTTTTCTAAACATGCCTAGCGGTTTTTGGAGCGTTTTTGTGTAGCAGATTACAAATATTGTTACAGTAAAGCTGTTACTGAACAGCTTCTGTAACAAAAACGCCTGGAAAACACTCTGATCTGGCGTTTTTCAGAGCGGTTTGAGCTTTTCCTATACTTTACATTGAGGCAGAAACGCTTCCGAAAACCGCAAACGCGCAGCAGGAGGCACGTTTTGCTAAAAACCTCAAACCGCTGCTGTGCACCATCCCCTTGAAATACATTAGCCAAGCGTTTTCACAGGCGGAGGCAGTTGGCGTACCGCTGCTAAAACCGCTCGGTGTGCACTGGGCCTGACAGAATGTCAGGGCCCTTTTACACTAGGGTGGTGTGATGCATCAAACTGCCGCACTGCTACCAGCTACCACAGCCTAATCTAACTCTATGGGGTAGTTCACACTTCCCACGTTGTAGTACGCTGCACCGGAAGTGCCTAATCTGACGCTAGCGCAGAACTACGTTACCGTACGTGACCCTCTGCGACTTGTGGCGATCTGCGTCGGCCCGGAAGTCCTGTTAGTCTATGGCGACACTGTTTTTTTTAAAAGAGTTGAGGTTGCTGCGCACAGGAGCGGAATTGTATTTTTACCATATGCTTCCGCATACCAGAAGCAGGAAGTGACTGTAAGCATGCATCACTTCCTGCTTAGCCGAATACCAGACAGGTACGCGGTGTTCCCTGAAGGTCTGTTCTGGCGGTGCGATGCAACGCTACCGCCAGTTTGTAGTGTGAAACCAGCCTCAGGCTATGGTTATGCCCTCCAATAATGCAAGCGGAGATATAGATCTGCTGACATCATTATGTGGTCAGCTTCCTGCTAGAGACAATCACATGAGGAAAGATCTGATCCATTGACAGAATATCAGGCTATGACTCTGCTCATTCTCAGGTTATGCCCTCCGCTAGCGCCCGCCCGCTGCCAGTCCCATGAGACCAGCTGAATGCCCTCTGCCTCGTGCCCAAGTCACAGGAGATCATTTTACATATGGACACTTTGGAAAAGGGTCTAAATCCTCATTTGGGATTTACCTGCTGTCTTTGTCCTCGTCTGCGAGAATTTTGTTTGGTCTTTGTCTTCCAAGAAATGGTTTAAAGGACAGCTGAGGTGAGAGGGAGGCTGCCATATTTATTTCCTTTTAAGCAATGCAGATTGCCTGGCTGTCCTGTTGATCCTCTGCCTCTAATAATTTTAGCCATAACCCCTGAACAAGCATGCAGCAGATCAGGTGACTGAAGTGTGACTGGATTAGCTGCATGCTTGTTTCAGGGCTGTGACACTACTGCAGCCAAAGACATTAGCAGGACTGCCAGGAAACTGGTACTGTTTAATAGGAAATAAATATGGCAGCATCCATATTCCTCTCACTTCAAGTTCCCTTTAGGGAGGCCTCTTTTCCACGTATCTTAACCTCTCATTTGTCGAGCAGTCAAAGTGGAGCTGAACTCTTGCACAGGACAGAAGGAAAACAGAGAAATGCACCCTGTATGTATTTACTGTATGTGGCATTTGTTGATGGCTTTCTAGCTTGAAGGAGAGTTCCTATGATGACTTCCTCTGAACGACCTATACATCGAAGTTTCCTCCTGTCAACTTCCAGGCCATTAAGTTGAGGCGACCTGGATTGGGATGGCGTATTGGCCCATCTAAGTCCTTCTTGAGAGGAAGAGTGAGGGGCTGTTTTGTTGACAGTTGCATAAGAAGAGGAAACCACCATGACCGACGCAGCCACATCTGAATCGCCGCCAGCAGTGTCACTGGATCTGAGACAATAGTTTGTGGATCATGGCTATTCGAGGAAACACATACCGCACTGAGATTTCCCACAGAACCGCCATCAAGGCATCGATTGCTTCCACCCTCCTTTAAAGGAATCTGGCATAGAACCAGTTGCACTTCATATTGCGCTTGGATGCCATCAAGTCGATTTCTGGCCGACCCCAATGTTGACAAAACAAAGCTTGGTCATAGGACCAGGCGGGCATAGTTGTCCAATAACGTACGACCCAAAGTCCGACTATGTGTTATGTCGACCTGGTATGTACTGTAGATTGCTATGTGGGATATCAGGTGTCTCTCTGCCAATAACCAACTGGTAAAGGCCAGCAAGGCTGGACGGCATGTGCCTCCTTGCCTGCCTCTGGAAATAGGAAACCAACGTTTTTGTTGGCTATTTATAACAAGATATTCTTGATGGTAATCTGTGGGAGAAAATGAAAGAAGAACTACGGTGATATCTGGAGTTCCAAAAGGTTCACTGGCTTAATTGAGGGTTTGCAGTCCCTTTTCTCATCTGCCATCAGACCTCTTCAAAGGGCTCCCCATCCTTTCATACTGATATTGGTTGTTATGACCACCAGGATTTCTGCCTTCAGCTGAACATGAGTGAAGATGTTCTTCTTTTTAAGCCACCAAGCAAGATTGTCCTTCATTGGCCTGTGAATAAAGATGATTTGATTGCAGTCTGACCTGTCCCATTGGCTCAAGTATCCCGACTGAAATCCTCTGATATGCCAACGGGCTCATGGAAACATTAGAATGGTGGCCAAGAGCGGACCCAGCAGTCTGAGGCACTGTCGTGCCGATGTTCTCAAGGTTGCTACTGTGTTTAGAACTCTCCCCTGAATAATTGGAATCTTCTCTACCGGGATCAATTCTGAGTTCAGATGAGTTGGAAAACGTGCCCCTAAGAATACCAGATCTTAAATTGGCTCTTCTTGGTATTGATCAGCAAACCAAACTCCCTCAAGGTGTTGAATAAAAGTTCTCGCTGTGATACAGTTGTGACAGGGTTGTTCACCATGAGGTTGTCATCCAATAGTGATAAAGACGAAGACCCGGTAACTGTAGCATGGCCATTACTGTCACCTCACCAGTACCTTCAAAAACGTTCTGGACGCTGTAGAGATTCCTAAAGGCGTGTGTAACGAGGAGCGGGAGATACAGACACTACTGCAGCCAAGCATTCCCTGAAGAGCAGGGAATTGGACTGCACTGCAGCCAGTGGACCCCTGAGGTGCAGGTGGCCTCTGGCTGTGCTGAAACTAACCTCTTTACGAGGAGGAGATAGAGACTGTACTGCAGTCAGGGATTCCCTGATGGATTGGGAATCAGACTGTACTGCAGCCAAGGATTCTCTGATGGGCTGGGAATCAGACTGTACTGCAGCCAGTGGACTCCTATGGGGTAGAGTCCACTGACTGAACTGTAGGGAGGTCTTCCTGCGGAGCAGGTAGCCTTTACAGCTAATGGACACCTAGAGAGTTGGTGTCATAAGGAGTACAGTGAGGCTGATCACCCAAGGGACGAGTGACAGCCAGAAGGGTCAGACAGGCCAGGTCGGCAACACACGAGTAGATAAAGTACAGAGACAGAAGACTGATACGGTATCCGGGCACAGGCAAGGTTGGCAACGGGTAGACAGATAGGAAAGGTACCGAATCAGTAAGCAGGAGAGTGGTCAGGAAAGCCAGAGATCATAACAGGTAATAGTATCGCACAATCCTAGTCTGAGGTGTAAGGTCCGTGGTCTCAACTCCTGGGAACTAGTCTAGAGTATAACAATACAATAATACAATAGAGACTAAAGCGGAATCTGGCTAAGTGTGAATTCCCAGCTCCGGCTGGTTCTAACACACTGTAAGATCTGACTGAGGTCTGGGTGCTCACACGTAAGCATTCGCAACGGCAGACAACTTGCAACTAACAGGCAAGTCCTATATATACCTACAGCGCTCCACAGCGCCGCCCCAGCCACTCAGCCAATCTGGAGCCTAGCTGGGATCAGCTGATCGGCATGATCAGCTGATTCCCCTTCTGCTAGCATAAGGGTCCTGTCGCCTGTCGCGCGCGCAGCTCTCCATCTGTGTGCACTAGAAGGACCAGGCGAACCAGAGACATGCTGCTGCGCGGCAGAGGCCGCCGGCTGGGACACGGAGATAGCCGCCCTGCCGCTTGCCCATGCGGCGGTATCTCCGCTATTCATTACAGCATGCAAACTAATTGCAGATGCGTCAACAATTTCTGCATGTTGTGCTGAATGGGAATGTGCAAGTAGGCATCCTCTAGGTCCACTGATAACAACCAGTCCCCTGGTGTTATCACTTGAATGATGGACTGTAGCGACTCCTTCCTCAAGCTACTAAAGTTGATGTGGCAGTTTAATCTTAAATCCAAGACTGGGCATAACTTTCCCAACTTTTTTGTCCCCTCTATGAAGAAAATAGAGGAATATAAACCCTGTCCCCTTTCTACTAAAGGTACCAGTCCAGTGACACAGCCTGACTCTGGATCAAATCTTCCAGATAAAAGTGTAAGAAGTCCCTCTTGCTCTGAGCTAGTGGAATTTTTGTAGGAGTGACATTGCCGGAATTATTTTGAATGCCCAGAAATGTCCCGTTTACACTGTTCTGTTGATCCAAGGGAATGAGATCTTTGACTTACAAATTTAGCTGAAAGTTCTTAATCTTGCTGCTACCGGGACATCCTGGACATGCGCACCTTCAAAAAGGCTTAGGTTTGTTTGTTTCACCCCCTGTTGAATTTTGTTTGGTAATTTTGTAAAGTGATGCTTGCGTGCTTTGCCAGTTCTTTCGGACGTTCTTTCCCGGTCGGTTTGCTCTTCCTAAACACATTTTGTTGAGGAGTCCGAGTAACAATTTGCCTTCTCAGGCGACAATCCTGTGGTATGATCCCAGACCTCCTGCCTGTCAACCTGCTGATGGCCACGACCGTTCATTCTATCACTTTTCATTTTAGGGAACTCTACACCATAATCGGCAGGAGTTTGGGTCAGCTGACCAGGATTTTAGCCACAGTACCCTTTTTGCAGTAACACCATAGCTCGGGATGCTCATATAATGACATCAAAGGCTGCTTCTCCAATAAAGTATGCCCATAATTTAATGTCCTCAAGGGCAGAAATACAAAAAGGGGACACAGAGAGCCCAAAATAGTGCAGTAAGTACTGGTGTAGGGCTGATTAATGTGGAGTAAGTAATACATACTCACAAACCAGGGGTACCTTACCTCGCAGGCAACCACTGTAAATGCAGGTGGGGAAATTAGACCTGTCCCCACTCAGGATTAAGAAGTCGCTCTCTGTAGATCAAGAAAAGGGGGGTATGACACCCCTCCACCACGGGTGGACACGAGTAATGTATAAAGCAAACAGAGGCTCCAAATAATAAAATAAACTAAAATTGTTAAAAGTGCTGAGGAGGCAGTGGTGGACTTACCTCCTTAAAGAGAACCAGAGATGAAGCACCCTCTTGTATTTTACCTTATAAATCAGTGGGAACATGACAGTAAACACCTAATCTGCCCTTTGTTTCATTGTTCTCTGTGTAATCTGACTGTTATCACCTCTGATAAGAATCCCCGACTGAGCAGTCAGGCTGCTCCGTCTAGCTTTGCTACAGAAAGATTATAGCTAAGTCTGTCTTCTGTGGTGTTATTTCAAGCCCAAGCCTGCCCCCTTGTGGCTCTGCTATAATGACTCAGCAATAATCATTCCCTGCAAAGCCAGATTTAATTGCTCAGTCTGGGATTCTTGTGACTGCTGATAACAGACACTTTTAGCAGTGAGGATGAAACAGAGAGCATGGTAAGTGTTTTCTCTAATGTTCTTACTGATATACATGGTAAAATACACAAGGGTGCTTCCTCTCTGGTTCCCTTTAAAGCAGACAAAAGTACTGTCAATTTCAAAAAGACAATAATTTATTGACATACTCCAAAAACAGCATTGCAATGCGTTTCACGGATGTAACCCTGCTTCATCAGGCAATATAAGGAGGAGTATATAACAGTAGTGGGTCTAAGATACACCAAGCGCCAGAGGGATATGAAAGCTGTCATATTTATTTCGTTTTAAACAATGCACATTGCCTGGCTATCCTGCTGATCCTCTGCCTCGAATACTTTTAGCTATAGCCCCTGAACAAGCATGCAGCAGATCAGGTGTTCTGACTGAAGTGTGACTGAGTTAGTTGCTTGTTTCAGGTGTGTGATACAGACACTACTGCAGCCAAAGAGCAGGACAGCCAGGCAACTGGTATTGTTTAAAAGGAATACATATGGCAGCCGGAGGCCTGCATTGGGTCACGTACCCTCGGGTTACCTGAAATGCGGGGCAGGGTACCTGAATTGTTTCTAAATGGGTTGCGGGTAGCGGACTGCGGGTCGAGTTGCGAGTAGTGAAAGCAAGCTATGTCTTCTGCCTCCCGTAATCTGTGATGGCTGCTGGGACCAGAATACTTACATGCTGACCTGTTTGCTGCTGCTGCACATCTTTAAAGTGAACCTAAACTGAAGAAAAAAAAAAAAAAGACTAACTTACCTGGTGCTTCTACCAGCCCCCTGCAGCCACCCTGTGCCTGCGCCGTCACTCACTGATCCTCCGGTCCCCCGCCGCAACCTTCTGTCATTCAGATGAGCGGTCGTGGTCCGTGTGCCTCCTGATAGCGCTCCAGTGGATGGGAGCCCTCTGCACAATACAAAAAAATCTACTACGCATGTGCAGAATGCTCCGGACAATGGGAACGTGATCGAGGGCATAAGCAATGGCTGTCCACTTACTGAGTCCACCGGCCATAAGAGAATCGCTGCAGGGGACTGGAGGATCACTTAGTAACTGCGCGGGCACAGGGCAGCTACAGGGGGGGGGGGGGGGGGGGGGTGGTAGAAGCCCCAGGTAAGTTTTTTTTTTACTTCATTGTAGGTTGTGTGAGATGGAAGATAGGCCATAAATCAGTTAGTAACACTGAGCCATGCCCTGTTAGAAGGAAAGGGGTGGGAGGAAAGCTCTGTCTGTCAGGCCACATTCACACTACAGGGTGCATACACAAACGCGATTTCATGTATGCGTTGCCATCGTACGGCCATAACACAGAGTACACGTTGTGGTGTTATAGGAGCGCAGACGTTGGCAGCCAACGCAATAGGAGAATGTGTGCGTTGTGCGATTAGAAGCGTTACATCGTATTACATTGTAACGCATGGGAACGCACACCTGTAATGTGAATGATAACATGAAAGTCTATGGACTTTCATGTCGCCGTGTAGATCGTACACTATGTGTGTTGCGTCAGAACTGACAGCGCAGCACATAGTGTGAATGCATATCTCCCAACTTTTTGAGATGAGAAAGAGGGACACTTAAGCCATGCCCCTGCCACACCCCTGATCACGCCCCCTGCACACCCCTAGTCACGCATACCATAAAGATTTCATAAGAAAAATATGTTGTTTTATAATTCAAACTACACTGGTCCTTTCTATCCTGCTTCATTTTCCTTCATATTTACATTTTTAAATTAAGCAATATATCAATTTAAAGGATGGGAATAAAGTTTAGAGTCAATCAAATAAATTTTTTAATAGAGAAATACATATATTTACATAGAAAGAGGGACAAAGTGCTGAAAGAGGGACAAATGAGGAGGAAAGAGGGACAGAGGGACAGGGCTCCCAAAGAGGGACAGTTGGGAGCTATGTAAATGAGCCCTTAGTGACGGGGGATGTCTGATAGGACAGGAGCTAGAGAATGTTCCGGCATGCTCTCTAAGCTGGAGGGAGGAGTCAGAGAAGCACATGGCAGATAGAGAAGCACATGCCACATGTGATCTGCTGACAGACAGTGTAGCTGCATCCTCAGCCATCTAGCACACACAGGTATGGAGGCACAGGAGCACATGGCAGGCAGAGAAGCACATGGCAGCCAGAGAAGCACATGCCACATGGGACAAGATCTGCTGACAGACAGTGTAGCTGCACCCACAGCCATCTAGCACACACAGGTATGGAGGCACAGGAGCACATGGCAGATAGAGAAGCACATGGCAGCCAGAGAAGCACATGCCACATGGGACAAGATCTGCTGACAGTGTAGCTGCATCCACAGCCATCTAGCACCTACAGGTATGGAGGCACAGGAGCACATGGCAGGCAGAGAAGCACATGGTAGGCAGAGGAGCACATGCTACATGGGACAAGATCTGCTGACAGTGTAGCTGCACCCACAGCCATCTAGCACCTACAGGTATGTGTTTTGCTGCATATGACAGGACAATGGGGCAGATTTATCAACACAAGTGCATGCAAAATGGAGGGGAAACTATTGCAAAAGTGACACAATTGCTGTTTGTGCTGCTCATTTTGTTTTGGTTGTGACAAATCTGCTCCAATTAACTTTGATTCAGGTTGGCAAGTCCTGATTAGGTGTGCACATATACAGTATATTTCTTCTCCCTGCTTAACCACTTGCATACCTGCAGTCTCTTGCCTGTTAACAGAGACTGCTGGTACCAAGAAACGGCTCCTACTGACTAATCGCCGCACGGACCCAGCACTCTCGCCATTCACACCGCAGGCCCCTCACTCTGCCGTTGCTTTCACGGCAGAGCCTTTTGTCAGGGATTGGCTCACAGTGATCAAGTGGTCATGAGCCAATGCAATCGGTTCCTGACCGGCTCACAAAGCTCTGCTGTCATATCCACAGAGTGAGGGGCCCGCGGCGATGGGTGAGCGGCGGTAGTGGTGGGTCCGTGCGAGTACGGAGGAATAAGCAGCAACAAACAGGGCATAGATTTCAATTACCGCTGTCTGGAAGTGGTTATACCCTAGTTGTACTCTTATGCAATCCTGATTGTCATGAATCACCCTGGTTATTTTGCTGCCAAGCTGCTGTGATGAAGGAAAGATAGTATTAGCTGCTTAGGCTGTGTACACACATCCAATTTGGATTGGCCAACTATCTCCCAATTTTACATCTCCATACCTCCCAATTTTTTGAGATGAGAAAGCGACTTAAAGGGACTCTGAGCTCTAAATATAAACCAAACTGGTACTTACCTGGGGCTTTCTGCAGCCCACCGTAGGTCAGAAGGTCCTCTCCCAGTCCCTCCGCCGCATACCACACCACCGACTCCCAGGCCAGGTGCCGAGCTCCCACTTCCTGAACCAGGACACTGTTTGTCATTACGCTGGCCGCTGTGCGTAATAACCGCGCATGCGCAGTACTGTCACGCCGGCCCCTGTGATGACGCGCAGCGTAACGACGAAAAGCGTCCCGGTTCAGGAAGTGGGAGCTCGACACCTGGCCTGGGTGTCGGTGGTGTGGTATGCGGTGGAGGGACTGGGAGAGGAGCCAGGAGGATGCAGAGGAACCTCCCGACCTACGGTGGGCTGCAGAAAGCCCCAGGTGAGTACTAATTTTGTTTATTTTTAGAGGTCAGAGTCCCTTTAAGCCACGCCCCTGCCACACCCCTGATCACGCCTCCATCACACCCCTAGTCACGCATACCATGAAGATTTCTTAAAGTGAACCCGAGGTGAGAGTTATATGGAGGCTGCCATATTTATTTCCTTTTAAACAATTCTAGTTGCCTGGCAGCCCTGCTGATCTATTTGGCTGCAGTAGAGAACTGAATTACACCAGCAACAAGCATGCAGCTAATCTTGTCAGTTCTGACAATATTGTCAGAAACCCCCGACATGCTGCATGCTTGTTCAGGGTCTATGGTTGAAAGTATTAGAGGCAGAGGACCAGCAGGGCTGCCTGGCAACTGGTATTGCTTAAAAGGAAACAAATATGGCAGACTCCATATTATTCTCACCTCGGGTTCCCTTTAAGAAAAATGTTATTTTATAATTCAAACCACACTGGTCCTTTCTTTCCTGGTTCATTTTCCTTCATATTAACATTTTAGAATTAGGAATATATCAATTTAAAGGATGGGAATAAAGTTTATAGTCGATTTAGTAGAGAAATATATATATATATATATATATATATATATATATATATATTTACATAGAAAGAGGGACAACGTCCTGAAAGAGGGACACATGAGGAGGAAAGAGGGACAGAGGGACAGGGCTTCCAAAGAGGGACAGTTGGGAGGTATACATCTCCCATGTAGTTGGAGAGATTACGTACTCAGTTTGCTCATAATGTTCAAAGCCTGCTGGACCTCATGCTTCATGGAAGTGGTCAAATTGGCCAAACATAATTGGATGTGTGTATGCACCCTTATGTGCGAGTTCAGATTTACTAATGCTGCTCACACATACAGAATGTGACGTGGAATACACCTGATGTCCCAAACAGTTTCTTCCTGATGGAAATGTAGACTGTTTCTAGATGAAGGCTGTATGTAAGCAAGAAATGATCCAAAGCTGGGTAGACAGGTTGATTTTAGTACATAATGTTTGAAATATTCAATATCTGTTGGCCCTTATACTGCACAAAGTTGTTAAAATTAACCAATCAAGATTGTGTGTGTGTATGCACCCTTACATTTGAAAATTATTTTTTAAGTAGAAATAAAAAAGCGGGTGTGGTTGTGGGTAGTGGTTGTGGTTGTGGGTAGTGGGTGTGGTTGTGGGTAGCGGGTGTGGTTGTGGGTAGCGGGTGTGGTTGTGGGTAGCGGGTGTGGTTGTGGGTGTGGTTGTGGGTAGCAGGGTTTTGGATGTGGTTGCAGGTCGGGGCTCTAATGACAGCTTCCATATTCTTCTCAAATCAGTAGTCCTTTAAAGGGAACCTGTAGTGAGAGGGATATGGAGGCTGCCATATTTATTTCCTTTTAAACAATACCAGTTGCCTGGCTGTCCTGCTGTTCCTCTGCCTCTAATACTTTTAGCCATAGCCCCTGAACAAGCATGCAGCAGATCAGGTGCTCTCACTCGGCTGACTCAGGTTTTATTGGATTAGCCACATGCTTGTTTCAGGGTTTAGACTCAGCACTACTTATGCCAGAAGATCAACAAGGCTGCCAGGCAACTGGCATTGTTTACAGGGAAATACAGTAAATATGGCAGCCTCCATATGTGGTCCTTAAAGGGACACTTAAGTCAAACAAAAAAAATGAGTTTTACTCACCTAGGGCTTCCAATAGCCCCCTGCAGCTCTCCGGTGCCCTCGTCGTCTCCCTCCGATCCTCCTGGCCCCACCTGCAGCCACTTCCTGTTTCGGTGACAGGAGCTGACAGGCTGGGGATGAGAGTGATTCTTCGCGTTCCCAGACACATTAGCACCCTCTATGCTGCTATATGATATATGATATATGCTATAGCAGCATAGATGGCGCTATTGTGGCCAGGAACGCGAAGAATCACTTGCGTCCCCAGCCTGTCAGCTCCTGTCACCGAAACAGGAAGTGGCTGCCGGCGGGGCCAGGTGGATCGGAGGGAGACGGCGAGGGAACCGGACAGCTGCAGGGGGCTATTGGAAGCCCCAGGTGAGTAAAACTCATTTTTTTTGTTTGACTTAAGTGTCCCTTTAAAGGACTTACGAGGTGAAAAAAATAAATAGAGATGAATACCTGTGTGCATTGTTGTGCTATGGAGGACGCCATCCGCGCCCTCCCTTCCATTCCGCGCAGTTTCTGTAACCGTCTTCAGCCCCAGGTTGCATCCTGACCCCACACCACGGGTCGGGCTGGCTTTCCCCGCATTCTCGCTCCCACATGTCTGTGGGATGTCACACGGCTGGAGGAGGTACTAAAGCTGCGCATCCGCACTCGCATCTATGCGGACTGCGCAGCCGCGGCAATCCTGGCGGTCATCTTATGTGGGGAAAGCCAGCCCGACCCATGGTGTGGGGTCAGGATGCGACCTGGGGCTGAATATGGTTACAGAAACTGCGCGGAATGGAAGGAAGGGCGCGGATGGCGTCCCCCATACATCAACAATGCACACAGGTATTCATCTTTATTTCTTTTTTTCACCTCGTAAGTCCTTTAGGCTGGTTTCACACGTGGTCCCGCCCGGCCAATCGCCGCACAGAGCGGCCGCTCCAGGAAGTAAACACTGCACGTCACTGAGTGCTGTGAATATTAATTAGCCATGTGCTCGGCCGCTCTCCCCTCCTCCCCAACACTACTGAGCATGTGCAAGCAGTCTAACGCGACGCTGCCGCTTATAAAGTACTGCATGCAGTACGTTGTCTTATGGCGCAGCGTTACTGAGTAACGCAACGTGGGCACTGTGAACAGCCCATTGATTTTTCATTGCTGTGAGTTGGGCTGCGTTACAGGCTGCACTAACGTGCGCCTGTAACGTCCCACTGTGATAGCAGCCTTAAGTGGTTAAAGCAGATTGAAAACGAGCAAAAAATGTTGTTTATTGAACCTTATTCTGTATGTCAACATCCAGAGCTGTCTGAAAGAATGTTCTGGTATGTATGACACATGACCCAACAAACAACCCCCCCCCCCCCCCGGCACACAACCTGTACATAGGGGCCTCCCCCTGTGATCTCCTCCATACACCTCACCCATCCTGCTCTGATTTGGAGTCATTTTACAACCTTCAAAAATAAAACTTTGAGATACCTGAAAATAGCTTTTAAAATCCTAATGAGCTCTTGCACTTTATTAGCAGCAGGGCTATTAGGAGGGGCTTAGGCTGCCTCCTGCATCGACTTCTCAGACACAGGACTACATTTTCCATCATCCCTAGTGGTGACCATAAGCTGCTAACTAAACACCCAAACTGAAAAATGTTCAATCCCAACTACTGATGTCAATTTGAGAGAATCAGCACAACATCCAGGGAAGCTAGAAATGGCAGTCTCCACATTTCCCCCACTTGAGGTTGTCAATAAAATCTTGTAAATTCTGGATAAGTTTGCAATGTCAGTACTAGAGGACAGCCACTAGGTGGTGCTGGTGTACAAGAGATAAGATCACCCACTGCAGATACCGTAGTTATAGAATCAGGTTAAAGGGGTCTCCCACCCATAGAGAGGGGAACTGTACAGAAACAAGGTTAAGACAATGGTTGCTGACTGTATACCTTACTGGTTAAAAGGAACCCGATGTGTGAGACTTATGAAAGCTGCCATATTTTTTTCCTGTTCAACAATACCTGCAAATCTATTTGGCTGCAGTTGTGCCTGAATAACACCTTAGCGCAAAAATTGCTGGATCAGTGATCTCTGCACAGCGCTGTGGTATATGTCAGAGCTATATAAATGTATAATAATAATAGTGTGTGACTGTGGTGAGGACATTAGAGTGTAAGCTCCTCTGGTGCAGAGACTGATGGGAATGGATCAGTGATATCTGAATTGTAATTGTGGGCCCCCTATGACCTGCGTCGTGCGTAGCGCGCCGCGGCAAAATATGGGCGTGGCTATAACCTGCGCGCCGCGGCAAAAATTAGTGGATAGAACCTGCGGCGCGTAGCGCCGCGGCAAAAAAATGGGCGTGGCAATGACCGGATGAGGGCGGAGCTAACTGTAACTTAAAGCGAACCCGGGGTGAGGGTTTATTTCCTTTTAAACAATACTAGTTGCCTGGCGGCCCTGCTGATCTATTTGGCTGCAGTAATAAACTGAATTACACCAGCAACAAGCATGCAGCTAATCTTCTCAGTTCTGACAATATTGTCAGAAACCCCTGACCTGCTGCATGCTTGTTCAGGGTCTATGGTTGAAAGAATAAGAGGCAGAGGACCAGCACGGCAGCCAGGCAACTGGTATTGCTTAAAAGGAGAGAAATATGGCAGCCTCAATATTATTCTCACCTCAGGTTCCCTTGAAAAGTGCAACGCAAAGACAGTGGGCCCAAGTTTTGGTGACCCTTTCCCCAGAAAATTCACATAATTGTGCAGGTTTTCTCAAGAAAATACACATATATGCCCAGAAAATACGTGCAATCATGTCGGCAGATATGCCCAGAAAATACGTGCAATCATGTCGGCAGATATGCCCAGAAAATACGTGCAATCAAGTCGGCAGATATGCCCAGAAAATACGTGCAATCAAGTCGGCAGATATGCCCAGAAAATACGTGCAAACAAGTCGGCAGATATGCCCAGAAAATACATGCAATCAAGTCGGCAGATATGCCCAGAAAATACGTGCAAACAAGTCGGCAGATATGCCCAGAAAATACGTGCAATCATGTCGGCAGATATGCCCAGAAAATACATGCAATCATGTCGGCAGATTTGCGAAGAAAATACATGCAATCATGTGGCAGACCTGCCCAGAACATACACCTGCTAATATAAATAAAACAAAAACATTTACTCACCTGCAGCAGCAGACCTCCTGTCCCAGCCTCCATCCGGCGCGCAGCTCCCATGGGTGGTTGGGTGGATAGGTAGCCTAGTGAGTGGGTGGGTGGGTGAGTTTTGGTAGCCTGGTGGGTGGGTGGGTGAGTGGGTGGGTTGGTAGCCTGGTGGGTGGGTGGGTAGGTAGCCTGGTGGGTGGGTGGGTAGGTAGCCTGGTGGGTGGGTGGGTAACTAGCCCGGTAGGTAGGTAGGTAGCCCGGTGGGTGGGTAGGTAGGTAGCCTGGTGGGTGCGTGGGTAGCCGGGTGGGTGGGTAGGTAGCCTGGTGGGTGGGTTGGTAACTAGCCCGGTAGGTAGCCGGGTGGGTGGTTAGGTAGGTAGCCGGGTGGGTGGTTAGGTAGGAAGCCTGG
This sequence comes from Hyperolius riggenbachi, assembly GCF_040937935.1. Lineage (NCBI taxonomy): Eukaryota > Metazoa > Chordata > Amphibia > Anura > Hyperoliidae > Hyperolius > Hyperolius riggenbachi. The sequence continues at coordinate 298,311,858 of NC_090653.1, read as the reverse complement.
TGGGTGGGTAGCCGGGTGGGTGGGTAGGTAGGTAGCCGGGTGGGTGGTTAGGTAGGTAGCCGGGTGGGTAGGTAGGAAGCCTGGTGGGTGGGTAGGTAGCCGGGTGGGTAGGTAGGTAGCCGGGTGGGTAGGTAGGAAGCCTGGTGGGTGGGTAGGTAGCCTGGTGGGTGGGTAGGTAGGTAGCCTGGTGGGTGGGTAGGTAGCCTGGTGGGTAGGTAGGTAGCCGGGTGGGAAGGTAGGAAGCCTGGTGGGTGGGTAGGTAGCCTGGTGGGTGGGTAGGTAGGTAGCCTGGTGGGTGGGTAGGTAGCCTGGTGGGTGGGTTGGTAACTAGCCCGGTAGGTAGCCGGGTGGGTGGTTAGGTAGGTAGCCAGGTGGGTGGTTAGGTAGGTAGCCGGGTGGGTGGTTAGGTAGGTAGCCGGGTAGCCGGGTGGGTGGGTAGGTAGCCTGGTAGGTGGGTTGGTAACTAGCCCGGTAGGTAGCCGGGTGGGTGGTTAGGTAGGAAGCCGGGTGGGTGGTTAGGTAGGTAGCCGGGTGGGTGGTTAGGTAGGTAGCCGGGTAGGTAGGTAGGTAGCCGGGTGGGTGGTTAGGTAGGAAGCCGGGTGGGTGGTTAGGTAGGTAGCCGGGTGGGTGGTTAGGTAGGTAGCCGGGTAGGTAGGTAGGTAGCCGGGTGGGTAGGTAGCCGGGTGGGTAGGTAGCCGGGTGGGTGGTTAGGTAGTTGGGTGGGTGGTTAGGTAGGAAGCCTGGTGGGTGGGTAGGTAGCCGGGTGGGTAGGTAGCCGGGTGGGTGGTTAGGTAGTTGGGTGGGTGGTTAGGTAGGAAGCCTGGTGGGTGGGTAGGTAGCCGGGTGGGTAGGTAGGTAGGAAGCCTGGTGGGTGGTTAGGTAGTCGGGTGGGTAGGTAGGAAGCCTGGTGGGTGGGTAGGTAGGTAGCCGGGTGGGTAGGTGGTTAGGTAGCCGGGTGGGTAGCTATCCGGGTGGGGGGCCCGACTCCTATCCTCCCTCCCTCCCTTCCTTCCTCACCTCGGGGGGCCCCCTCCCGATATGCGCGGCGGGAGAGCGAGCGGCAAATGCAGGAAGTCTTCAGAGCCCTTCCTGCATTTGCCGCTCGCTCGCTCTCCCGCCGCGCATATCGGGAGGGGGCCCCCCGAGGTGAGGGAGGGAGGGAGGATAGGAGTCGGGGGGCCCCCCGGGAATAAAATAATAAAAAAAAATATAAAAAAAAAAAAAAAAATACTTAATGGGCCCCTGAAGAAAACGGAACTTCAGGGGCCCTCGTGCGGCGGCACGGCCTGCACGGCCGTATGTCCGCCCCTGAGTGATCTCTGTACAGCGCTGTGGTATATGTCAGAGCTATATAAATGTATAATAATAATAGTGTGTGACTGTGGTGAGGACATTAGAGTGTAAGCTCCTCTGGTGCAGAGGCTGATGGGAATGGATCAGTGATCTCTGTACAGCGCTGTGGTATATTTAAGAGCTATATAAATGTATAATAATAATAGTGTGTGACTGTGGTGAGGACATTAGAGTGTAAGCTCCTCTGGTGCAGAGACTGATGGGAATGGATCAGTGATCTCTGTACAGCGCTGTGGTATATGTTAGAGCTATATAAATGTATAATAATAATAGTGTGTGACTGTGGTGAGGACATTAGAGTGTAAGCTCCTCTGGTGCAGAGACTGATGGGAATGGATCAGAGATCTCTGTACAGCGCTGTGGTATATGTCAGAGCTATATAAATGTATAATAATAATAATAATAGTGTGTGACTGTGATGAGGGCATTAGAGTGTAAGCTCCTCTGGTGAAGAGACTTATGGAAACTTTTAAACACCTCCACATACCATACTGCCCCCCATAACCCTGCAAACAGCTGTCAGTTATTTTATCTATAGCTGCTGTTTGAAGAACCAGAACTGGCATTTCAAACTGCTGTTTTCGCACTTCCAATCTCTCCTGATTAGGTAGAATGAGGAAAAACTGCTTTATTCGCATCCTTCCTCAAAAGGGAAATGATTCCACCAGCTGCAGTTCCAGACTTGCCAGGAGGTGGCGCAATAAGACTGGTAACAATATGAAACCCCAGCGAGGGGCAATCATCAATTCTCAGCAAGAAGAAGGAAGAAACAGAAGGTGACAAAAGAAGAAAGTGTTGGCTGTCAGCACCAGTAATGGCTGGAGGAGGCTTGCCTGGAGCACAGGGGGGACTTGTCCTGTATCTCCTGAGGGCTGCCACCATGCTGCACTGACTGAGCACAGGGCAGGTTCTGGAGGTCCCTGGAGATGGATGTGTCAGGCAGGTGAGGCTTCTGGCTGCTGTCTTTCCACTGCCTGGAGCTCACATCTCATTAAGGTGGACCAGACCTCTTGTTGGTCTGTTTGCAGAAGATGAGAGGAGGAGATACTCCACCAGCTCCACCAGGGTCCTGCTCAGCAGAGATGAGGGACAACTCCAAGCAGAAAGTCCCAATTGTTCTGTAGATTTTCCTGAAGCTGGACTTGATGGTGAGTTCACGTCCCTCAGCTGGACCTCCTTCGCTGGGATGCCATTTTCGGATAAAGAGAGGAGCCTTCAGGGTGTTTACAAGCCGACAGCCCACCACCACCACCACCAGCACCATCTGCACCCGGGGGAGTGTGGCAGAAGCATGTGCAGCGAGTGCTACACCAACCAGACCTTCATCTACGATGATGGAAGCACCCAGAGATACAAGTCCAGGTAACTCTTCTGAGCCTCCTGCACCAGCAGGAGAGGGGTTAACAGCATCACTGATAACCCCCTTAAATGGCTAAAATTCGGGGGGATTCACATGATAGCATTTATTGTCCGACCCTAAAAGTGTCCTCAAGGTTTTCTAGATGTATTTTGTTGGGAAAACGATAAAAAACGAGAACGTTTGGAAAGTTAGCCGGGTCAGTCTATTGCTGTAGGTGAGAAATAGGATGACTTTATTGGGAATTTTATCTCTGATGGCTTCCTTCTCACCATGAGTCACTGGACACAGGGGTCGGTTTTGGGGGTATTGTCTGCGCAGATTGGGGGAGGGTTTGCCATCAGTATGTTCAGGGCCGGTTTAAGCAACAATGGGGCCCCAGGGCAAAATAAACCTGGGGGGGCCCCCCCAACATATACCCCGGAACAAAAATCGGCATTAGGGGACCTTTTTTGCAGCTGGTATAGTCAGGGTGTGAAATCCCAATCGGTCAGAGCTCCACATTCTGGCTATCCCAGCCTGCATGGGGTACAAGGGGTTACAAAGTTTCAGGAGGGGAGACCCCACATAATTTAAAAAAAAATAAAAAATTCCCACACTCTAAACATAAAAAAAATTGGGAAAATAGGAAAAAAATACCAGGGATCTTCATACAGCCATATGGCGGCTGTATAGCGATCCCTAGCCAAAGCGCTGCGGCTGCGTATAGACCCCCTGGAAACCCCATCAGGAAATTTATTGCGCTTTCGTTTGATGCATGTAAAAGTACACTACCGTTAGGTTTGCTACTAAAAGTGACATTTACCGCATTTAAAAGTATACTTTTTTTTCTTCTAAACTTTAAAATCGATTTTCTCAAAAACTATAAGGTCTTTTTGAAAAATTAATTTTTCCTCTTATTCCTAATGATCTCCTTAACATATCCTGCAAATTTAGGATTTCTAGCATTTAAGGTGGATTTGCTATTAACCATTAAAGTCGGCAGGTTTTTAAATGTGTTTTTTTTCCCTTTGAAACTTTAAAATCGTTTTTCTCAAAAACTATAAGGCTGATTTGCAAAATTTTTTTTTCCTCTTGTAGCCACTGGGGGCCCCTACAAGCTCTGGGGCCCTGGGGCAGCTGCCTCCTTTGCCTTAATGGTAGCGCCGGCCCTGAGTATGTTGGTATTAAGCTGGTTTGGTTGTTTTTGGTGAGAAGACTCTGGTGAGAGGTTTTGGTGCCAATAAATGGCACACAGGTCCAGTTTTAGTTGTTGATAGGCACTTGGCATTAGTTCTTCATATATGATGGACTAGAACCAGAAGCAAAAGTCTGAGGTGTTCATAAGAGAGGATTGGTTAACCCTCTGTTCTCAGTTGTCACATGTTCTCAACTGGAGGTTTTGCCATATTTATAAAACTGCTGTGACATAAGTCAAACTGAACATGTAAATTCTTTCTTCTGTTCAGATTTAACACTTGGCATATGTTGACGTCGTTGAAGCACATTCACTTTTGCCAAAAGAAAGGCTCCACACCAAATTCTCTGCCATTGCCCCTTTGCTTGCCTATTTTATCTGGCCAAAAAGAGACCTTTCCTGAGAGATTTCTGACATGTACTTTGCTAGTGGCCACCTTCCCAGGAGCAGTCATGCTGTGCACTATTCACCGGGGTCCTTTCTAAAAACGTGTTACCAAACGTCAAAACCCCGGCCTGAGCATGAATTACTCTTAAATATTTAACTAATCATCAAAATCATCCTCTTTGTTCACTAACTTCACTAGAATTCTAAACCTTCAATTTACCCACACACACCTCAACCTCAAGCAGTGCATCATACCACACTCCCTCAACCTCTACCCTAAACCTCATCCTCACCACAACCTCAGGCAGTGAATCCTGCCACACATCCTCAGCCTCAACCCTAAACCTCATCCTCACCGCAACCCCAGGCAGTGCATCGTACCAAACACCCTCAGCCCCAACCTCAACCATAAACCTCATCCTCACCACAACCCCAGGAAGTGAATCCTGCCACACTCCCTCAACATCAAACATAAACCTCATCCTCACCACAACCCCAGGCTTGGAGGATCTTAGTACTAATCCTACCCAGGGACCCTCATCCCTATATCTCATTTTCAACCAAACCCCAGACTGCACACCTAACACTAAGCATCACACCATACCCTGGCCCTTACCCTCAACCTCAACACCAAACCTAAACATCATTATCTGCACAACTCCAGACTGTGGACCTTACCACTAATCCTCACCCTGAACAGCTACCCTTCATCTTAACTCCAATTTTAAACTTCGTTTTCACTCCAACCCCAGGCTGTGGCGTGCATCTCATTACTGACCTCCCCCCCCCCCCCCTTACCTTACCCTCAATCCCTACACTATAAACTCCATCATCCACGGTCCGCCAACCCCAGGCTGTGGCGTGCATCTCATTACTGACCTCCCCTCCCCCCCCCCTTACCTTACCCTCAATCCCTTCACCATAAACTCCATCATCCTCGGTCCGCCAACCCCAGGCTGTGGCGTGCATCTCATCACTGACCTCCCCCCTTACCTTACCCTCAATCCCTACACTATAAACTCCATCATCCACGGTCCGCCAACCCCAGGCTGTGGCGTGCATCTCATTACTGACCTCCCCTCCCCCCCCCCCCCTTACCTTACCCTCAATCCCTTCACCATAAACTCCATCATCCACGGTCCGCCAACCCCAGGCTGTGGCGTGCATCTCATTACTGACCTCCCCTCCCCCCCCCCCTTACCTTACCCTCAATCCCTTCACCATAAACTCCATCATCCACGGTCCGCCAACCCCAGGCTGTGGCGTGCATCTCATTACTGACCTCCCCTCCCCCCCCCCCTTACCTTACCCTCAATCCCTACACTATAAACTCCATCATCCTCGGTCCGCCAACCCCAGGCTGTGGCGTGCATCTCATTACTGACCTCCCCTCCCCCCCCCCCTTACCTTACCCTCAATCCCTACACTATAAACTCCATCATCCTCGGTCCGCCAACCCCAGGCTGTGGCGTGCATCTCATTACTGACCTCCCCTCCCCCCCCCCCTTACCTTCCCCTCAATCCCTTCACCATAAACTCCATCATCCTCGGTCCGCCAACCCCAGGCTGTGGCGTGCATCTCATTACTGACCTCCCCTCCCCCCCCCCCTTACCTTACCCTCAATCCCTTCACCATAAACTCCATCATCTACGATCCGCCAACCCCAGGCTGTGGCGTGCATCTCATTACTGACCTCCCCTCCCCCCCCCCCCCTTACCTTACCCTCAATCCCTTCACCATAAACTCCATCATCCTCGGTCCGCCAACCCCAGGCTGTGGCGTGCATCTCATTACTGACCTCCCCCCTTACCTTACCCTCAATCCCTTCACCATAAACTCCATCATCTACGATCCGCCAACCCCAGGCTGTGGCGTGCATCTCATTACTGACCTCCCCTCCCCCCCCCCTTACCTTACCCTCAATCCCTTCACCATAAACTCCATCATCCTCGGTCCGCCAACCCCAGGCTGTGGCGTGCATCTCATTACTGACCTCCCCTCCCCCCCCCCTTACCTTACCCTCAATCCCTACACTATAAACTCCATCATCCTCGGTCCGCCAACCCCAGGCTGTGGCGTGCATCTCATTACTGACCTCCCCTCCCCCCCCCCTTACCTTACCCTCAATCCCTACACTATAAACTCCATCATCCTCGGTCCGCCAACCCCAGGCTGTGGCGTGCATCTCATTACTGACCTCCCCTCCCCCCCCCCCTTACCTTCCCCTCAATCCCTTCACCATAAACTCCATCATCCTCGGTCCGCCAACCCCAGGCTGTGGCGTGCATCTCATTACTGACCTCCCCTCCCCCCCCCCCCCTTACCTTACCCTCAATCCCTTCACCATAAACTCCATCATCTACGATCCGCCAACCCCAGGCTGTGGCGTGCATCTCATTACTGACCTCCCCTCCCCCCCCCCCCCCTTACCTTACCCTCAATCCCTTCACCATAAACTCCATCATCCTCGGTCCGCCAACCCCAGGCTGTGGCGTGCATCTCATTACTGACCTCCCCCCCCCCTCCCTTACCTTACCCTCAATCCCTTCACCATAAACTCCATCATCTACGATCCGCCAACCCCAGGCTGTGGCGTGCATCTCATTACTGACCTCCCCTCCCCCCCCCCTTACCTTACCCTCAATCCCTACACTATAAACTCCATCATCCACGGTCCGCCAACCCCAGGCTGTGGCGTGCATCTCATTACTGACCTCCCTCCCCCCCCCCTCCCTTACCTTCCCCTCAATCCCTTCACCATAAACTCCATCATCCTCGGTCCGCCAACCCCAGGCTGTGGCGTGCATCTCATTACTGACCTCCCCCCCCCCCCCTTACCTTCCCCTCAATCCCTTCACCATAAGCTCCATCATCCTCGGTCCGCCAACCCCAGGCTGTGGCGTGCATCTCATTACTGACCTCCCCCCCCCCCCCCTTACCTTACCCTCAATCCCTTCACCATAAACTCCATCATCCACGGTCCGCCAACCCCAGGCTGTGGCGTGCATCTCATTACTGACCTCCCCCCCCCCCCCTTACCTTCCCCTCAATCCCTTCACCATAAACTCCATCATCTACGATCCGCCAACCCCAGGCTGTGGCGTGCATCTCATTACTGACCTCCCCTCCCCCCCCCCCCCTTACCTTACCCTCAATCCCTTCACCATAAACTCCATCATCCACGGTCCGCCAACCCCAGGCTGTGGCGTGCATCTCATTACTGACCTCCCCTCCCCCCTCCCTTACCTTCCCCTCAATCCCTTCACCATAAACTCCATCATCCTCGGTCCGCCAACCCCAGGCTGTGGCGTGCATCTCATCACTGACCTCCCCCCTTACCTTACCCTCAATCCCTTCACCATAAACTCCATCATCTACGATCCGCCAACCCCAGGCTGTGGCGTGCATCTCAATACTGACCTCCCCTCCCCCCCCCCTTACCTTACCCTCAATCCCTTCACCATAAACTCCATCATCCACGGTCCGCCAACCCCAGGCTGTGGCGTGCATCTCATCACTGACCTCCCCCCTTACCTTACCCTCAATCCCTTCACCATAAACTCCATCATCTACGATCCGCCAACCCCAGGCTGTGGCGTGCATCTCAATACTGACCTCCCCTCCCCCCCCCCTTACCTTACCCTCAATCCCTTCACCATAAACTCCATCATCTACGATCCGCCAACCCCAGGCTGTGGCGTGCATCTCATTACTGACCTCCCCTCCCCCCCCCCCCTTACCTTACCCTCAATCCCTTCACCATAAACTCCATCATCCACGGTCCGCCAACCCCAGGCTGTGGCGTGCATCTCATTACTGACCTCCCCTCCCCCCCCCTTACCTTCCCCTCAATCCCTTCACCATAAACTCCATCATCCTCGGTCCGCCAACCCCAGGCTGTGGCGTGCATCTCATTACTGACCTCCCCTCCCCCCCCCCTCCCTTACCTTCCCCTCAATCCCTTCACCATAAACTCCATCATCCTCGGTCCGCCAACCCCAGGCTGTGGCGTGCATCTCATTACTGACCTCCCCTCCCCCCCCCTTACCTTACCCTCAATCCCTTCACCATAAACTCCATCATCCACGGTCCGCCAACCCCAGGCTGTGGCGTGCATCTCATCACTGACCTTCCCCCTTACCTTACCCATAAACTCCATCATCCACCCAGGCTATGGGACTTACAAATAGTCCTCACTCTAAACCCCCTGCCCTTAGGGCCCTTTTCCACTAGCAATCGCAATCACAAATCACAAACGCCAGTGATTGCGATTGCGATTTTTCATTAATTCTGTTATGCGATTGCGATTTGCGATTTTCATTTGCTTTGTATTATCATTGTAAAAATCGCTCCAGCAAGCGATTGCGATTTGCGATTAGCGATTTCCAAATCGAATCACTGTAGTGGAAAATACTTCTCATGCTTTCTATGATAAAGTAACAACCCTAGCGATCTAAAAATCACTAGCGATTTGCGATTTTGCGATTCAGCAATCACAATCGCTCTAGTGGAAAAGGGCCCTTACCCTAAACCTTAACCCCAAATCTAAACATCATTCTCACCCCAAACCCATGCTCTGGTCCTTTACATGCATTTATCGCTTGCTGGGAAAAGCTGCCCACATGCACTCTTAGGCCCAGTGCACACCAAAACCGCTAGCAGATCCGCAATACGCTAGCAGTTTTGGGAGCTGATTTCAGAGCGATTCTAGGTATGTTTAGAGAGGTTTTCTAAACATACCTAGCGGCAGGGCCGGTTTAAGCAACAACGGGGCCCCAGGGCAAAATAAACGTGGGCCCCCCCCCCCAACATATACCCCGGAACAAAAATCGGCATTAGGGGACCTTTTTTGCAGCTGGTATAGTCAGGGTGTAAAGTCCCAATCGGTCGGAGCTCCACATTCTGGCTATCTCAGCCTGCATGGGGGACAAGGGGTTAAAAGTTTCAGGAGGGGGGACCCCACATAATTTTTTTTTTTTAAATTCCCACACTCTAAACATAAAAAAAAATTGGGAAAATAGAAAAAAATGCCAGGGATCTTCATACTGCCATATTGTGGCTGTATAGCGATCCCTAGCCAAAGCGCTGCAGCTGCGTATAGACCCCCTGGAAACTCCGTCAGGAAATTTATTGCGCTTTCGTTTGATACATGTAAAATTACACTACCGTTAGGTTTGCTACTAAAAGTGACATTTACCGCATTTAAAAGTATACTTTTTTCCTTCAAAACTTTAAAATCGATTTTCTCAAAAACTATAAGGTCTTTTTGAAAAATTGTTTTTTCCTCTTATTCCTAATGATCTCCTTGACATATCCTGCAAATTTAGGGTTTCTAGCATTTAAGGTGGATTTGCTATCAACCATTAAAGTCGGCAGGTTTTTAAATGTGTATTTTTTTTCCTTTGAAACTTTAAAATCGATTTTCTCAAAAACTATAAGGCCGATTTAAAAATTTTTTTTTCCTCTTGTAGCCACTGGGGGCCCCTACAAGCTCTGGGGCCCTGGGGCAGCTGCCTCCTCTGCCTCTATGGTAGCGCCGGCCCTGCCTAGCGGTTTTGCGTGCGTTTTTGTGTAGCAGATTACACATATTGTTACAGTAAAAGCTGTTACTGAACAGCTTCTGTAACAAAAACACCTGGAAAACCGCTCTGAAGTAGCGTTTTTCAGAGCGGTTTGCGTTTTTCCTATACTTTACATTGAGGACGAAACGCTTCCGAAATCCGCAAACGCGCAGCAGGAGGTGCGTTTGCGGCTTGGCAAAAACCGCAAACCGCCGGTGTGCACCATCCCATTGCAATACATTAGACAAGCGTTTTTATAGGCGGATGCGGCCGGCGGATCGCTCCAAAAACCGCTCGGTGTGCACTGGGCCTTACTGACAGCAGCTGGGAAAACTGGGGATGTTTTTGGTAGTAAAAACGTGCTTAGCATGTGAAAAACGTATTGTAACAAATGTTCCCATTTTCGCTTGCCTCAAGTGCGCGCCCAGCCTCAGAGGTGAGTATAGAAATCCATCCCCAAATCTGCTGTAAAGAGAAGCTACAGAAAGCTGAATGCGGGGCCAGGCAGGAGGCGAGAGAAAACTCACACCGGGACCTGTGCAGCAAAATATCATAATGAGCAAGGTCTAATAATAATAATAATAATAGTATAATAATAATATTAGGCTCCTGAATCTCATCCTAGTCACAAGGAAAGCAACATTTCTTTCATTCACTTTAAAAATATAACTTAAAGATAAAAGCACAAAAAAGTGTCTTTCTGAACAGGAGCGGCAGCAGCTCCGCCCCCGGCGCGGGACGACGCTCATTAATTATATTAATTATTGATGATATTAATTATAAAGATTTGAGTTTGCAGCGGCGTCGAGGAAACAGATGCCGGGTTTTCCCTCGGTGGAATGAACGCGTTCTGCGTGTGGCGGCCTCAGCCGGGGGCGGAGCCACGCTGGCGGAACTAAACAACTTTGTGTGAGCGAGAGATGCAAACATTTCTTTTTCCTTTATAATTCTGCCCCAGATTTACTCTCAGGCCCCATTCACACCAAAGTGTTTTGCCGCGATTTCAGCAAAACGCTCAAACGCTAGCACTGTTTAAAAGCGCTAGCATAATGAAACCCTATGGGCCTGTTTTTACTTTGGGCTATTCACTGCAAATCGCCCAAAAACGCCAAACGCAAACGCGTAGCCTGCACCATTTTCAGGCGATTTCCAGGCGATCGCATTTCAGTGCTTTATAAGCGCAAAACGCGATCGCGCCAAAATTGCCGCAGTGTTCAGTGATTTTTTTTTCCACGTGAAATTGCAGAAAAATCACTCCTGCAAAACGCCGGCAAAAAATTGCCAGCGTTTTTAAAACGCAGGTATGAATAGAGCCTCAATAAGATCCGTTGTCCTCCCTGTAATCAGAATTCCGTCATAACCGCCTCCCTTAGCGAGACATCACTCTGCAAGCTCTCCCTGTACTTCCTGCATGAAATATACTTAAAGGATTCCTGAAGTGAGAGGGATATGGGGGCTGCCATATGTATTTCCTGTTAAAGGACACTTAAAGTGAGAGGGTTATGGAGGCTGCCATATGTATTTCCTGTTGATGAACACTTGAAGTGAGAGGGATATGGGGGCGGCCATATTTATTTCTTGTTACCGGTTGCCTGGCTGTCCTGCTTCTTTGGCTGGGAACACACTAGGGACTGCAGAAAAACATGCATTTTTTTTATCGTATTTTTTATTTATTGTATTTATAAAGCGCCAACATATTACGCAGCGCTGGACATATTTTTAGTGCGTTTTCAAAAGCGTCTGCATTTTTATTAATCTCCCTAATCAATAGAGTTACATACTAAAGCATATAGGGACTAGACTGTGAGCCCCTCTGAGGGACAGTTAGTGACAAGACTATATATTATCGTATTATACGAACTGTTGAGCTGTGTGCTGAGCAAGCAGTTGCCAGACGGCAGTGAGCAGTTACCAGGCAGCAACAAGCAGTTACCAGGCAGCAACAAGCAGTTACCAGGCAGCAGTGAGCAGATACCAGGCAGCAACAAGCAGTTACCAGGCAGCAGTGAGCAGTTACCAGGCAGCAGTGAGCAGATACCAGGCAGCAACAAGCAGTTACCAGGCAGCAGTGAGCAGTTACCAGGCAGCAGTGAGCAGTTACCAGGCAGCAACAAGCAGTTACCAGGCAGCAGTGAGCAGTTACCAGGCAGCAACAAGCAGTTACCAGGCAGCAGCGAGCAGTTGTGAGAGTTTGAGAGGCATTTCACTGCCTGTAAACAGTTCGTGGAAAAGAGGCCTTACGTTCAAGCCACACACTATTTGCATTAAATTTGCATGCAAGCCTAAATGATTACCCCCTGTGCTGTCCTTCAAGTTCTGTTGCCCGGGACTGTCCGAATCTGACCCCAGAAGTGTGAATATAAAGCATCCGCCTCATGCAGATGTAGAGCGCAGCGTCCTGCTGTATAAACACATCTGTAGATACCTCCTGCCAAAAATATCTGTCCGAAAACGATGTCTGAGCCAAACCCAACGACTCGCGGAGCGGAGGTCAGTGGTGGAGAGCGGATCTGATCAGGACACAAGAGCTGCTGTTGTCTGACGGGCGAGGAAGTAAACTCCTCCCCCTCCTCCCCACCACCGCCTCATTTCAGAGCGTTTTGTGAATTTTGGAAATTGTCAGCGGAGATTCCACTGAAACGTTTGCGATTTCCCGTTGACAATAATGCACAGCATGCAGCATTCTCAGAGCGATTGCCTTTGAAGGAATGCACGCGTGGAATCGCATTTGCATGCAAACTTAATGCAAAATGTATGCAGCTTGGAATCCGGCCAATCGAAGTTGGCGGAAGGCGCATTCCATTTGCATGCGGGCTGAAGCGATCTCACTGGCCGTGTTCAGAAGGGGGGCCAGATAATGTTTTATTATTTATATTGAGAACCGTTGTTCATCTATCGCAGCGAGCGTTATGGGCGTGGCAGAATTTGCTGATCAGTTCAGGTGAATGTTTCCTGCAGCCAGTTAAGGTGCGTACGCATATGCGACTATAGTCGTTTGAAACATTCGTTCCCCGATCCTTTCAAACGACGATCGTTTAAAAAAAAGCAGCCAACGACCATTAAGTCTAACGACAGCGAGCTAGATCGTTAAAAACGAACGATCTAGCTTGGTGGATTTTTCCCAACGACGATCGTTTGCAAAAGTAGTACATCGTTGGAAATGGTCGCTCGTACTAGGCTTGACATGCGCATTTTGCTATTTCTCCATGGAACTTTCATTTTTATGCGCAGGCGCAATAGTTGCTTTATGTGATGTAACGTTCATTCTAACGATCTGATCGTTACACACCTTTTAAAACTAACTTTACTTAGGTCGTTCTTTCATCAATTAAAAGTTTGTTCGTCGTTGACAATGAACGATCGTTGTCGCATGTGTGTACGTAGCATTAGTCAGGCAGGAAGAGCAAGGTTACTGGGCATTACTGGGCTGTCCATACTCTGGAGAGAACACCAAAAATCTACCAATTACATCATAGATGGGGAAATGTTGCCTGCTACTGACTGGAAAGAAACAATCGGTTTTAATAATATAAAATGTTGGAATGACTTGTGTGTGGCTCTGATAGAGATGGCAGCAGTTTAATGGTCAATGTAATGGTGTCAGAATTTCAGTAAGGCCCTGTTCATACTGTCAGCGTTTGAAGAACGCATAGAAATGCAAAGAAAACGCAAGTTGAGAAAAACGCATGCGTTTATATGCGTTTTCTATTGCGTTTTTGCATGTTGAAAGGAAGTTCATCACACAGGAAAAAATGGGAAACGCAGAGGGAAACGTACACTAAAATGCAATAGTACGCGATTTTGATACGCGCCCATAGACTTTCATTGCGTCGTTTCTGTGCGTGACGCTGTTTATAGCTGTTTCTATGCGCAAAATCTGCCCGTACGCATTCTGTAAAAATGGCTAGGAACGCACATAGTCTGAACACACACACACACACACACATACCACACCACACCACACCACACCGCACACGCACACGATGCAGACACACACACCACACCACACACGCACACGATGCAGACACACACACCACACCACACACACACATGATGCAGACACACACACCACACCACACCACACACACACACGATGCAGACACACACACCACACCACACACGCACACGATGCAGACACCCACACCACACACGCACACGATGCAGACACACACACCACACCACACACGCACACGATGCAGACACACACACCACACCACACATGCACACGATGCAGACACACACACCACACCACACACGCACACGATGCAGACACACACACCACACCACACACGCACACGATGCAGACACACACACCACACACGCACACGATGCAGACACACACACCACACCACACACGCACACGATGCAGACACACACACACCACACCACACACGCACACGATGCAGACACACACACCACACACGCACACGATGCAGACACACACACCACACACGCACACGATGCAGACACACACACCACACCACACACGCACACGATGCAGACACACACACCACACCACACACACACGATGCAGACACACACACCACACCACACACACACACGATGCAGACACACACACCACACCACACCACACACACACACACGATGCAGACACACACACCACACCACACACACACACACGATGCAGACACACACACCACACACACACACGATGCAGACACACACACCACACACACACACACGATGCAGACACACACACCACACGATGCAGACACACACACACACGATGCAGACACACACACCACACCACACACACACACACACACACGATGCAGACACACACACCACACCACACACACACACACACACACACGATGCAGACACACACACACACACACACACACATCAAGCCCTTAGACACTCTGTAGACATTAGGCAACTGCCTAGATTGCCTTGTAGATGATCCAGTTCTGGTCTTTCCAAACAACGTCCAAAAAACGATATTGCCATCAACTAACCCATTTAAATACCGCACAAATATTATTATTATTATTGATTTATAAAGCACCAACATATTTTTTTTTAAAGCACTTTTCTAAAGCGCTTTTTTAATTGACTTCCTGATGCAAGTCAGGAAGTGAACTCTTTGACCCGGAAAATAATAAATACAATATATTCTTACAAATCGCAAACGCAATCACCGCATAAACCGCTTTTGTGCGCATTTAGCGATATTCCTATACCTTCCATTAGACCAAAATCGCCCCAAAAATGGTACAGGCACAGCTTTGTGGAGCGCAAATCAGACGCAACGTGCTGATATGAACCTTCTCATAGAGATTCATTGCACAAGCATTTCGTGGGCGATTTTGAAAATTGCCTGCGCTTGAAAAAGGCAGAAAATGCCCTAAATGTGAACAAGCCCTTAAAGATTATGAAGGTTGGAGAATGACGGATGTGCTGTGGAAGGGCATTCCAGAGGAGGGGTGAGGCACGTGAGAAGGCTTATATACAGTATATAGTGCACAAGCAAAAGTGACATTACGCATGGCAAGTGCGCATGCTCTGGAACATTCACACGTGGCCGACTGCACATTATCTGCTCAACTGTCATCTGAGTCAATCGGCCGGATGGATTGGGCAAAATACCCGATATCGTTTGCCAGTTGATGTCGTTTGGCTACATTGTTTTACACGATTGTTGTCAGATGCTGTGAAATCTGACATTTGTCTAACATTTCAAACGACCTTTGTAAAGCGTGTATACATAGGATTAGCTGTAACCAAACCAAATCAGGAAGGCATTTTATTCCACTTATTTTAGAAGGTAATAGAGAGGGCAGCCTCCACATTTCTGTCACTTCAGGTTCTCTGTAAACATGAAATAGTGAAGGGAGGAGACAGTCAGACAGCATGTCAGTGATGTGCCTGGCAGTCCCGGGATCCCCCCCGGCTGTGCCGATTCCTCCTCGGGATGTTCATAATGAGATCTGACGTGCAGCAACACACATTAGACCAATTTATACGTTATCGGCCAGCAGATCGGAACTGTCGGAATCTATGAGGACCCCGGCGGAGATCTCAGGGGACAGTAGGACAAGGTAAACTCAATAATCACTCTACTCGCTTGTCTCAGGAGACTAATTCCTAAACACTTCCTACTAATACCTCCACTGCAAACCTGGTCATCCAAGATTCCCATCAGAGGGAGGGATCGCTGGTGTCTGGTATACAGTGACTTCTGCAGCACTGTACAGAGTACATAGTCATGTCACAGAGGAGCTCACAATCTAATCCTGCCATAGTTATAGTGTAATGTCCTACCATATTATTATTATGTATTTATATAGCACTGACATCTCCTGCAGCACTTTACAGAGTACGTAGTCATGTCACTGACTGTCCTCAGAGGAGCTCACAATCTAATCCTGCCATAGTTATAGTGTAATGTCCTACCATATTATTATTATGTATTTATATAGCACTGACATCTTCTGCAGCACATTACAGAGTACATAGTCATGTCACTGACTGTCCTCAGAGGAGCTCACACTCTAATCCTACCATAGTCATAGTCTAATGTCCTACCATATTATTATTATGTATTTATATAGCACTGACATCTTCTACAGCACTGTACAGAGTACATAGTCATGTCACTGACTGTCAGAGGAGCTCACACTCTAATCCTACCATAGTCATAGTCTAATGTCCTACCATATTATTATTATGTATTTATATAGCACTGACATCTTCTGCAGCACTGTACAGAGTACATAGTCATGTCACTGACTGTCCTCAGAGGAGCTCACACTCTAATCCTACCATAGTCATAGTCTAATGTCCTACCATATTATTATGTATTTATATAGCACTGACATCTCCTGCAGCACATTACAGAGTACATAGTCATGTCACTGACTGTCCTCAGAGGAGCGCACACTCTAATCCTACCATAGTCATAGTCTAATGTCCTACCATATTATTATTATGTATTTATATAGCACTGACATCTTCTGCAGCACATTACAGAGTACATAGTCATGTCACTGACTGTCCTCAGAGGAGCTCACAATCTAATCCTACCATAGTCATAGTCTAATGTCCTACCATATTATTATTATGTATTTATATAGCACTGACATCTCCTGCAGCACTGTACAGAGTACATAGTCATGTCACTGACTGTCCTCAGAGGAGCTCACAATCTAATCCTACCACAGTCATAGTCTAATGTCCTACCATATTATTATTATGTATTTATATAGCACTGACATCTTCTGCAGCCCTGTGCCTCCTCCTCACCCCACTCCCGCACATGGCTAGGATCTCAGGGAACTCTGTCTGCTCTGAGGAGGGGAGACACGAAAGAAAAAATATGAACCAAGGCAGCCAGCAGCCGGTGTTTGCTTTCCTGGCTGACGCCGATCGGATTTGTACCAGTCAGCAGCATAAAATCACCTGTTCAGTGAAATTGAAGCGCGGCAATCAGAAGAGGGTGGAAAGTAATGAGCTGGCAGCAGGAGGAGGAGGGCGCAGGCATTAGGAGGAAGAGGAGGGGGCACAGGTAGCAGGAGCAGGAGGGGGGGCACTGGTAGCAGGAGGAGGAGGGGGGGCACTGGTAGCAGGAGGAGGAAGGGGGGCACAGGTAGCAGGAGGAGGAGGAGGGCGCAGGCAGCAGGAGGAGAGGGGCACAGGCAGCAGGAGGAGGAGGGGGGCGCACGCAGCAGGTGGAGGAGGAGGGCGCAGGCAGGGAGGGCGCTGGCAGCAGGAGGAGGGGTGCTGGGAGGAGGAGGGGGGTGCAGGGAGGAGGAGGGGGGCGCAGGGAGGAGGGCGCAGGCAGCAGGAGGAGGGGGGGGGGGTGCAGGCAGCAGGAGGTGGGGGGCGCAGGCAGCAGGAGGAGGGGGGTGCAGGCAGCAGGAGGAGGAGGGGGGCGCAGGAGGAGGAGGAGGGTGAAGGCAGGAGGAGGAGGGGTGGCGCAGGCAGCAAGAGGGGTGCTGGCAGCAGGAGGAGGGGCAAGCAGGAGGAAGAGGGGGGGGCGCAGGAGTAGGAGGGCGCAGGCAGCAGGAGGAGGAGGGGGAGCGCAGGCAGCAGGAGGAGGGGCCGCAGGCAGTACGAGGAAGATGGGGTCGCAGGCAGCAGGAGGAGAGCGCAAGAAGCAGTAGGAGGAGGAGGGCGCAGGCAGCAGGAGGAGGGGGGGGGGGGGCGCAGGCAGCAGGAGGAGGAGGAGGGGCCGCAGGAGGAGGAGGGGCCGCAGGCAGCAGGAGGAGGGCGCAGGCAGCAGGAGGAGGGCGCAGGCAGCAGGAGGAGGGCGCAGGCAGCAGGAGGAGGAGGGGGGCGCTGGGAGGAGGGGCCACAGGCACGGGCGCAGCGCGGGAATCAGCATTCCGACAAGAGATTTGCCGCACGTATTTGGGTGAAACAAGACCTGAAGGCCGGATGCAGGCTGGAGCTGTGCGAAAATCCGACCATGCTGCTGAAATTTTGTTTCACCGCGCTCGCGCTTATGTCTGCGTTCTTCTGTTTCTGAAATCCATTTGTGTGCTTTTTGAAGTGTTTTGCTCAAGAGGAACTTTAGTAAAAATAACAATTATTACAATCGCTTTTTTTCCCCAATATTTATTGATGATTTAGCCAGTGTTTGCTCATTATAAGATCTCTCCTCTCCCTGATTCACATTCTGACATTTATCACATGGTGACATCTTTAGTCCTGTCAGGTGCAGCCCTGCAGAATGTTTGTTTACTAAGAGTTTCGAAGGTAGTAGAAAATATACATGGTCTCCCAGAATGCTCTGGGAGGAGTATCCGCACAGCTAAACAGCCTAGGCTGTGACATCACTGGGAGGGGCGGGGCTTCATACCAGTATACAGCAATATATAGCTGTAGAAAGTGTTTCTAATGCAGAAACCAGGAAAATGACCCTAAAAGTGGGGATCCTGGATAATTGACCACATGTCACTACGGGGCCTCTTAGGGCCTGAGCCCACTAAAACGCATTAAACGCAGATTTCAAAAGCGCAGCAGTGTGCTCAGGCCATTAAGGGCTTGCATGCAAATTTAATACAAATTGTATGCCAATCAGCTGGAAGCCTTTTTGATTGGCCCGGTTACAAGCTGCATACAATTTACATAAAATTTGAATGCAACCCGAAACAATTTATCATCTCACTGACAATCTCCAGCGGGAATTTAGAAATTGAAATTTCTGCAGCATTGGTGGTTTTAGCACTGGGTCAGTCTGAGGAGGAATGATGCCATCTGCTGGCTACTGGCAAATATCCTTTCATGATTACTTCAGGTGATAGTTTGTCCCGATCTGTGTACAGATGAGCTGCTGGGTTCTCTGTACATTATCACATGGTTATGTATGGAGAAGAGGAGGAGGACGTGCAGGAGGAGACACCCCCCTCCCCCGCCTATACTGACACATTGCAGGTGGGAGCCGATTCTCACGTTAGTTTTAACAAAGGTCAATTTTGAACAATGAAAATCTATTGTGTGAACTTAAAGGGCCACTGAAGTGAGAGGGATATGGAGGCTGACATGTTTATTTCCTATTAAACAATACTAGTTGCCTGGCAGTACTCCTGATCTCTTTGGCTGCAGTAGTGTCTGAATCACGCACCTGAAACAAGCATGCAGCTAATCCAGTCACACTTCAGTCACCTGATCTGCTGCATGCTTGTTCAGGGGCTGTGGCTAAATGCGTACATCCTGCAAAAAACAGTTGTTTGGAGTCGGTTGAATCTGATTGGTTACAGAGAGTCGTTTGCAGAAGTTCTGTGCAAGGAACACAACGTATTATTGTCATAATAACTATCAGCCGTGTTTATCAGCAAAGGTGGCTACACACCATACAATTTTTTAAATATCTGTTGAATTCAAGAATTGCAATCAACTATTCTGACTGATTGGAACATTTCAGAAATCTGACCAATGTACCACACACATATGTTCCAATTATGATAAAAATGATTGGAAACTCTGAGAAAATTGCTAGGGTGTGTATATTAATAAATTGACAATCCAACACACACCATACAATCTTTAGAAAATTTGAAGAAAAATTTCCAGCATTCCGGATCGATAATAATTGAAAAAATGGGAAATCCGATCGGATTTTTCTGTCAAATGAAGAAAAAGCTTATGATTTTTTTTTTCAGTAGATCCGATCATATTTATCGATTGGCTGTAAAATCGGATCATTTTATTGTATCGTGTGTGGCCACCTTTAGGAACGGTACATATCTGTACAATCCTCGATGTTTAGTATCTGCGATTATTTGCATCTGATTTGGATCCGTTTAGTAAGTAGACGTCCCGCCTGTATAGCTGTGGATACAGGATTGGTACTGTGCCGGGATGAGGAGTGTTTGGCAGGGCGGCCGCCGGTTGGACGATGCAGGGTGCGTCCGATCGATGCCCGCCGTCAGCGTTGGCCGGAGACTTGTTTGTGAAGTGTGGGGTTCAGTGCGGCGCCCCCCGCAGGACGCAGGAAGAGACCCCCGACCGACACACATTCTCATGGTTTGGCAGCTCGTCCTCGGTAAACAGACCTCCCCCGGTGGTGGGGCGCCCCGCTGCGCCGCATCTTTCCCCGCAGATGGACACGACGCTCAGACAACATCCCCATCCCCCGCCACACGCCTTTGATCCTTAACAAAACAGCGATCTGCCCGGCCGCCCTCCGCATCCTGCGAAAATATTGTCTCTCCCAAACCCACAAACTGTTTGTGCTTTTTTTCCCTTCACTTTCAAATGCCTCCTCCAAAACAAAACGCAGGTATTACCATAAAGATATCAGCGCACAATAACAGCCCAATCCTGCCAACTGCGCCGGAAATATCCAAAACCTTGTCATAGATAACTTAAAGAGGACCTGTAGTGACATAGCAGAATGCAGTAAAGAGGCCCTGTAGTGACATATAGCAGAATGCAGTAAAGAGGCCCTGTAGTGACGAATAGCAGAATGCAGTAGAGAGGCCCTGTACGGACATATAGCAGAATGCAGTAAAGAGGACCTGTAGTGACATATAGCAGAATGCAGTAAAGAGGCCCTGCAGGGACATATAGCAGAATGCAGTAAGAGGCCCTGTAGTGACATATAGCAGAATGCAGTAGAGAGGCCCTGTACGGACATATAGCAGAATGCAGTAAAGAGGCCCTGTAGTGACATATAGCAGAATGCAGTAAAGAGGCCCTCTAGTGACATATAGCAGAATGCAGTAAAGAGGCCATGTAGTGACATATAGCAGAATGCAGTAAAGAGGCCCTGTAGTGACATATAGCAGAATGCAGTAAAGAGGACCTGTAGTGACATATAGCCAGGGCCGGGCCGAGGCATAGGCTGGAGAGGCTCCAGCCTCAGGGCGCAGTGTAGGAGGGGGCGCAGAATTCATTCA
Organism: Hyperolius riggenbachi; assembly: GCF_040937935.1. Lineage (NCBI taxonomy): Eukaryota > Metazoa > Chordata > Amphibia > Anura > Hyperoliidae > Hyperolius > Hyperolius riggenbachi. The sequence goes on along the minus strand of NC_090653.1, from coordinate 298,290,656 downwards.
GCTGTCATTCCTACTTGTGTTTGAAGCAGAAAGAAATAAGAAATGGGGATACATGGCAGTGATTGCAAGCCAGATAATTAGATATTAAGGTGTTGGGGAGGTTGTGGGCCCTGTGGCGCCTCTTAGTCTAATAGCAATCAGTGTTTGATGGCTCGGGTGGCAGGGATGGAGGGGCGCACTTTGGTGTCTCAGCCTTGGGTGCTGGAGGACCTTGTCCCGGCTCTGCATATAGCAGAATACAGTAAAGAGGCCCTGTAGTGACATATAGCAGAATGCAGTAAAGAGGCCCCGTAGTGACATATAGCAGAATGCAGTAAAGAGGCCCCGTAGTGACATATAGCAGAATGCAGTAAAGAGGCCCTGTAGTGACATATAGCAGAATGCAGTAAAGAGGCCCTGTAGTGACATATAGCAGAATGCAGTAAAGAGGCCCTGTAGTGACACATAGCAGAATGCAGTAAGAGGCCCTGTAGTGACATATAGCAGAATGCAGTAAAGAGGCCCTGTAGTGACGAATAGCAGAATGCAGTAGAGAGGCCCTGTACGGACATATAGCAGAATGCAGTAAAGAGGACCTGTAGTGACATATAGCAGAATGCAGTAAAGAGGCCCTGCAGGGACATATAGCAGAATGCAGTAAGAGGCCCTGTAGTGACATATAGCAGAATGCAGTAGAGAGGCCCTGTACGGACATATAGCAGAATGCAGTAAAGAGGCCCTGTAGTGACATATAGCAGAATGCAGTAAAGAGGCCCTCTAGTGACATATAGCAGAATGCAGTAAAGAGGCCATGTAGTGACATATAGCAGAATGCAGTAAAGAGGCCCTGTAGTGACATATAGCAGAATGCAGTAAAGAGGACCTGTAGTGACATATAGCAGAATGCAGTAATGAGACCCTGTAGTGACATATAGCAGAATGCAGTATAGAGGCCCTGTAGTGACATATAGCAGAATGCAGTAAAGAGGACCTGTAGTGACATATAGCCAGGGCCGGGCCGAGGCATAGGCTGGAGAGGCTCCAGCCTCAGGGCGCAGTGTAGGAGGGGGCGCAGAATTCATTCAGCTGTCATTCCTACTTGTGTTTGAAGCAGAAAGAAATAAGAAATGGGGATACATGGCAGTGATTGCAAGCCAGATAATTAGATATTAAGGTGTTGGGGAGGTTGTGGGCCCTGTGGCGCCTCTTAGTCTAATAGCAATCAGTGTTTGATGGCTCGGGTGGCAGGGATGGAGGGGCGCACTTTGGTGTCTCAGCCTTGGGTGCTGGAGGACCTTGTCCCGGCTCTGCATATAGCAGAATACAGTAAAGAGGCCCTGTAGTGACATATAGCAGAATGCAGTAAAGAGGCCCCGTAGTGACATATAGCAGAATGCAGTAAAGAGGCCCCGTAGTGACATATAGCAGAATGCAGTAAAGAGGCCCTGTAGTGACATATAGCAGAATGCAGTAAAGAGGCCCTGTAGTGACATATAGCAGAATACAGTAAAGAGGCCCTGTAGTGACATATAGCAGAATGCAGTAAAGAGGCCCTGTAGTGACATATAGCAGAATGCAGTAAAGAGGCCCTGTAGTGACATGTAGCAGAATACAGTAAAGAGGCTCTGTAGTGACATATAGCAGAATGCAGTAAAGAGGCCCTGTAGTGACATGTAGCAGAATGCAGTAAAGAGGCCCTGTAGTGACATATAGCAGAATGCAGTAAAGAGGCCCTGTAGTGACATGTAGCAGAATACAGTAAAGAGGCTCTGTAGTGACATATAGCAGAATACAGTAAAGAGGCCCTGTAGTGACATGTAGCAGAATGCAGTAAAGAGGCCCTGTAGTGACATGTAGCAGAATGCAGTAAAGAGGCCCCGTAGTGACATGTAGCAGAATGCAGTATAGAGGCCCCGTAGTGACATGTAGCAGAATGCAGTATAGAGGCCCCGTAGTGACCTATAGCAGAATGCAGTAAAGAGGCCCCGTAGTGACATATAGCAGAATGCAGTATAGAGGCCCTGTAGTGACATGTAGCAGAATGCAGTATAGAGGCCCTGTAGTGACATATAGCAGAATGCAGTAAAGAGGCCCCGTAGTGACATATAGCAGAATGCAGTAAAGAGGTCCAGTAGTGACATATAGCAGAATGCAGTAAAGAGGCCCCGTAGTGACATATAGTAGAATGCAGTAAAGAGGCCCTGTAGAGACATATAGCAGAATGCAGTAAAGAGGCCCTGTAGTGGCATATAGCAGAATGCAGTAAAGAGGCCCTGTAGTGACATATAGCAGAATGCAGTAAAGAGGCCCTGTAGTGACATATAGCAGAATGCAGTAAAGAGGCCCCGTAGTGACATATAGCAGAATGCAGTAAAGAGGTCCAGTAGTGACATATAGCAGAATGCAGTATAGAGGCCCCGTAGTGACCTATAGCAGAATGCAGTAAAGAGGCCCCGTAGTGACCTATAGCAGAATGCAGTATAGAGGCCCTGTAGTGACATGTAGCAGAATGCAGTATAGAGGCCCTGTAGTGACATGTAGCAGAATGCAGTATAGAGGCCCTGTAGTGACATATAGCAGAATTCAGTATAGAGGACCTGTAGTGACATATAGCAGAATGTAGTAAAGAGGCCCTGTAGTGACATATAGCAGAATGCAGTAAAGAGGCCCCGTAGTGACATATAGCAGAATGCAGTAAAGAGGTCCTGTAGTGACATATAGCAGAATGCAGTAAAGAGGCCCCGTAGTGACATATAGCAGAATGCAGTAAAGAGGCCCCGTAGTGACATATAGCAGAGTGCAGTATAGAGGCCCTGTAGTGACATGTAGCAGAATGCAGTATAGAGGCCCTGTAGTGACATATAGCAGAATGCAGTAAAGAGGCCCTGTAGTGACATATAGCAGAATGCAGTAAAGAGGCCCCGTAGTGACATATAGCAGAATGCAGTAAAGAGGCCTTGTAGAGACATATAGTAGAATGCAGTAAAGAGGCCCTGTAGTGACATATAGCAGAATGCAGTAAAGAGGCCCTGTAGTGACATATAGCAGAATGCAGTAAAGAGGCCCCGTAGTGACATATAGCAGAATGCAGTAAAGAGGCCCTGTAGTGACATATAGCAGAATGCAGTAAAGAGGCCCTGTAGTGACATATAGCAGAATGCAGTAAAGAGGCCCCGTAGTGACATATAGTAGAATGCAGTAAAGAGGCCCTGTAGAGACATATAGCAGAATGCAGTAAAGAGGCCCTGTAGTGACATATAGCAGAATGCAGTAAAGAGGCCCTGTAGTGACATATAGCAGAATGCAGTAAAGAGGCCCCGTAGTGACATATAGTAGAATGCAGTAAAGAGGCCCTGTAGAGACATATAGCAGAATGCAGTAAAGAGGCCCTGTAGTGACATATAGCAGAATGCAGTAAAGAGGCCCCGTAGTGACATATAGCAGAATGCAGTAAAGAGGCACTGTAGTGACATATAGCAGAATGCAGTAAAGAGGCCCTGTAGTGACATATAGCAGAATGCAGTAAAGAGGCCCCGTAGTGACATATAGCAGAATGCAGTAAAGAGGCCTTGTAGAGACATATAGTAGAATGCAGTAAAGAGGCGCTGTAGTGACATATAGCAGAATGCAGTAAAGAGGCCCTGTAGTGACATATAGCAGAATACAGTAAAGAGGCCCTGTAGTGACATATAGCAGAATGCAGTAAAGAGGCCCTGTAGTGACATATAGCAGAATACAGTAAAGAGGCTCTGTAGTGACATATAGCAGAATGCAGTAAAGAGGCCCTGTAGTGACATGTAGCAGAATGCAGTAAAGAGGCCCCGTAGTGACATGTAGCAGAATGCAGTATAGAGGCCCCGTAGTGACATATAGCAGAATGCAGTATAGAGGCCCTGTAGTGACATGTAGCAGAATGCAGTATAGAGGCCCTGTAGTGACATGTAGCAGAATGCAGTATAGAGGCCCTGTAGTGACATATAGCAGAATGCAGTAAAGAGGCCCCGTAGTGACATATAGCAGAATGCAGTAAAGAGGCCCTGTAGTGACATATAGCAGAATGCAGTAAAGAGGCCCTGTAGTGACATATAGCAGAATGCAGTAATGAGACCCTGTAGTGACATATAGCAGAATGCAGTAAAGAGGCCCCGTAGTGACATATAGCAGAATGCAGTAAAGAGGCCCCGTAGTGACATATAGCAGAATGCAGTAAAGAGGCCCTGTAGTGACACATAGTAGAATGCAGTAAAGAGGCCCTGTAGTGACATATAGCAGAATGCAGTAAAGAGGCCCCGTAGTGACATATAGCAGAATGCAGTAAAGAGGCCCTGTAGTGACATATAGCAGAATGCAGTAAAGAGGCCCTGTAGTGACATATAGCAGAATGCAGTAAAGAGGCCCCGTAGTGACATATAGCAGAATACAGTAAAGAGGCCCTGTAGTGACATGTAGCAGAATGCAGTAAAGAGGCCCTGTAGTGACATGTAGCAGAATGCAGTAAAGAGGCCCCGTAGTGACATGTAGCAGAATGCAGTATAGAGGCCCCGTAGTGACATGTAGCAGAATGCAGTATAGAGGCCCCGTAGTGACCTATAGCAGAATGCAGTAAAGAGGCCCCGTAGTGACATATAGCAGAATGCAGTATAGAGGCCCTGTAGTGACATGTAGCAGAATGCAGTATAGAGGCCCTGTAGTGACATATAGCAGAATGCAGTAAAGAGGCCCCGTAGTGACATATAGCAGAATGCAGTAAAGAGGTCCAGTAGTGACATATAGCAGAATGCAGTAAAGAGGCCCCGTAGTGACATATAGTAGAATGCAGTAAAGAGGCCCTGTAGAGACATATAGCAGAATGCAGTAAAGAGGCCCTGTAGTGGCATATAGCAGAATGCAGTAAAGAGGCCCTGTAGTGACATATAGCAGAATGCAGTAAAGAGGCCCTGTAGTGACATATAGCAGAATGCAGTAAAGAGGCCCCGTAGTGACATATAGCAGAATGCAGTAAAGAGGTCCAGTAGTGACATATAGCAGAATGCAGTATAGAGGCCCCGTAGTGACCTATAGCAGAATGCAGTAAAGAGGCCCCGTAGTGACCTATAGCAGAATGCAGTATAGAGGCCCTGTAGTGACATGTAGCAGAATGCAGTATAGAGGCCCTGTAGTGACATGTAGCAGAATGCAGTATAGAGGCCCTGTAGTGACATATAGCAGAATTCAGTATAGAGGACCTGTAGTGACATATAGCAGAATGTAGTAAAGAGGCCCTGTAGTGACATATAGCAGAATGCAGTAAAGAGGCCCCGTAGTGACATATAGCAGAATGCAGTAAAGAGGTCCTGTAGTGACATATAGCAGAATGCAGTAAAGAGGCCCCGTAGTGACATATAGCAGAATGCAGTAAAGAGGCCCCGTAGTGACATATAGCAGAGTGCAGTATAGAGGCCCTGTAGTGACATGTAGCAGAATGCAGTATAGAGGCCCTGTAGTGACATATAGCAGAATGCAGTAAAGAGGCCCTGTAGTGACATATAGCAGAATGCAGTAAAGAGGCCCCGTAGTGACATATAGCAGAATGCAGTAAAGAGGCCTTGTAGAGACATATAGTAGAATGCAGTAAAGAGGCCCTGTAGTGACATATAGCAGAATGCAGTAAAGAGGCCCTGTAGTGACATATAGCAGAATGCAGTAAAGAGGCCCCGTAGTGACATATAGCAGAATGCAGTAAAGAGGCCCTGTAGTGACATATAGCAGAATGCAGTAAAGAGGCCCTGTAGTGACATATAGCAGAATGCAGTAAAGAGGCCCCGTAGTGACATATAGTAGAATGCAGTAAAGAGGCCCTGTAGAGACATATAGCAGAATGCAGTAAAGAGGCCCTGTAGTGACATATAGCAGAATGCAGTAAAGAGGCCCTGTAGTGACATATAGCAGAATGCAGTAAAGAGGCCCCGTAGTGACATATAGTAGAATGCAGTAAAGAGGCCCTGTAGAGACATATAGCAGAATGCAGTAAAGAGGCCCTGTAGTGACATATAGCAGAATGCAGTAAAGAGGCCCCGTAGTGACATATAGCAGAATGCAGTAAAGAGGCACTGTAGTGACATATAGCAGAATGCAGTAAAGAGGCCCTGTAGTGACATATAGCAGAATGCAGTAAAGAGGCCCCGTAGTGACATATAGCAGAATGCAGTAAAGAGGCCTTGTAGAGACATATAGTAGAATGCAGTAAAGAGGCGCTGTAGTGACATATAGCAGAATGCAGTAAAGAGGCCCTGTAGTGACATATAGCAGAATACAGTAAAGAGGCCCTGTAGTGACATATAGCAGAATGCAGTAAAGAGGCCCTGTAGTGACATATAGCAGAATACAGTAAAGAGGCTCTGTAGTGACATATAGCAGAATGCAGTAAAGAGGCCCTGTAGTGACATGTAGCAGAATGCAGTAAAGAGGCCCCGTAGTGACATGTAGCAGAATGCAGTATAGAGGCCCCGTAGTGACATATAGCAGAATGCAGTATAGAGGCCCTGTAGTGACATGTAGCAGAATGCAGTATAGAGGCCCTGTAGTGACATGTAGCAGAATGCAGTATAGAGGCCCTGTAGTGACATATAGCAGAATGCAGTAAAGAGGCCCCGTAGTGACATATAGCAGAATGCAGTAAAGAGGCCCTGTAGTGACATATAGCAGAATGCAGTAAAGAGGCCCTGTAGTGACATATAGCAGAATGCAGTAATGAGACCCTGTAGTGACATATAGCAGAATGCAGTAAAGAGGCCCCGTAGTGACATATAGCAGAATGCAGTAAAGAGGCCCCGTAGTGACATATAGCAGAATGCAGTAAAGAGGCCCTGTAGTGACACATAGTAGAATGCAGTAAAGAGGCCCTGTAGTGACATATAGCAGAATGCAGTAAAGAGGCCCCGTAGTGACATATAGCAGAATGCAGTAAAGAGGCCCCGTAGTGACATATAGCAGAATGCAGTAAAGAGGCCCCGTAGTGACATATAGCAGAATGCAGTAAAGAGGCCCTGTAGTGACATATAGCAGAATGCAGTAAAGAGGCCCCGTAGTGACATATAGCAGAATGCAGTAAAGAGGCCCTGTAGTGACATATAGCAGAATGCAGTAAAGAGGCCCTGTAGTGACATATAGCATAATGCAGTAAAGAGGCCCTGTAGTGACATATAGTAGAATGCAGTAAAAAGGCCCTGTAGTAACATATAGCAGAATGCAGTAAAAAGGCCCTGTAGTAACATATAGCAGAATGCAGTAAAGAGGCCCTGTAGTGACATATAACAGAATGCAGTAAAGAGGCCCTGTAGTGACATATAGCAGAATGCAGTAAAGAGGCCCTGTAGTGACATATAGCAGAATGCAGTAAAGAGGCCCTGTAGTGACATATAGCATAATGCAGTAAAGAGGCCCTGTAGTGACATATAGTAGAATGCAGTAAAAAGGCCCTGTAGTAACATATAGCAGAATGCAGTAAAAAGGCCCTGTAGTAACATATAGCAGAATGCAGTAAAGAGGCCCTGTAGTGACATATAACAGAATGCAGTAAAGAGGCCCTGTAGTGACATATAGCAGAATGCAGTAAAGAGGCCCTGTAGTGGCATATAGCAGAATGCAGTAAAGAGGCCCTGTAGTGGCATATAGCAGAATGCAGTAAAGAGGCCCCGTAGTGACATGTAGCAGAATGCAGTATAGAGGCCCTGTAGTGACATATAGCAGAATGCAGTATAGAGGACCTGTAGTGACATATAGCAGAATGTAGTAAAGAGGCCCTGTAGTGACATATAGCAGAATGCAGTAAAGAGGCCCTGTAGTGACATATAGCTGAATGTAGTAAAGAGGCCCTGTAGTGACATATAGCAGAATGCAGTATAGAGGCCCTGTAGTGACATATAGTAGAATGCAGTAAAGAGGCCCTGTAGAGACATATAGCAGAATGTAGTAAAGAGGCCCTGTAGTGACATATAGCAGAATGCAGTATAGAGGACCTGTAGTGACATATAGCAGAATGTAGTAAAGAGGCCCTGTAGTGACATATAGCAGAATGCAGTATAGAGGCCCTGTAGTGACATATAGCAGAATGCAGTAAAGAGGTCCAGTAGTGACATATAGCAGAATGCAGTAAAGAGGCCCTGTAGTGACATATAGCAGAATGCAGTAAAGGGGCCCTGTAGTGACATATAGCAGAACGCAGTAAAGGGGCCCTGTAGTGACATATAGCAGAATGCAGTAAAGAGGCCCTGTAGTGACATATAGCAGAATGCAGTAAAGGGGCCCTGTAGTGACATATAGCAGAATGCAGTAAAGGGGCCCTGTAGTGACATATAGCAGAATGCAGTAAAGAGGCCCTGTAGTGACATGTAGCAGAATGCAGTAAAGGGGCCCTGTAGTGACATGTAGCAGACTGCAGTAAAGAGACCCTGTAGTAACATATAGCAGAATGCAGTAAAGAGGCCCTGTAGTGACATGTAGCAGAATGCAGTAAAGAGGCCCTGTAGTGACATATAGCAGAATGCAGTAAAGAGGCCCTGTAATGACATATAGCAGAATGCAGTAAAGAGGCCCTGTAGTGACATATAGCAGAATGCAGTAAAGAGGCCCTGTAGTGACATGTAGCAGAATGCAGTATAGAGGCCCCGTAGTGACATGTAGCAGAATGCAGTATAGAGGCCCCGTAGTGACCTATAGCAGAATGCAGTAAAGAGGCCCCGTAGTGACATGTAGCAGAATGCAGTATAGAGGCCCTGTAGTGACATATAGCAGAATGCAGTAAAGAGGCCCTGTAGTGACATATAGCAGAATGCAGTAAAGAGGCCCCGTAGTGACATATAGCAGAATGCAGTAAAGAGGTCCAGTAGTGACATATAGCAGAATGCAGTAAAGAGGCCCTGTAGTGACATATAGCAGAATGCAGTAAAGGGGCCCTGTAGTGACATATAGCAGAACGCAGTAAAGGGGCCCTGTAGTGACATATAGCAGAATGCAGTAAAGAGGCCCTGTAGTGACATATAGCAGAATGCAGTAAAGAGGCCCTGTAATGACATATAGCAGAATGCAGTAAAGAGACCCTGTAGTGACATATAGCAGAATACAGTAAAGAGGCCCTGTAGTGACATATAGCAGAATGCAGTAAAGGGGCCCTGTAGTGACATATAGCAGAATGCAGTAAAGAGGCCCTGTAGTGACATATAGCAGAATGCAGTAAAGAGGCCCTGTAGTGACATATAGCAGAATGCAGTAAAGAGGCCCTGTAATGACATATAGCAGAATGCAGTAAAGAGACCCTGTAGTGACATATAGCAGAATACAGTAAAGAGGCCCTGCAGTGACATGTAGCAGAATGCAGTAAAGAGGCCCTGTAGTGACATGTAGCAGAATGCAGTAAAGAGGCCCTGTAGTGACATATAGCAGAATGCAGTAAAGAGGCCCTGTAGTGACATATAGCAGAATGCAGTAAAGAGGCCCCGTAGTGACATATAGTAGAATGCAGTAAAGAGGCCCTGTAGAGACATATAGCAGAATGCAGTAAAGAGGCCCTGTAGTGACATATAGCAGAATGCAGTAAAGAGGCCCTGTAGTGACATATAGCAGAATGCAGTAAAGAGGCCCCGTAGTGACATATAGTAGAATGCAGTAAAGAGGCCCTGTAGAGACATATAGCAGAATGCAGTAAAGAGGCCCCGTAGTGACATATAGCAGAATGCAGTAAAGAGGCCCCGTAGTGACATATAGCAGAATGCAGTAAAGAGGCACTGTAGTGACATATAGCAGAATGCAGTAAAGAGGCCCTGTAGTGACATATAGCAGAATGCAGTAAAGAGGCCCCGTAGTGACATATAGCAGAATGCAGTAAAGAGGCCTTGTAGAGACATATAGTAGAATGCAGTAAAGAGGCGCTGTAGTGACATATAGCAGAATGCAGTAAAGAGGCCCTGTAGTGACATATAGCAGAATACAGTAAAGAGGCCCTGTAGTGACATATAGCAGAATGCAGTAAAGAGGCCCTGTAGTGACATATAGCAGAATACAGTAAAGAGGCTCTGTAGTGACATATAGCAGAATGCAGTAAAGAGGCCCTGTAGTGACATGTAGCAGAATGCAGTAAAGAGGCCCTGTAGTGACATGTAGCAGAATGCAGTAAAGAGGCCCCGTAGTGACATGTAGCAGAATGCAGTATAGAGGCCCCGTAGTGACATATAGCAGAATGCAGTATAGAGGCCCTGTAGTGACATGTAGCAGAATGCAGTATAGAGGCCCTGTAGTGACATATAGCAGAATGCAGTAAAGAGGCCCCGTAGTGACATATAGCAGAATGCAGTAAAGAGGCCCCGTAGTGACATATAGCAGAATGCAGTAAAGAGGTCCAGTAGTGACATATAGCAGAATGCAGTAAAGAGGCCCCGTAGTGACATATAGCAGAATGCAGTAAAGAGGCCCTGTAGTGACATATAGCAGAATGCAGTAAAGAGGCCCTGTAGTGACATATAGCAGAATGCAGTAATGAGACCCTGTAGTGACATATAGCAGAATGCAGTAAAGAGGCCCCGTAGTGACATATAGCAGAATGCAGTAAAGAGGCCCCGTAGTGACATATAGCAGAATGCAGTAAAGAGGCCCTGTAGTGACACATAGTAGAATGCAGTAAAGAGGCCCTGTAGTGACATATAGCAGAATGCAGTAAAGAGGCCCCGTAGTGACATATAGCAGAATGCAGTAAAGAGGCCCCGTAGTGACATATAGCAGAATGCAGTAAAGAGGCCCCGTAGTGACATATAGCAGAATGCAGTAAAGAGGCCCTGTAGTGACATATAGCAGAATGCAGTAAAGAGGCCCCGTAGTGACATATAGCAGAATGCAGTAAAGAGGCCCTGTAGTGACATATAGCAGAATGCAGTAAAGAGGCCCTGTAGTGACATATAGCATAATGCAGTAAAGAGGCCCTGTAGTGACATATAGTAGAATGCAGTAAAAAGGCCCTGTAGTAACATATAGCAGAATGCAGTAAAAAGGCCCTGTAGTAACATATAGCAGAATGCAGTAAAGAGGCCCTGTAGTGACATATAACAGAATGCAGTAAAGAGGCCCTGTAGTGACATATAGCAGAATGCAGTAAAGAGGCCCTGTAGTGACATATAGCAGAATGCAGTAAAGAGGCCCTGTAGTGACATATAGCATAATGCAGTAAAGAGGCCCTGTAGTGACATATAGTAGAATGCAGTAAAAAGGCCCTGTAGTAACATATAGCAGAATGCAGTAAAAAGGCCCTGTAGTAACATATAGCAGAATGCAGTAAAGAGGCCCTGTAGTGACATATAACAGAATGCAGTAAAGAGGCCCTGTAGTGACATATAGCAGAATGCAGTAAAGAGGCCCTGTAGTGGCATATAGCAGAATGCAGTAAAGAGGCCCTGTAGTGGCATATAGCAGAATGCAGTAAAGAGGCCCCGTAGTGACATGTAGCAGAATGCAGTATAGAGGCCCTGTAGTGACATATAGCAGAATGCAGTATAGAGGACCTGTAGTGACATATAGCAGAATGTAGTAAAGAGGCCCTGTAGTGACATATAGCAGAATGCAGTAAAGAGGCCCTGTAGTGACATATAGCTGAATGTAGTAAAGAGGCCCTGTAGTGACATATAGCAGAATGCAGTATAGAGGCCCTGTAGTGACATATAGTAGAATGCAGTAAAGAGGCCCTGTAGAGACATATAGCAGAATGTAGTAAAGAGGCCCTGTAGTGACATATAGCAGAATGCAGTATAGAGGACCTGTAGTGACATATAGCAGAATGTAGTAAAGAGGCCCTGTAGTGACATATAGCAGAATGCAGTATAGAGGCCCTGTAGTGACATATAGCAGAATGCAGTAAAGAGGTCCAGTAGTGACATATAGCAGAATGCAGTAAAGAGGCCCTGTAGTGACATATAGCAGAATGCAGTAAAGGGGCCCTGTAGTGACATATAGCAGAACGCAGTAAAGGGGCCCTGTAGTGACATATAGCAGAATGCAGTAAAGAGGCCCTGTAGTGACATATAGCAGAATGCAGTAAAGGGGCCCTGTAGTGACATATAGCAGAATGCAGTAAAGGGGCCCTGTAGTGACATATAGCAGAATGCAGTAAAGAGGCCCTGTAGTGACATGTAGCAGAATGCAGTAAAGGGGCCCTGTAGTGACATGTAGCAGACTGCAGTAAAGAGACCCTGTAGTAACATATAGCAGAATGCAGTAAAGAGGCCCTGTAGTGACATGTAGCAGAATGCAGTAAAGAGGCCCTGTAGTGACATATAGCAGAATGCAGTAAAGAGGCCCTGTAATGACATATAGCAGAATGCAGTAAAGAGGCCCTGTAGTGACATATAGCAGAATGCAGTAAAGAGGCCCTGTAGTGACATGTAGCAGAATGCAGTATAGAGGCCCCGTAGTGACATGTAGCAGAATGCAGTATAGAGGCCCCGTAGTGACCTATAGCAGAATGCAGTAAAGAGGCCCCGTAGTGACATGTAGCAGAATGCAGTATAGAGGCCCTGTAGTGACATATAGCAGAATGCAGTAAAGAGGCCCTGTAGTGACATATAGCAGAATGCAGTAAAGAGGCCCCGTAGTGACATATAGCAGAATGCAGTAAAGAGGTCCAGTAGTGACATATAGCAGAATGCAGTAAAGAGGCCCTGTAGTGACATATAGCAGAATGCAGTAAAGGGGCCCTGTAGTGACATATAGCAGAACGCAGTAAAGGGGCCCTGTAGTGACATATAGCAGAATGCAGTAAAGAGGCCCTGTAGTGACATATAGCAGAATGCAGTAAAGAGGCCCTGTAATGACATATAGCAGAATGCAGTAAAGAGACCCTGTAGTGACATATAGCAGAATACAGTAAAGAGGCCCTGCAGTGACATGTAGCAGAATGCAGTAAAGAGGCCCTGTAGTGACATGTAGCAGAATGCAGTAAAGAGGCCCTGTAGTGACATATAGCAGAATGCAGTAAAGAGGCCCTGTAGTGACATATAGCAGAATGCAGTAAAGAGGCCATGTAGTGGCATATAGCAGAATGCAGTAAAGAGGCCCTGTAGTGGCATATAGCAGAATGCAGTAAAGAGGTCTTGTAGTGACATATAGCAGAATGCAGTAAAGAGGCCCTGTAGTGACATATAGCAGAATGCAGTAAAGAGGTCCTGTAGTGACATGTAGCAGACTGCAGTAAAGAGACCCTGTAGTGACATATAGCAGAATGCAGTAAAGAGGCCCTGTAGTGGCATATAGCAGAATGCAGTAAAGAGGCCCTGTAGTGACATATAGCAGAATGCAGTAAAGAGGCCCTGTAGTGACATATAGCAGAACGCAGTAAAGGGGCCCTGTAGTGGCATATAGCAGAATGCAGTAAAGAGGCCCTGTAGTGACATATAGCAGAATGCAGTAATGAGGCCCTGTAGTGACATATAGCAGAATGCAGTAAAGAGACCCTGTAGTGACATATAGCAGAATGCAGTAAAGAGGCCCTGTAGTGGCATATAGCAGAATGCAGTAAAGAGGCCCTGTAGTGGCATATAGCAGAATGCAGTAAAGAGGCCCTGTAGTAACATATAGCAGAATGCAGTAAAGAGGCCCTGTAGTGACATATAGCAGAATGCAGTAAAGAGGCCCTGTAGTGACATATAGCAGAATGCAGTAAAGAGGTCTTGCAGTAACATATAGCAGAATGCAGTAAAGAGGCCCTGTTGTGACATATAGCAGAATGCAGTAATGAGGCCCTGTAGTGACATATAGCAGAATGCAGTAAAGAGGCCCTGTAGTGGCATATAGCAGAATGCAGTAAAGAGGCCCTGTAGTGACATATAGCAGAATGCAGTAAAGAGGCCCTGTAGTGACATATAGCAGAACGCAGTAAAGGGGCCCTGTAGTGACATAAAGCAGAATGCAGTAAAGAGGCCCTGTAGTGGCATATAGCAGAACGCAGTAAAGGGGCCCTGTAGTGACATAAAGCAGAATGCAGTGTTCAGGCATTTCACTGCCTATCAACTGCTCGTAAAAAGATCACATCACACAATGCTGCATGTCCTGCGATTGCTCTCGTGGGCTTACCTCCATACACTTTCATTAGAAAAGAGATATTTTAAAAGCGCCACCGATTCTCAAAACTCCAAAATCGTTTAAAAAAGCGTTGTAGTGTGACCCAGGCCTTTCATATCAGGCTGATATATGTATGATTTCTGTAGCGGTTATGTGGTGGGACGCAGCAGCTGTACGGGAGTGTACCTGCAGTCCGGGGTCCCCGTGCCGCCCCTCCGCAGGTATTGCCGCCGCTCGCTTTGGCTCGCACTGATTCTCTTGGTCGGATCATCTCTCCCCCGTCCTCGGGGTAATTAATAGAGGAAGAGTTTCCATCCAGCTCCCGCCAGCCACGCTTTGTTCCGCCGCACATTTACAGACACTTTATGGCACAATAGACAGATCAGCGCTTGTGGCGGACGCGTTATCGGATTCCGATAAGTGAGCGGTTCGGGGAGGATAATTACTCACCCGGGGGAACTCCGCTTATAGGGCAGCCTGACAGCAGAGGAATACCATGCTGGACATTTCACTGCCGACTAAAGGGGGCACAGAGTGGAGGGAGGCCTGGACTCCACAAGACCCGTGAAGGTGTCCTGCGGTATGTGACTATAGATCTATAATACATATAATACACTATCAGCCTATAATATAGTGCAGGTCCCCCTGGTGGTCAGGCCTGGACTCCACAAGACCTGTGAAGGTGTGCTGTGGTATCTGACTATATATCTATAATACATATAATACACTATCAGCCTATAATATAGTGCAGGTCCCCCTGGTGGTCAGGCCTGGACTCCACAAGACCTGTGAAGGTGTCCTGTGGTATCTGACTATATATCTATAATACATATAATACACTATCAGCCTATAATATAGTGCAGCTCCCCCTGGTGGTCAGGCCTGGACTCCACAAGACCTGTGAAGGTGTCCTGTGGTATCTGACTGTATATCTATAATACATATAATACACTATCAGCCTATAATATAGTACAGCTCCCCCTGGTGGTCAGGCCAGGACTCCACAAGACCTGTGAAGGTGTCCTGTAGTATGTGACTATAGATCTATAAAACATATAATACACTATCAGCCTATAATATAGTGCAGCTCCCCCTGGTGGTCAGGCCCTGGACTCCACAAGACCCATGAAGGTGCCCTGTGGTATCTGACTATATATCTATAATACATATAATACACTATCAGCCTATAATATAGTGCAGCTCCCCCTGGTGGTCAGGCCTGTACTCCACAAGACCCATGAAGGTGTCCTGTGGTATCTGACTATATATCTATAATACATATAATACACTATCAGCCTATAATATAGTGCAGCTCCCCCTGGTGGTCAGGCCTGGACTCCACAAGACCTGTGAGGGTGTCCTGTGGTATCTGACTATATATCTATAATACATATAATACACTATCAGCCTATAATATAGTGCAGCTCCCCTGGTGGTCAGGCCTAGACTCCACAAGACCTGTGAGGGTGTCCTGTGGTATCTGACTATATATCTATAATACACATAATACACTATCAGCCTATAATATAGTGCAGCTCCCCCTGGTGGTCAGGCCTGGACTCCACAAGACCTGTGAGGGTGTCCTGTGGTATCTGACTATATATCTATAATACACTATCAGCCTATAATATAGTGCAGCTCCCCCTGGTGGTCAGGCCTGGACTCCACTAGACCTGTGAAGGTGTCCTGTGGTATCTGACTATATATCTATAATACATATAATACACTATCAGCCTATAATATAGTGCAGCTCCCCCTGGTGGTCAGGCCTGTACTCCACAAGGCCTGTGATGGTGTCCTGTGGTATCTGACTATATATCTATATTACATATAATACACTATCAGCCTATAATATAGTGCAGCTCCCCCTGGTGGTCAGACCTGGACCCCACAAGACCTGTGATGGTGTCCTGTGATATCTGACTATCTATAATACACATAATACACTATCAGCCTATAATATAGTGCAGCTCCCCCTGGTGGTCAGGCCTGGACTCCACAAGACCTGTGAGGGTGTCCTGTGGTATCTGACTATATATCTATAATACACTATCAGCCTATAATATAGTGCAACTCCCCCTGGTGGTCAGGCCTGGACTCCACTAGACCTGTGAAGGTGTCCTGTGGTATCTGACTATATATCTATAATACGTATAATACACTATCAGCCTATAATATAGTGCAGCTCCCCCTGGTGGTCGGGCCTGGACTCCACAAGGCCTGTGAAGGTGTCCTGTGGTATCTGACTATATATCTATAATACATATAATACACTATCAGCCTATAATATAGTGCAGCTCCCCCTGGTGGTCAGACCTGGACCCCACAAGACCTGTGATGGTGTCCTGTGATATCTGACTATCTATAATACATATAATACACTATCCGCCTATAATATAGTGCAGCTCCCCCTGGTGGTCAGGCCTGGACTCCACAAGACCTGTGAAGGTGTCCTGTGGTATCTGACTATATATCTATAATACATATAATACACTATCAACCTATAATATAGTGCAGGTCCCCCTGGTGATCAGGCCTGGACTCCACAAGACCTGTGAAGGTGTCCTGTGGTATCTGACTATACATCTATAATACATATAATACACTATCAACCTATAATATAGTGCAGCTCCCCCTGGTGGTCAGGCCTGTACTCCACAAGACCTGTGAGGGTGTCCTGTGGTATCTGACTATATATCTACAATACATATAATACACTATCAGCCTATAATATAGTGCAGCTCCCCCTGGTGGTCAGGCCTGGACTCCACAAGACCTGTGAAGGTGTCCTGTGGTATCTGACTATATATCTATAATACATATAATACACTATCAGCCTATAATATAGTGCAGCTCCCCCTGGTGGTCAGGCCTGGACTCCACAAGACCTGTGAAGGTGTCCTGTGGTATCTGACTATATATCTATAATACATATAATACACTATCAACCTATAATATAGTGCAGGTCCCCCTGGTGATCAGGCCTGGACTCCACAAGACCTGTGAAGGTGTCCTGTGGTATCTGACTATATATCTATAATACATATAATACACTATCAGCCTATAATATAGTGCAGCTCCCCTTGGTGGTCAGGCCTGGACTCCACAAGACCTGTGAAGGTGTCCTGTGGTATCTGACTATATATCTATAATACATATAATACACTATCAACCTATAATATAGTGCAGGTCCCCCTGGTGATCAGGCCTGGACTCCACAAGACCTGTGAAGGTGTCCTGTGGTATCTCGAGGTAACGTAGTAGTAGGAGGCGCCCTTGTAGTATGATTTGCACTTAGGCTTATTAAAATAAACAGTAACATATATAGTAGATCGCCTACCTTAAGAATGGACTCTCCACTCGGTAGGATGAATATAAAAATTTAATAATGATAAGCACTCTTTTTCTTTTTCTTTTTCATTACACAGTATCCTGTGGTATCTGACTATATATCTATAATACATATAATACGCTATCAACCTATAATATAGTGCAGATCCCCCTGGTGGTCAGGCCTGTACTCCACAAGACCTGTGAGGGTGTCCTGTGGTATCTGACTATATATCTATAATACACATAATACACTATCAGCCTATAATATAGTGCAGCTCCCCCTAGTGGTCAGACCTGGACTCCACAAGACCTGTGAGGGTGCCCTGTGGTATCTGACTATATATCTATAATACATATAATACACGATCAGCCTATAATATAGTGCAGCTCCCCTTGGTGGTCAGGCCTGGACTCCACAAGACCTGTGACGGTGTCCTGTGGTATCTGACTATATATCTATAATACATATAATACACTATCAGCCTATAATATAGTGCAGCTCCCTCTAGTGTTTCTCCTATATTGCAGAGTAATTACCTGTGGAAAGCAATAATGCAAATAATGATTGATATACAATGCAGGGAAATGTGTGCGCATCACATCAGGATATGACAATACGGCGTCTCTCCTCTGGCGGTTGTAAAACGGATCCTGAAAACCTCTCCTGTCGCCTCCTGTGATTCTCACTAACCGTCCGCCAAGAAACTGGGTCATCGATTTTATTATTATTAAAAGAAAGTCAGACGAAATGAGAGCGACAATTTCTCCATCAGAACAGCCGCAATTTCCCCGCACTCCTCTCTGTACCGCGTGTGACGGGAATCTGCAGCTGACGGCATAAATCACACCTATCTATTTGTATGGAGAATATGACATTAAATTGGACCTGAACTCTTGCACAGCACGGAAGGAAAACACAGAGAAATACACCCTGTATGGATATAGAGAGTTTAGCCTTTCACAATCACAAGTTGTAATTTGAGCTCTCAGCTGTGTCAGCTGGCTGCCTCGGCAGAGCAACTAATGTGTAAACACAGGATGTTAACCCTATGTCTGCTTCCATGAAAGCAGGAAGTAGACACACTGCAGATTTATTGCAGGATTTGTATCAGCTGTAACAAATGTTTTTCTATAAAGGTTGTTATGCTTTTGATTATCTCTTAGAGCAGAGAGGAAGTTCTGAGTTCAGGTCCGCTTCAAATTTTATATTGTTATTTATACTCCTAAATATAAATAATAAATTCATACAAATAAATATAATTAATTCCTCCCAAACATTACGGAGGTTGCCATAAAATGATCCGCAGTATCCGGGGGCAACAGAGTCTGCTACAAAATATGCCCATGTCTGTGTAGATGGCGGTGATTACAGGCGGGCGATCTCAAGGAAGGCATCTCCACTGATAGATTATATATCAATTCAAGGCTGGAGAATAATCTGACAATATAATGTCACCACAAGAACATGGCATGGCGGGGATACTGATCAGAAACAAAATTACAATGACCCCGTATTCAGTCCAGGGAAGAGGAGGGGGGAGGGGACAGCAAATGGGCAGAATACTCTCATGTCACTGACTGTCCTCAGAGGAGCTCACACTCTAATCCTACCATAGTCATAGTGTAATGTCCTGCCATATTATTATTATGTATTTATATAGCACTGACATCTTCTGTAGCACATTACAGAGTACATAGTCATGTCACTGACTGTCCTCAGAGGAGCTCACACTCTAATCCTACCATAGTCATAGTCTAATGTCCTACCATATTATTATTATGTATTTATATAGCACTGACATCTTCTGCAGTGCTGTACAGAGTACATAGTCATGTCACTGACTGTCCTCAGAGGAGCTCACACTCTAATCCTACCATAGTCATAGTCTAATGTCCTACCATATTATTATTATGTATTTATATAGCACTGACATCTTCTGCAGCACTGTACAGAGTACATAGTCATGTCACTGACTGTCCTCAGAGGAGCTCACACTTTAATCCTACCATAGTCATAGTCTAATGTCCTACCATATTATTATTATGTATTTATATAGCAGTGACATCTCCTGCAGCACGTTACAGAGTACATAGTCATGTCACTGACTGTCCTCAGAGGAGCTCACAATCTAATCCTACCATAGTCCTAGTGTAATGTCCTACCATATTATTATTATGTATTTATATAGCACTGGCATCTTCTGCAGCACATTACAGAGTACATAGTCATGTCACTGACTGTCCTCAGAGGAGCCCACACTCTAATCCTATCATAGTCATAGTCTAATGTCCTACCATATTATTATTATTATGTATTTATATAGCACTGACATCTTCTGCAGCACTTTACAG